>NC_139537.1:18668438-19178438 GCF_965153285.1 Podarcis tiliguerta | reverse complement strand
CCTGGTGGCTTGCACAGCCCAAGTCCGATGCCAGGGACAAGGACGAAAAGAATGGCAAGCCCCTGGATTCCTTTAACGGAATTCCCTTTCCGCACCACCATTGGAGGGGTAGGCACTTACCCCTCCACCAACCAATTTGAACCAATGCCTAACCGCCAACCTTACAAGTTGTGATGATTTGCTACGCAGTAGGCAAAACCAAATGGCCCCAGCCAATCAGCCAGATGGACAAATTCCTACCAGGCCCCTGCCTCAAAGCAGATGACCCCATGACAGGCATAGCAAGGTCAAGCAAACAACCCCCCCAATACAGGGAGGCTGGGCGGGTGATCCGGTGCAAGCAGCCAAGAGAACGCTCAAAGTTGGGCGTCCAGTATTTAACACCTCTGACCCCTCCTTCAAAATTGGCAACAAGCAGTTCTTCTCAGTGACCCGATTAACCAATTCACTGCCTGGGTCCCTCTACAAATCCGCCCAGCAACAATGGGGTGGCTTGTATACCCCACCGCAACACGCACTCTCTGCTAGGGAGAACACGTTTTGTCTTCCAGGAGGCTGCTCAGAGATGTCACCCAGTGCTATGCAAACGTAGCAGTTAGTTTGACAGCAAACACGGTCAATAGCAGGAAATTATCCCTTTCGCGTTCATCATCTCTCCACCCCCATGAAGCCAATGTCCCAGCCATTGCCTTTTGCACTAGCCAAAGTTTCCCAGTACCTCAGCATGTTTTTCTTTTCATATTTCCTTGCTGCATGTAACTTATAGTAACTTGACTCTGTTTCATTTTATAGGATTCTTTTACCTCTTCAGCGGAACAAATCAACATGAGTTTGACCCTAATAGCAAGAGAGTTACTCGGATCACAAGGGCAAACAGCTGGTTTCCATGCAGAGGTTAAACCACTGACGGCACAGAAAACAACTGTTCAGAAATAAACATATTAGCACTGGTCCACTGAAACTGGTTGTATGTTTATAACGCATACAAAAGGCAGCTACTTTTTATGACTACATGTGCAGGAGATCCAAACAGAGCTGTCCTTGAAATTTCAAACTTGGAAGCTGGCATACCAGTTAACTTGACCTCCGTTATCTATATTCTGGTTACTTCCAAGTGGTTTAGACTACTGTAAAGTGCTTTGTGTGGGGCTGCCTTTGAAGACTGTTTAGAAACTGCAGTTAGTACAGGACCCAGATGCCATATTACTAACTCACGAATGTGTGTTAAGGTGATATTATATCTGTATTGGGCCAATTGTACTGGCTTCCAGACTCCCAGTGCTGAAATGTATATCAGTACTGTCTTTTCTGTATTTTTGTGATGACCAGTGTTTTTTAGCAGATAAACTTGACTGACTGACTTTCACCAATGTTAAGTGCTTTTTTACGACTGCAGCATAAATGTTCAGTCTGTGAACTTTGTGCCTGACACTTGCATAACATTCTCATCTTTTTTATTCCATATGTTGACCGCTGGCGTTCACATATACACATATATAACCTTCAACACCTTGGCATAAATGACAGCTGGGCTGATCTATACTAATAGCAATTTCAATTCTCTACATAGCCAGAACAGTACCACCCATACAGTAGAATGGTGAGGTTTTAAACAAGTTAGAGTTAACCAACATGGAGATCCTTGGATGGGAAGCAGTCTGTACATTAGTTGAGCTACTAAATAAAAGCAATAAACCCATAGTTCTGCAAAAGGACAAAAAAGTTTTAGGGAGGAAAGTTGAAGGGGAGATAAACCCCCTAAACAAAGACTGAGCAAGTTCAGGAGCCACAAAATGGGGGAAATGGAAATCTGGGTCGAGATGAAAAACAGTAGCCTGGAACATTTTGTTGCAGGCCCCATTTTTTTGTTTATCGGTGGACATGTGGATTTAGCCCAGCTGTTTGTATGTACTTCTTTATCACATGATGTTTGATAATTCATGAATAAAGTATTTTTTGTTTCCACATATGTGGGCTACGTTTTTGTTGCTGTTCTACAACATGGCCATTTTTGCATATATTTTGGAGTCTATCAAAACAACTGAATATGTTACCCTAAAGAGGTGGGGCCTCACGGGCTGTTTAAACTGTTTAAACTTAAAGCATTAAAAAGCATGAGTTATTTTCAGACACATAGATTATGAAAACCAGAAGGAACCACTAAGGCCATCTGGTGTGATGTTCTTTTTAACATAGCCATAACATTTTGCCCACTGTTTCCTGCAGCGAATAGAGATTAGTGTCCCCCCCCCCCAATTATTTCAGACCCAATAAACTTGGGTGGAAAGCTAGGACATATAATGTGGAAAGGTGTCCTAACTTCAGCTGACAATTTCAAGTGAGATGAAATGACCACTTCTGCAGTAGAAGTAATCCAGTAAATAATTCTTCTTCCTTAGTAAGCAATGTTTAATACCAACATACTGCCAGAGTCACAAAACATTATACCAAGCAGAACTTTCCATTCGTCGGTTGTGTTTGTTTGTGCTGACAATTAAATGCATATGTTATTACTGGCTTGGTTACCTTCTTAATCTCACTTACTGGGAAAATGAATATATAACAGTCATAAGGAATCCTGGGAACTGTAGTTTTTTAAGGGCACTGGGAATTGTAACTCTGCACAGTCAGCACCCTTCACAAACTACAGCTCCCATGATTATTTGGGAGAATCCATGACTATGATAGCAGTCTAGTTTTAAATGTATTGTGTCAGAAACAAATTGAATCGTATTATCTTCCCCATTTCTATGTCCCATCATTTCTCATGAGAGAGAGAGGAAATTTGTGGTTTACAAAAAGGCTATTTCACTATATGTTTCGACAGTTTCTCAGAGCAGCTTTTGATGAGAATATTATTTCCTCAAAGTCTCAGGAACAGATTGCGTTCTGTCATTTCTCTGATTCACATAGCCGTGAAGTGGGTTAAAGTGTGGATAATGAGTTCATTTCTCACACTTAGGCCTTGGATGAGAAGGTCAAAGTGTGAAGGCAATCCACACACCCAGGACCTCTGGGGACATTTCATTCTAAAAGCAAAAAGGTAAAGGGACACCTGACCGTTAGGTCCAAACGTGGATGACTCTGGGGTTGCGGTGCTCATCTCGCTTTATTGGCCGAGGGAGCCGGCATACAGCTTCCGGGTCATGTGGCCAGCATGACTAAGCCGCTTCTGGCGAACCAGAGCAGTGCACAGAAATGCCATTTACCTTCCCGCCGGAGCAGTACCTATTTATCTACTTGCACTTGACGTGCTTTTGAACTGCTAGGTTGGCAGGAGCAGGGACCAAGCAACAGGAGTTCACCCCGTCGCGGGGATTCGAACCGCCGACCTTCTGATCGGCAAGTCCTAGGCTCTGTGATTTAACCCACAGCGCCACCCGCCTCCCTTCTAAAAGCATAGGATGTCCCTATTTTCATGCAGAATGTTGGAGGGTGAGCCCTAACCCTGCAGGGTTCCAATCACAGCGAGTGTCTTATGTGCTTTCATCGCCTCTCAACAATTTTTGGGTTTTGGAATGAAAAGATGCAGCAGGCACTTCCGTTACTTTGGCAGGACGGAAGCCCCTGCAAAATGGCTTCTTGCGCAGAAAGAGATAAATAAAAGTTGCATTTCATACTTTACAAGGAGCTGATTATTGTGAGTCGGATACCTTTATCAATTGATACAGAATGATGCTGTTGGTCAAGGCTGCCTAGGAAAAGAAAGAGTGTAACAAAATGGGTCCCTGCAACACAATCTTGCAACGTAGAAAGCTATATATAACGCTATCTATAGATAGATAGATAGATAGATAGATAGATGATAGATAGATAGATGGATAGATGATAGATAGATAGATGATATAGATAGATAGATAGATAGATAGATAGATAGATAGATGATAGATAGATAGATAGATAGATAGATAGATAGATAGATAGATGATAGACAGATGATAGATGATAGATAGATAGATGATAGATAGATAGATAGATATAGATAGATGATAGATAGATAGATAGATAGATAGATAGATAGATAGATGATAGATAGATAGATAGATAGATAGATAGATAGATAGATAGATAGATAGATGATAGATAGATAGATAGACTAAAACCTTAACCACCAAATTAAAAAATTTGTCCTGTAACACCTTAGAGACCAACTAAGTTTGTTCTTGGTGTAAGCTTTCGTGTGCATGCACACTTCTTCAGATAAGTGTGCATGCACACAAAAGCTTATACCAAGAATAAACTTAGTTGGTCTCTAAGGTGCCACGGGACAATTTTTTTATTTTTATATATATTTCGACTGTATCAGACCAACACGGCTACCTGCCTGAATCACTAAATTAAAATGTGCATGTTAAGACATTGGCCACTAGATTCATTCAGAGCTTGTCTCCTTAGTTTTATAGCAGCAGCCCAGAATTTAGCCACTTTTAAGGTAATCTCGGATTCCCTGTCCTCTATTAGATATTTTAATCTGCTTGGTTATTGTGTGTGACATGAATGCTTTAAATAAATAAGAGATTTGTTTTGAGATTATTTCAGGCGGGCGACGTTATTTCTTCAACGTTTCAAAAACAGATGGCTACATATCATCTCCTCCATAGCATGTCCCATCAAAATCTGCTCATGAGAGAAAGAGGAAATTTGTGGTTTACAAAAAGCCTATTTCACTATATGTTTTGACTGTTTCTTAGAGCAGCTTTTGATGAGAAGATTATTTCCTCAAAGTCTCAAGAACAGATTGCGTTCTGTCATTTCTCTGATTCACATAGCCGCGAAGCGGGTTAACGTATGGATAATGAGTTCATTTCTCACACTTGGGCCTTCGGTCTGATTCAGCAGGGCTGTCCTTGCATTCTTAGGAGAAGGTCAAAGTGCCTAGGCAGTTCACACTCTCGTGACCCTTGACCCTGCAGGGTCTGATCACAAGGAGTGCCTAAGTGCAATCACCATGTCTTGTGTAGGTGTATTTGTATAATGCATGGAAATCAAGGGACATACCAATGGTTTCATGTGATGGTGGAGGAAGAGCCACGAACATGGCCTCATTTCTAACTACATACATGGAACCTCTTCATGTGGAGAACACATGGTAGAGGCTTAGTTTGGTCCTTAAATTTTCGACTTACCCAGTTTGCCCAACTTCCAGTTCTTTAGTCCTCCATTTTTCTTTCCCCAGGGGTAGAAATGAAAGCTGGCCATTGAAACAATGGAGAAATCTAGACTTTTGATTTATCTGTGATTGGGCCCCAGCATGCTTAAACAAACAAACAAACAAACAAACAAACAAACAAAGCATACATAGCAACCAATGTTGTTTGCCGGTGACACAAGATCCATTCCCAGAAAACAAAATGGTCTGAAAACTTCAGGTTCTCTCCGTTTCTCATTATTCCAGTATTAAGTTTTGTTGTCCATGTTTCCACAAACCACATCGGTTTGCAAATTTTAAAAAAACAAGTCCCCATGAAAATTCATTTTATGTGAATTTCTCCTAATATTCATATTTTTGCAAAGCAATTTCCCTTAATATAATGAAATTTTGGGTTTCAGTCTCTCTCTCCCTCTCTCTCTCCCTCCCTCCCTCCCTCTCTCTCTCTCTCTCTCTCTCTTCCTCCCTTCCTCTCGGCGATCACTTGTGGTTGAGTAAGATTGTCTTCCATGAAAGCAATTGAGCGGTGTGTCCAAAGATGACTGTGGAGGCCAATTCTGGATCCGCACATCCTTCCACACTGGGGACATAAGTTTCTGGGTGGGAGTTGATCCTGGTGAGGATTTGCCAAATGTGCCTTCCTCTTAGCGTGTTATTCCCTTTGATCTTGAATTTGTGCTACTTCAAAATCCACAATGCCTTTGTAGAGGCTATTCTCATTACTATATGCATTCCTACGCACACTGTACCACAGTATATGCATTTTTGTACTCTAAACAATCCTTCTTTCAGTTAATGATGCCATGTCTGGATGCAAGTCAGTGATGTGTACACGGTATGTAACATGTCAGAAGATGATTGGGTGTTTTGTTTTTCTCTGACTACAGCAGATTAATTATGTTGATAACAGTTTGTAATAACTCAGTGGTGTATTCTTTGCCCACGGGCAATACTGTCTCAGTGTAAAGGTGTGACTACTCTTAGGATGAACAACAAAAACAATAGTGCCTTCTTTTAAAAAAGAAAGTACCCAATTAATCACTTTCCTAAAAATAGAATCATTGATGTGATTCGTTTGGAAACATAATGAATCATTTCTTTGCACAAAGGTACCCAAGGTTTAATACAACAAATTATGTCAAATAACCCTTTTCATTAGGAGAGAGAGAAAGCGCAAAAGAAAACCCCTCCTGCATCATGCCCATCTAGATCAGCATCCTGCTCTCATGGTGGCCAACCAGATGCCTGTGGGAAACCTGCAAGCAGGACTTGAACACAAGAGCCATCTCCCCGCCTGCACTTTCCAGCAACTGGTATTCAGAAGCCTGAGACAGATGGATGCCAACATCACTGCCTCCAACTGTGAAGGCAGAGCATAGCCATAATGGCTAGTGGCTTTTGATAGCCTGGTCTGCATGGTTGGCATCCGTCTGTCTCAGGAGACAATGGAGGAGTGCAGCTTTGGGGCTGAAGTCAAACTGTGGGAAGGTTGCAGCGCCTGCTGTGGCTGGAAAGACCAATGCAGGAGAGACATGTTTTGTTGCAGCTGGAGCAGATAAAGGCATTCAGTTGTGCTGCTGCAGATGCACCATGGAGTTTCTTCTCACTGCGCTCCTCTCTCAGTGGTCATTCCTCCTCTGGTCACTGCTGTGGGCACACAACCTGACTGTCTTTCTCCACGCACTGTGGTCATCTTGCATGGTTGGTGTTATCAGGCTTCATGCCACATTTGCAGACATCTTTGTAATGCAGAGTTGGTCCGGCAACAGGCCTAGCGTCTGATTTGTCGTTCAAGTTGGTTGGCATCATTGCCTCCGATGGAAGTGAGTTCCGTAGTTTAACTATGGGCTGATGCTCACCCATTATTACATTTCTATGCTAGCTGGATCAGGCCAAAGATATTCCAATGTAAACCTCCAGCTTTGCTTGTGATGGTACATTGTGAAGCACATTTAGCTGTGTGGCAGGATTTGCACTGGGATATAGAAATGATGTTCATCTTAGCAAGGCAAGACTGCTTGTCTCTGCTCTTCTTGGGCCCATGAGAACATAAGGTTTGCCCTTGCCTGAATCAGATCAAGGGTCTACCTAGTCCAGCCTTTTGTTTTGAACCATATTCAGCCAGATGTGTCTCTAGAAATCTCTGGAAATGGAAAAGCAACTCCTATTGTCTGCTCCCAGCAGCAGCTGCTTTTGAGAAAAGCTCATCATCCGGTAATGCCTTAGCCAATAATGAATGCTTCAGTTTCTCCCATTTTACTATCTTTTAAAATCCAGCCTCAGCCTGAACTGATCTTTCCAATGGACGCTAGCACTGGACTTCCCCACAAGTCTGGGATATGTCACAATGATGTGTTAATGCCTCCAAAGATAAATAGCACATATTTCAGTTCATCCATCCCGTGCTGTCTGTTCATGCTTTACAAAAGCACAAAGGGCTTATATATTGACCTGTTGTGGATGGTGGTTCAAGACTTCATAAGCCATGATTTATGAAACCTTAAACATTAGGGCAGAGTTGCTCCCATTCCCCCTCCTTCCTCAGAATTTCCCTCCCGCCATGAGCTGGATTCCATGCCAAGACCCTGGCTTACTTTCTTAGCCAATATTAAGGCAGAGTTTCACAGATCAGACATAACTGGGAACTTTGGCTTAAGCCAATCCAGAACATCATACATAGGAAAGGTACTACACAGGAAGAAGGTAGTGTACTGGAAGAAGCAGAGATCACCAGTGTCGTAGTGATGATTCTTCAACATCAACTTCGTTGGACTGGTCATGTGGTTCAGATGCCTGATTATCGTCTCCCAAAGCAATGACCCTGTTCCAAATTTAAAAACGGAAAGCGTAATGCTGGTGGTCAACAAATGAGGTTTAAAGGCTCTCTCAAGGTCTTTAAAGGTAGTATAAACACTGACAACTGAGAAACACTGGCCTGCGAGTGCTCCAATTGGAGAACAACCTCTACAAAAGGTGTCACAGACTTTGAAGATGCTCGAACTCAGGACGAAATGGAGAAATGTACTAAGAGGAAGGCACGCTTGGCAAACCCTCACAGTGATCAACTCCTGGCCGGAAACCTATGTCCCCACTGTGGAAGGATGCGTGGATCTAGAATTGGCCTCCATAGTCATTTACAGAGTGACGGTTAAAATCGTAATCATGGCAAAGCTCGTGCAAAACAGGAATACAGTGTAGGGTTAAATAAGAATATAGCACTCTGCAGAAGCAAGGGTTAGGAGAGGAGTGCTTACTCTGTTGCCTGTTGGGAAAATGATTTTTCCAAACTGTGCTGTTCTGTTGTGGGTGCAGATGTGCACTCCGAGATTGTTGGCTAGAAAAGAACACATGGCTTTGGAACATCTTATGTAGTTCTAATAACACCAGTGACGTTTAGTGTAACTGCACTTACTTTACAACTTCCAGATCTCTAGGGAGAAAGAGGCCTGCTTAGAGGAATGCGGGGCAAAAATGTTTTCTGGGAAACGAAAAACACTTCCTTGTGTGATTAACAGATTGTAGATCGAGGTGGGGAAACTGAGACCTGGGGCCAAAGAAGTCCTTTCAGACCTCTCTATCATCCCCCCCCTCAACATGCCACAGAAGAAAATCAGGATGTGCTTCTTTGGGGGCAGCACTCCTGCCGGAGCTAAGAAACTTGTGAGAGATTGCCCCCCCCCAACAAAACCCCAGGTATCTTTGTGAGGCACGCTCTTATGGGAACCAAAACAGTGCATCCCAGGATCCAGTCAGAAACTTCTGTAATTCTGGAATGTCATCATCATCATCATCATCAGAACTATTCCGCCTGGCTTTCAATTTGAACTTAGCCTGATCTTTTATTCCCCTTCCTTCCCTCCCCTTCCTCTTTTTATGAAGATTATCCGCTCTGGGATCCCACAGCTAATTCTCCCCTGGTCTCCTTACTGGCCCAAATAGGACTAATTTAGCCAGCTAGCCCTGGTGATCATCTAATGTTTATTGGATGGCTTTCCCCCCTAAATTGATTTTTGATTTTTGATTTTATTGTTATTCACGTTTTATACTGTATTTTATGCTGTTCTTTTGTAGCATCAATTAAGTGTTTTAAATTTGTTGTTAGTCACCCTGAGCCCAGTTTTCTGAACCAGGAAGGGCAGGGTATAAATTTAAAAAAATATATTATTTATTTTTATTATTATTATCAACATCATGTATTTATATGGCACCCATCTGACTGGGTTGCCCCAGCCACTCTTGGCTTAAAGCGGAACAGTTGAAGGGTATGCACTATCTGTCTCTTGGAGCTCAAGTGAAGCCACACCCACACCCCAGGCCACACCCCTCACTTGGTACCTTCCGTGAGCATTTCTTCCTGGCTGGTATTTGCTGATGAGCTCTGCTCAAGTCTCTTGCTTGCATGGATGAAGGATCGAAAGGGCTATGTGAATTTACAATCTTTGCTCTGCTCACTTTTGTCTCTACTGCAGGCTTTCCCAAACTTGGGTCTCCAGATGTTGTTGGACTACAACTCCCATCATCCCTAGCTAGCAGGACCAGGGGTCAGGGGTTATGGGAATTGTAGTCCCACTGGAGACCCATGTTTGGCAGGTGGCACCAAGAAGGTTGCACAGAAGGAAAATTGGCCCCTGGGTTTTACAAAGTTCTCTCCCCTCCCCTTGCATATAGTTGGGGGGATTTTTTGTTGAGTCAGAGAGCAACAGCGGGATGTGTTCCAGTGCACGTAGACCTATTTTTATTGATTCATAAAGTGTCACTGAACGAAGAGGGGATTTAAAGAGCTTTTTGGGGAAGTGGAGGGTATTCAAGGCCATGATGCAAACATACATAATCATCTATTTCTGCTTGGTCCCGGAAATTTAAACACAAGGTTGTCATGGCTGTTCCCAGGCATCCTTTCCTCTGGTTATTGCTCAGAGGAAAGGTGATGAAATAAATCAAGATACTCGCAGAAATTTGTCACCCTCATTTATGGTTTTAATGACTGATGATGAAGTCTGGAGGAAGCTGAGTTTGTATAGTCCTTGTGTGGTCCAGTAATGGGGATGCTGTACCCAGGGTGACCCGAGTTCAAATCTCCCTTCAGCCACAAAGGGCTCCTGCAGATAACCAATCAATTTAACATTCACCTTGATTTGCTTACACAAAACTTATGCAGAGGTAAGATTATATCCAGACTTCATTGAGCATTTGCTCTGATTACTTTTGCAGGGACATTATGTGGCAATGAACATGCATCCTGAATTACTTGAGGGTGTTGGTACATTTCCTGTTAATCACTGCTTCTTCCCACAGTTTTCAGTGCATTGCCCCATCTCTTGCCTAACCACAAAATGTCTGTTGCTTTTTTAAAAAGTGGATTTGTGATGGCACAGAATGTCTTGATACAAACCAACATTTCCTAGTACTGTATGTGCCTGAATCCCGCTAAACACCAACAGTTTAGATGTACAGTGGTACCTCAGGTTAAGAACTTAATTCATTCTGGAGGTCCATTCTTAACCTGAAACTGTTCTTAACCTGAGGTACCACTTTAGCTAATGGGGCCTCCCGCTGCCACCACGCAATTTCTGTTCTCATCCTGAAGCAAAGTTCTTAACCTGAGGTACTATTTCTGGGTTAGCGGAGTCTGTAACCTGAAGTATTTGTAACCTGAAGTGTCTGTAACCCGAGGTAAAAAGGTAAAGGTAAAGGTACCCCCGCCCGTACGGGCCAGTCTTGCCAGACTCTAGGGTTGTGCACCCATCTCACTTAAGAGGCCAGGGGGCCAGCGCTGTCCGGAGACACTTCCGGGTCACGTGGCCAGCGTGACAAAGCCGCATCTGGCGAGCCAGTGCAGCACAGAAACGCCGTTTACCTTCCCGCCAGTAAGCGGTCCCTATTTATCTACTTGCACTTTGATGTGCTTTCGAACTGCTAGGTTGGCAGGCTCTGGGACCGAGCAACGGGAGCGCACCCCGCCGCGAGGATTCGAACCACCAACCTTTCGATCGGCAAGCCCTAGGTGCTGAGGCTTTTACCCACAGCGCCACCCGCGTCCCTTTGTAACCCGAGGTACCACTACCCAAAGTTTACTGCTGATTTGGGACCTGTCACTATCTTTCAGCCTGACCTACTCCACAGGGTGGTTTTGAGGATAAACAGGGCAGATCCTGAACTCACTAGCAGAAAGGCAGAGTTAAAATATGAATATTTATTTATACAAAATTTATACAATGCTTGATTGGGTTGTTGTTTTTTTAAAAAAGCAACCAACAACTTCTAAGCACTATACCAAAATATATAGATACATTATTTGCCATAGATCAGATCTGAAAAAACATTTGGAGGAGAGAGATTGCTGGTGGCTTGACTTATCCTTAGCTGTGATTTCTGCATTAGACTAGATGGTAATTAATTATTATTTATTCAGTTACTTTACCACCCTTCACCTGAGGATCACAGAGCAGTTCACAATATAAAAACACAAAAATACATAACACCAAAACAATATCCCCCTGCAACTTTAAAAAGCCATAAATTGCTTAATCAGCAAAAAGGCTTGGGAGAAGAGGAATGCTTTTGCCTAATGCCTAAAAATATGTAATGAACATGCCAGGCGAGCCTCCCTGGGGAGGACATTCCACAAACAGGGAGCCACTGCAGAAAAGGCCCATTCCCATGTTGCCACCTCCAGAGCATTTGTGGAGCAGGCAGGCAAAGAAGGGCCTCTAATGATGATTGCAGGGTCCAGGTCAGTTCCTAAAGCAAGGATTAACAAGGATGTTAAGTGAGAGCCAGTGTGGTGTAGTGGTTAAGAGCGGTAGACTCGTAATCTGGGGAACCGGGTTCGCGTCTCCGCTCCTCCACATGCAACTGCTAGGTGACCTTGGGCTAGTCCCACTTCTTTGAAGTCTCTCAGCCTCCCTCACCTCACAGAGTGTTTGTTGTGGGGGAGGAAGGGAAAGGAGAATGTTAGCGGCTTTGAGACTCCTTCGGGTAGTGATAAAGCGGGATATCAAATCCAAACTCTTCTTATAGATCACATCATTTAGAGGGCACTAAGTACTCAACAGCATAGATAAAGTGTAATCTCTAAGTATTCTGAGATCATTTCCCCCAATTACCTATTAGGTAAAATGCACTATAATTTCAGCAGAAGACCAATGAAGATCCCCACATATGTTGAATTGTCTTCATGACATAGGAAAGCAATTAAATTTACATACGTATTTCTACAAACTATCTTTATGGGTGACAAGCTTTTCCAAGTCTGATAGCAGAAATCAAAGCTTTTTAAAGAAAGCCATGCTAGCCTAGGAAAAAGACGGAAATAATATATTGGATGGTGTGATCAATTATATTTTAGCTGCTCATCAAGAAATGTTGTTTTATCCTTGAGTTACTGCAGAGGCATAGGTTTGGAGCCTAACTTTTCATTCTCTAACTTGGAGGAAAGTTGGGCTCTTGGAACGGAGCAAAATGTTGCCTGGAAAAACAGCCACGCAAACAGTTTTCTAAATAAAGGAGACATCAATCTGTGGGGATATAATTTCTGGGTGTGATTTTTTCTTTTCTTCAAAAAGATGGTGCTATTTTGTAAAAGGCAAATGTTGCTTGAATGCTCCCCAAATCCTGAAAGCTGTCTTTGCCAAAGTATCTGTCTTTCATTAGTTTTCCAACTGTCTAATTTCCTGCATCAAGCCACATTTCAACTGTCTCATTATACTCTAACAACCATGCCTCTTGATTGCAAGATCAGCGATTGTTGCTTCCACAGAGGGGCTTTTTAAATGGAGGGAATAACAGCGATACAATAATTTCCATAGTTTTAACTGGTAAAAGAAGAGTAATTGGTGATAGGAATGGAAGGACCTGTCAATTCCAGTTCTCTCAGTTTTCTTCTCATTTTTTCCAGTCTTAAATTCAGTTATCCACATTCCAGCAGCAATCTGCTTTTTAAACAAAAATCCTTGTAAAAATTAATCAGCATCTTAGTACCAATTTTACCTAATAAACACATATTTATACACAGTTTTGGGGGAAAATATATATACACAGTTTCACAAGCAATTTCACCTAGTAAAGTGCATTTTAGATGTTATTTCCACTAATACCTTAATTTTTATGCACCCTAGCACAGTTGTACAGTAGTACCTCGGGTTAAGTATTTAATTCGTTCGAGAGGTCCATTCTTAACCTGAAACTGTTCTTAACCTGAAGCACCACTTTAGCTAATGGGGGCCTCCCGCTGCCGCTGTGCTGCTGCTGCACGATTAAGTTCTCATCCTGAAGCAAAGTTCTTAACCTGAGGTAATATTTCTGGGTTAGTGGAGCCTGTAACCTGAAGCGCATGTAACCTGAAGCATATGTAACCTGAGGTACCACTATACAAGCTATTTGGCTGGAGAACTACATTGCAAAATTCAGATAAGTGCAAAGTTCAAAGGATGGCTGTGTTTCAGTTTGTGTGTTGTTTTGGAAAGGGCAAATTAGATAGATTTGCCTTTAAATGCAGACTGAATTGAAGTTCTTCCCCACTCCTACCCAGAAGGCTGATGTACTGTCCCTCATTAAAAGTTTTCAAGGAGAAACTGCACTAGAAGATGCTCTAGATCTGGATTTCCTTCATCATTCAGGGGGCTGGGGTAGATGGCTATGCAAGGCCTCCTGTAACTCTTCGTATATTCTTGCCTACTCTAGTTAAAAGGTCCACTTCGCAGGTCACTGGATGAGTGCTCTTTTAAGTGAGAACTGAATTGAAATTCCCTCCCACCTTCGCTTGTGGGAGTCCTTAAAATAAAACAAGGGGAAGCCAACATGCTGCCCCCCAGATGCTGTGGTCTCCCATCAGCTCCAACCACCACTGGCTACGCTAGTGAGGGCTGACAGCTGATGGCAATGTCTGGTGGACCACAGATTCCCCATCTCTGGCATACAGGATGTCAACCAAGAACAAAAGCTACCTATCAAGATTTGCATCAAAAAATTAAAATAATAATAATAAGAGTTTGGATTTGATATCCCGCTTTATCACTACCCGAAGGAGTCTCAAAGCGGCTAACATTCTCCTTTCCCTTCCTCCCCCACAACAAACACTCTGTGAGGTGAGTGGGGCTGAGAGACTTCAAAGACTAGCCCAAGGGACTAGCCCAAGGTCACCCAGCAGCTGCATGTGGAGGAGCGGGGAAGCGAACCCGGTTCACCAGATTACGAATCTACCGCTCTTAACCACTACACCATACTGGCTCTCAATGCACAATTATACCTGAGATCAAAGGCAATGAGATTTCAGGCCTATAAATGCCACAAAAACTAGTTGGCTAATTGTTTATATATCTATATGTATATATATACATATATATATATATATATATATATATATATATATATATCAAAGGACATTTATTGAAAAATTGGCTTACAATGCATTTTTTCCTTTTTGGAAACTAGTTTGCTCTTCAGCTGATATTCAGCCAATCTAACAGAAACCAACTGGATAAAGTTTAGTTGCTATTTCCAAGAAAACTTACTGATCTTTTTTAAACACACGCACATACACACAAACTTTTTTTGCAGCTCTTTTTATATATTGGAATTATTATGCTTTGTTCCCATTCTCTTAAATCAAGGTGTTATTCAGAATTATTACCCCAGTTCACCTGGGGGCAAGACAGGGGGGGTAGCAAGTTTTGGGGTTCTCTGGACAATCTGGCGCCAACTAAGGAAGCTGCAGTGATTAGGCTTTTGGATGAGTGGCTCCATGGCTTTTTCCAGCAACACCAGCCGCTATGGCATTTAAAAACAGTGAGGCCTGCAGCTTAATGTTGCATGGACTGTAGGTGGCTTCTAAAGACTTCTTTCCCACATCCTCTCAATCCGTGTTTCCTCCTCAATACCAAATGAGGCTATGGAGAATGATCTCATATCTGCCATGCAATCTGATTGCCTAAGAGATGACATCACTGCTATGTTTTGGGAAAGAAGGCTGATTTGGGGGTGGGAAACAGTGCTGAAACAGCAACTTTTTAGGGTTTCAAAAAGGCCAACCTGGTAAACCTCACTAACCCCCTACGCCCCTCCAATATAGGCCAGCCTTGTCACTGAGGTCATTTGATGAGGCCCTCTGAACGGTATTTCTTTATAGATCTTTCATATTTATATACCATTTTAATTCTATGAATGTTTATTTTTTTTTAATGATTGTTCTTACCTGTTCCTATTTTATCAGTATGCCACCTTGAGTCCCTGTCAGGGAAAAAGTGGGGTATAAATAAATATATAACAATAATAATGGTACCTTCCATTGCTGATGTTCACCTGGCAGTGGCATGGCCTTTAGTGATGCAGAACTCACCATGCAGAATGCTTTTCCTGCTGTCAACAGATATATGCCATAAACTTGTTGCATGCTAAAGATTAGGACTGTGCAACTGCTCTTTCCCCCCAAATTTTTAAATTAATTTTCCAAAATTTTAAACTAACAAACAAACATACATCATAACTATACTTAATCCAATCTTAATAACATTGTTAAGAGACTTCCTCAAATTCCCTTGACTTAATTTCAATATATATCATTGTAACGGTTTTCCAAAACAAAATCTCATAAAATTTACTTAATCCTCTTAACATCTTTGTTTCTTTTCATCTTTGCTTTAAACATAATATTCCATAACTTCACAGAATTAAATCCTTAGCCTATCTAATTTTTTTGCAAGTCTTTCTAATTAATTTATTTTAGCATATTTAAGTAAATAATCTTTGAAGTTCTTCTATTCTTCCTGGTGCTCCTCCTCCTTCTGGTCACGGACTCTAGGTTGGCTAGCTCCAAAAAGTCCATCATCTTCATCTGCCATTCCTCCACTGTTGGTACTTCTTGTGTTAGGACTGTGCAAATGCTCTGGCTGAATCTTGAAAAGAATTGGGTGAAGAAGAAGAAGAAGAAGAAGAAGAAGAAGAAGAAGAAGAAGAAGAAGAAAAAGAAGAGTTTGGATTTGATATCCGGCCTTTCACTCCCTTTAAGGAGTCTCAAAGCGGCTAACATTCTCCTTTCCCTTCCTCCCCCACCTCTGTGAGGTGAGTGGGGCTGAGAGACTTCAGAGAAGTGTGACTGGCCCAAGGTCACCCAGCAGCTGCATGTGGAGGAGCGGAGACGCGAACCCGGTTCCCCAGATTACGAGTCTACCGCTTTTAACCACTACACCACACTGGCTCTCTCAAGTCAGGTCAACTCAAGATTCACCCAGAATAGGTTGCAGCAGGTCAGATCAGGTCCACCTGGAGAGTTGGCAAGGGCAGGGAGAGAAGGAAACCCTGATTAAACTTGCATTCAGAGAAAGAGACATTTAAAATCTTAATTAGACACTGTGGAAGGTCCCTGGTTCAATTTGGGGCCCAGATCCAGGTTGTGTCACTCCTGGGCAATGCTATTTTTCTAGGGGGGGAAAGGTGCCAGAACTCACCATAAACAACTCCCCCATTCTCTTAGAATGGCAATGGCACCCACCTGAGAGGTGCCAGAACTGGGCTCTGGCAAGTTCTGGTTGAAAAAAGGCCCTGCTCCTAGGTCAGGGCAGCTCCGAATCACCAGATTTGGACCCGAAACAAATCTGGGAACTCTCCCTGCCATCTTGCACTGAAATGAATGGGGTGGAATAACAAATATATATCCTAAGAACAAACCAGTTTAAAACCAAACGTGTTTCTGCAGCTTCACCTTTAATTGGTAAATGTACTGGTGAGGTAACCTTTCATCATCATAATCTTCCTAACAGCTACATCTGCACAGCGGTGGCTTGGCTTGGCTGTCCAAATACGATTTGTTGGAAGAAAACTCTCCCCACTTCCTTTCATTTGAGTCTCTTTCTATTACAAGGTTACATCTTATTTCCTCCACTGAGCAAGGCTGATCCACTGTGACTCTTGTAATGAAATAATTGTTTGGGATGGTGCAACTGTCTGGACGGATAAAACTTCCAATTAATAGTTTTCTTGGGTGTTCAAAGATGACGCATGGCATTGTTTGCTCACCCACGTTTTCAGACATTTCGGCGGAATAGCACCCAAGTGAACAAGCATTTGTAATTTTCTGTGTTGAAACTAGTTCAGATCTGCCTGTTCAAGAAAGTACTTTTTAAAATTACTGGTGACAGGACAGTGTCTGCTTCTTTTATTATTACTTTTGCACCAGGCTCCGTTGCCCAGACAGGTGCAATCTGTGGCCCTGTGTTGGCTAAGACTCAGGGAAATCCTTATTGTCTTCACTGGAAAGCAGGGCTGGCATGGAAATGGGACAAGGATCCTGTTTCACAATCCACCCACCCTTGCTGATGGAATGGCCCTCTACCAGGTTTCAGAAGTGCCCAAAACCCCTTTCATGGAAATCAGCCAGTGCTGAGTATTGGTATGGTGCAAGTCAGGTGTCCAGGGTCTCACTGGGTGATCAGGGTGAGAGATTCAAGCTTAGGGCATGCTATGGTCAATCCTTCCGTCAGGTCCCTTTACAAACCCGCCTAAAGGAATTTCCTGGACATAGCCGCAGTGGCGTAGCGTGGGTTGTCAGCACCCGGGGCAAGGCAAGTAATTTGCGCCCCCTAACCTGTGGATTTGCACCCCCTAACCCTAACCCCCAGATGTTGCGCCCGGTGCGGCCGGCCCCCCCTGCACCCCCCACGCTACGCCACTGCATAGCCAGCAGTCTGAAGGCAGTGTCGACAGTAGTTTTGTAAAAAAAGCTCAAGAACTTTGCCAAAAAGAAGCTCAACCAATTGGGACTAAGGGACCAATTAAGGTTGGGAGAGAAAAATGTTTTCCAGCTCTGACTACCAATAGCCCAGTGAGGCTCTAACACTGAGGGTGGGGGGTGGTTGGGATGCCACGTGGATGAGGCATTTTAAAGGCCTCACACCTCCCTCCTCTCACAAGATCTTGCAGAAAATGCCACCCCGCAAGAGAAGCCAACAGAGGAGATGCAACTGCACCTCCTCACAACTCTCAGGGCCCCACTCTGCCAGGCCAAGTTGCCCCACACCTAAGTAGCACCCAGAGTGAGGCTAATCACATTCACCTCCTATGTGTTGAAAGAATGAAAAACATCCATCGTTTGCCACTCATTTTGCCAGTACAGTGGTACCTCGGGTTACAGATGCTTCAGGTTACATACACTTCAGGTTACAGACTCTGCTAACCCAAAAATAGTGCTTCAGGTTAAGAACTTTGCTTCAGGATGAGAACAGAAATTGTGCTCTGGCAGCGCAGTGGCAGCAGGAGGCCCCATTAGCTAAAGTGGTGCTTCAGGTTAAGAACAGTTTCAGGTTAAGAATGGACCTCCAGAACGAATTAAGTACTTAACCCGAGGTACCACTGTACATTTATTCCTTTGTTTGTAGAGTTCTTTCCGTTTCTATGTACTCTAAGTAGGATTAGCATTGGATACAGCCCAATATTTTAAAAGGGGTGATGTTCTAATCTTCTCTCATATGTATATTTTTATACTAGAATGAAGAACAGAACAGTAGTAAGTCATGTCCTTAAGTGCCCCTTAGACTATCTTCCTACAGCCACATTCCACTGCTTGTCCCTATCTAGTTAAACATCCCCTCTAGTTCTGCTCTTTGGGTATGGGTGGCGTTGCTTACGTAGGCAAATTGCACAACCCCACACAATGGGGGCATGTGATGACTTAGGAGAATGCCAAGCATCTTGTATATATTTACAATGGTTTTTTTTTAAGGAAAAGAAAACTGATGGGGAAAACTTCAAAATAGCCCACTGTGGACTGAGCATGCTTACTGAATACAGCGGTACCTCGGGTTACATACGCTTCAGGTTACATATGCTTCAGGTTACAGACTCCGCTAACCCCGAAATAGTACCTTGGGTTAAGAACTTTGCTTCAGGATGAGAACAGAAATCATGCTCCGGCGGCGCGGCAGCAGCAGGAGGCCCCATTAGCTAAAGTGGTGCTTCGGGTTAAGAACAGTTTCAGGTTAAGAACGGACCTCCGGAACGAATTAAGTACTTAACCCGAGATACCACTGTACTGTTGTAGGCAGGGGGAGGGAATAGCATGAAGGACGCCTCAGCACAGCAGCGTTTTGTTGCAGGCCGCAGTTGCAGCCAGATATATGCATTGATGCTTCTTTCTTTCTCTGCACATAGAAAGCAAGCATGTTAAAGCAGGGCTGGCCCAGGACGTTTTGGCACCTGAGGCTACCCACAAAATGGTGTGGGGTCCCCAGGGAAGAAGGGATGAGTGAAGATCCACATCAGGAACAAGGGGTGGAATCAAATCAACTTTACCAGATGCAGTGGCGGAACGTCATGCTCCGGCACCAGGGGGCAGAGAGCAGGCGGGGCTGGTGCGCATCCCAGGGTGGGGCGTGCCACCTACAAGGGCATGTCATGCTGCGATAGGACCCCACTGGGATTGCGCTGCCGGGGGTGGTGTGCTCCCCCCCCTCCTCTTCCTCCGCCAGTGACCAGATGGTTGCAGTGGGAATCAAAGGCTGCTGTGGAGGGGAAAGGGCCCCACTCTGAATCATAATGTGTGGATACAGACCCCACGAGACTCCAGAGGTCAGCCCCCCCCCCACTTCCTCCCTTGGGATGGGATTAGACCAGCAGCATCTCCCATTCACCAAGAGGCCTCTGTAGACATGGCATTGGTGGGACTGCTGAGCAGGCAGCATATCCAACCTCCAAGGGGTGCACCAAAGCCATCGCTGCTACCACAGCGGCAGCAGGAGCACCAGGCAAAGCATTCCTTGGAGGCTGGATTGGCTGCCTCTGTGGAGCCTGCCGCCTGAGGCAGCTGCCTTCACCTTGCCTCACGGATGTGCCGGCCCTATGTCAAAGATGAGAGATGAGGCATGCCAATTCCTGTCATTAAACTTTCCTATGGGGGATGGGGAATTTAATGCAGATTTATCTAATTCATGCCACCTGAAACTGAAATGCAACTGGGTTTTTTTAAATCTGCACTCGTCCGAATTCTTCAATGCAATTTCTCCAACAATGAAAACCAACACAAAAATGCATTGTCAAAGTGTGATATGCACCTGCAATGAACATAATGTGCAAACATGCATTATGTTAGGAACCATACTGGGAAAAATGTTGGTTAAAATGCAGTCAAATATCTGTGGTGACCTCTTTTTTTTTTAATGCAAACTGATGCAGAAAGAGTCAAAATGACCTTGGCCGGAAAAATGAGGAGTAAAATGAAACAGAAATATCTGATCATCACAGCATGTCCTGACACTGAGCAAAACATCTTCCCTTTTCTTTTTAATTTTTTTTAAAAAAATACCCAGTCCAAGACATTGTGAAAACAGCCATGATGGTACCATTGCTCAATGATGAGCCCTTCTCCGGTTGCTAATCAGAGGATGTTGTAGCAGACGATGAGTCAGAACGGAGGGAAGTTGTGAACTGCTATATAAATCGGGGAGATCCCGCTAATAATACAAACAAACAAAGGGAAACAATTTTCTCTATAGGCAAGGAAGACACCACCATGGCTGTAAGGATGAAGAATCTACTTGTTCTTCCATTCCTGCTGCTCATCATTATATCTTCCACTTTTGCTGCTTTACTGGATCCAGGCAACGAGGATGAGAACACCAGGCTTGTTAAGGTAAATATTCACTTCGAAAGTTTCATTGAGCAAAAACACACTTTTCTGTGCTATTGCTTCTTGTTGTCGTGCCAGGACTAATTAAAAAAGGAGGGCTCTTTGGCGCTCCTATTTTATTGAGGGCCAGTGTGGTGTAGTGGTTAAGAGCAATAGACTCGTAATCTGGGGAACCGGGTTCGCGTCTCCGCTCCTCCACATGCAGCTGCTGGGTGACCTTGGGCTAGTCACACTTCTCTGAAGTCTCTCAGCCCCGCTCACCTCACAGAGTGTTTGTTGTGGGGAAGAAGGGAAAGGAGAATGTTAGAGGCTTTGAGACTCCTTCGGGGAGTGATAAAGTGGGATATCAAATCCAAACTCTTCTTATGTTCGAATCTAGCCCTTCTTCTAAGGCTTTCAGGACAATATGCACACGGTTTCCTCTCTGTGCATGGAATCATAGAGCTGGAAGAGGGTCTTGACAGTCATCTAGACCACCCGCTGCTCAATCTGGAGTGCCAGATGCAACAACAGCATCCCTGACAGATTGCCACCTCACATTCCTCCAGTGATGGGGACATTTTACCCTTACATCCAACCCTCCCCTAATGCTTATGATAGACATCAGGGATTTGGGGGCCTTGTCATTGGTTGTCACCAGCAGAAGGACCACTGGCAGTGATTTGTCACCTACCTGGGTGGATCTGCAGCACCCACAATAGTAGAGTGTACACACACACACACACACACACACACTACACAGCACCTGACACTCCCATCATCGACATACTACTTGGAAAAGTCAGGTATTGGTTGATTCTGAGAGTCATACCTATTTAGCTGGCCTGGATTTTTACTGTGCGCTTAAAAAATACATCTCTGGGCTTAAAAGGTAGGACAATGTGCCTGTGATATCAGGAAATATTCTGTTGTCTGCATAAAAGGCCAAGATTGTGCAGCACTCCCATTCCACATCTAGAACCTGACTGAATTGGCTGCTGAATATTACTTTCACTCTGTTTATCTCACATTTTTATCTCACATTGAAAACACAAAGGGTCTAAAAGCCCCTCTCTCCCTCCCTCCCTCCTTCCCTCCTTCCCTCCCTCCTTTTCTCTGTTTCCCCCCGGCAGTCCTATTTAAGTAAATTCTATAGCCCTGAAGGTGAGGCTGTGGCCACAATCAATATGGATGATGATGTCGCTGTAACAGAAAAGCTCAAGAAAATGCAGAAATTTCACGGGCTACGAGTGACCGGGAAGATTGATGCCGAAACAATAGCAACGATGAAAAGGGACAGGTGTGGCGTCCCTGATGTGGAGCAATTCACCCTCAACCCAGGGGAGCCCAAATGGGACAGGAAGAACATCACATACAGGTAAAGGTTTGTGAGTTTCCCTTAGGAGTGGACGGCTTCAATAAGGAAATGCTCCAGTCCTCAATGTACTTGCTCAGGAGTAAACTTAGGACTTCCTGCCTACTGTTCTATGCAGAGCTCAGCATGCCTAAGGTTATAGATTTCACTGGGCTCAGCAAGACCTGATTTTTCATAGAACCATTGCAGCACATGTATTAGGATGATAGCCATGGTTGTGAGAGCTGTGCAACGAGGCTTACATACACACACACACCCCCCCACAAAAACAGTGTGAATACATGAAAGTACACACTCACTCACACTACCACTGCAATTGAGAGCGGGGTGTGTGTGTTAGGGATGTGCATGTACCCTCCCTCACACAGCAAATCAGGGAGATTTGGGCTCTGCTGCCTGCAAATTTCATCCACTTGTGTGAAAAGCGGGGGAAGGTTACAGCCATATTTAGATGCATCATTGCAATCAGTGGGGACAAAACTCCTTCAGATTAACAGATCCAGTTGGGTTCCAAATAATGAGTCAAATCTAAATGACACAGAGTGGATTTGAAAAAAGATTGGGATGCTTCCATAGGCTACAGGTATAGATACAAGGTGGCTCTTGTGTTCACTGCATGTCCCTAGTATATGCAATTAGCAGACTCAGGTGATAAATCATTTCTTTTTTCTTTAAAGTGCGCACATTAGGTGCAAAGACACGCCTGTCTTAGGGCCAAAGTAGACAGGCATGTCTTTGCACTTAATGTGTGTGTGTGTGTGTGTGTGTATAACCAGACTCCACTCGCTTGACTCATCCACTGGGCTGCTCTTTGTATTTGCTTTGCTTTCTTTTGATGTACAAGTCAAATGGAAAGACATATTCAAATGTGTCTCTACACCAGCCTTCCCCAATCTGATGCCCTCCAGATGTGGCTGGACTCCAATTCCCATCAGTACCAGACAGCATGATCAGGGGTGATGGGAGTTGTAATCCGAAACCACTGGATGGCACCTGGTTGGGGATTGTGGTCTGTCTGTCCCACATACCGTTTCATTCTATGTTCTGGTTGCCTAAGCAGTGCTTCCCAAACTTGAGTCTCCAGCTGTTTTTGGACTACAACTCCCATCATCCCTAGCTAGCAGCTGGAGACCCACATTTGGGAAACACTGGCCTAAAGGAATGACCTTGGGCCTTTTTCTGTTTGTTTGTTTTGAAAGGATTGTAAACTATACTCCAGATATGCACGAATTCTATGTGGAGAAGGCAATCGAGGCAGCATTTAAAGTTTGGAGCAAGGCAGCACCCTTGGAATTCAAAAGAGTCACGGATAAAGTGGCAGATATAGAGCTCTCTTTTCAACGTGGAGGTAACCCTACAGTGCAAAAACAAAGTCACCATATGTCCAATTTTAATAATGATGATGATGATGATGATGTATTGTTTTATATTCAGACCACTATGATAATTCTCCTTTCGATGGGCCTGGTGGGACACTGGCACATGCCTTTCAGCCAGGGAGCAACATTGGAGGAGATGTCCATTTTGATGAGGATGAAACCTGGACCGCAGGGGGCCCACAAGGTACCATTTTACAACACTTCCTTTCTCAGCACTGAACTGTATAAAAAGACAACGCAGCGCATAGGTGACACAAGGATATAAGCAGCTGGTTTATGCTAGGTCCCCGAAGGCAGGCAAAGGTGATTGGCGGAACAGATTATATCCTTCCAGAGCACAGTGTGTCCTCATTCTGAACTCTTCACTACATAAAGCATTTCTATGAATGAGAGTGTGACCATTGAGGAGATTCGGGGAGGCTCGGGCCCAGCCCTTTTCCTCCTATGCAGCTTACCTATCCGCAGCAGTGAGAGCCCCATTGAAAGCAATGCAAAAGGGACTCAGCCGCACTAATTCACATCCCAATAGGACTTGAGGCTAAATTACACACAATGTTAAATGCATTCGTGAATGTAATGTGTGCAGGACTTGGCTTTCTCTTCTGCCTAAAAACAAACCCACAGGGGGATATCAGGATTAACGCTAGGGCATGCTGGAAATTAAAGTTCCCCACTTGCCCCATCCCACCCCCGGCATTCTGATGAATATTTCCTCCCTGTTAACTACCCTACAATCGAATTTTCCTTTGGACCAAACACAATATTTTTTTATTTTATTTATTAAATGCGTCTACCGCCCTTCCTCCGAAGATCATAGGGCGGTTCGCAGCAGGAGATTCCCTCTTCTGCCAAATAGCAGGGGGGTGGGGTGATTTTCATTAGGACTGTGGAGCAGGGAAAGGGTCAAAAAGCATCTCTATGCATCGTGGTCCCAATCCTGAGCAGTGCCCACCTCACTGGGGAAGCCAGACATGTTAAATGTAGCTTGACCTGTCCTTCCTTCTTTCCTTCCTTCCTTTATTTTTGTCCAAGGAGCTCAAGGTGCTTTACATGAATCTCCCCCTCCTCATTTACCGGTAATGCCCAAAGTGACCCTGGGTTGGGGTGAGAGGCAATGACTGGCCCAAGGACTCCAACTCCCATCAGCCTATCAGTGAGCTTCCTGGCCAAGTGGGCATTTGAACCCTGGTCTCCCAGGTCCTGGTCCGACACCAGCCCAGAGTTTCCCAACCTTGGGTCTCCAGCTGTTTTGGACTACAACTCCCATCATCCCTAGCTAGCAGGACCAGTGTTCAGGGATGATGGGAATTGTAGTCTGGAAAAAGCTGGAAACCCCAAGGTTGGGAAACACTGCTCTAGCCACTAGACCACAGCGGCTGGGTCACATTCTGCAACCCTGATATGCAGAGCCTGCGCTCATCCTCCGAGCAACAGCCCCTAGTGAAAGCATGCCTGGAGTCTATATTCTGACCCTTTTTCTCCCAGTTTCCCCCCTAATGGAACCATGACCTCCTTTTCAGGCCACAACTTGTTCATCGTCGCTGCCCATGAGATCGGACATGCACTGGGTCTGTCTCACTCCACCGACCAGGGGGCACTGATGTACCCCTCCTACACATACTCGGACCCCCGCACATTTCAGCTCAACCAGGACGATATTGATGGCATCCAAGCCCTTTATGGTAAGGCTAAGAGAAGTTGAAACGCATGTGTTCTTAAACGAAGGAATTGGTTTTGCCTGCCCCTACCTTAAGATGGGAGTGGGGAGCATTTGCCACTCCAAGAACGACATTTCCTTCTTGGGAACCTTTTTTTGGGGGGCAGCATGGCACTGGTGGCCAGAGGTGAAAGAATGTAAATTTTCACTTGGCGAAGTAGAATTGGTCCTCTCTATCTTCTCATCTTGGCAAGCATGAGTCCCTGTTGCTCAAGGAGGATGTGACGCAATCTCAGAGGAGGTTCTGGTCTAGGGAGAGAGGAGGTGGCGTGGAAGGGGTGTAGCTTGTGGGGGGGGGGAGTCCCAAGAGTGGGCTGGAAGGCTGTGTTTGGCCTTCAGGAATGAGGTTCCCCATCCCTGTCTTCTGGTCTTCTGGAGAGGCACTGCTGCTCTCCTTTGAAAGTGTGACATAATTCTCTCTGCAAAAGAGGGAAGAATAATAGAATCATAAAATTGTAGAGTCGGAAGAAGAAGAAGAAGAGCTTGGATTTGATATCCCGCTTTATCACTACCCGAAGGAGTCTCAAAGCGGCTAACATTCTCCTATCCCTTCCTCCCCCACAACAAACACTCTGTGAGGTGAGTGGGGCTGAGAGACTTCAAAGAAGTGGGACTAGCCCACAGTCACCCAGCAGCTGCATGTGGAGGAGCGGGGAAGCGAACCCGGTTCACCAGATTATAAATCTTCTGCTCTTAACCACTACACCACACTGGAAGGGACCCAAGGGCCATCTAATCCAACCCTTCGCAATGCAGGAATCTCAGGGAAGGCATCCATGACAGGTGGCCATCCATCTGTCTTGAGGTTGTGCTTCTACAAAGGAGAAGGCCTTTCCCACTCTTGTTTTGGAATGACTTCTGGCATGGGGGCACATTTGCTGCCAGCACCTCAAGTTTCTCGGTGCTGCATGAAGATTTTTGTAGGCACATAGGCTTTTGAGTTTTGGAATTGTGCTCTGTTTTTTTAAATAGGTTTTTTTTTGTGAGGGGTTAAAAAAAACAACCTTGAATTTTGCCATTTTGGGGGTCAGTGGTGGTTTAAAATTGGATCTATATGATGCACGAGTTAATTTCATTCACCCTTCCGTAGATCGCCCCTGGGATGTTTTGATGAAGGGTGGTTGCAAACCTATTTTAAATAAATAAATAAAGCTGATGGGTGGACCACAACCTACTGGAATATGGATGCACCTTTCAAGGGAAATGGAATGCAATTCAGAGGTGTTTTGCCATAGGTCCTCTTCATTTCAATAGGGTTTGCATAGATTGGGCCCACATCTGAATTATGCCTTGTTGCATCAAAATGAAACTTGCTTTGCCAAAAAAATTATAATATTTACATTGTAGCAAAAGGCTTTTTTTTTTTAGTTTAACCTTCACTGAATGCTGCTGCTCTGAACATCACCTTGCTTGCTTGCTTGTTTGCTTAATTACTTACTTACTGTATTTCCATATGCTTAAGATTGCTTAAATTATCCACTTGACATGAGGCTTCCTTTATTTTTCTTTCCATTTAGGAAAACCTGATATCCCAGTAAAAGGACCCAAAACACCGGAAGCTTGTGCCCCCAGCACCACTTTTGATGCTGTCACCACCTTACGTGGAGAAATGTTGTTCTTTAAGGGCAGGTAAGTTGCTTTCTTAAAAACACCACTTTGAACAAAATTTCCATCTCCAAACAGGACTTGCGGCTCTAATGCCTTGTTCCAGCACCCCACCTGTGCCAAAGCATGCGCTCAGACTCTCAGCCCTGCATTTCGAGGCGAGGTAACAACAAAATGAGCCATAAGAAGCCATAAACAAATGACATTAAAAACAGCAACACCACATACCTATCGGTTCAATTGTATGTGTCATGATGGATCAATTCAGTGTTATGTGACTCTCTCTTACACAGACAGACAGACGACAGATCACTCTATGGCGGCTTCACCCCACAACTCACAAAATCCGGCTAATAGTCTGGATTCATTCCGCCATTTTGTCACAAAAACAGAATCATAGAATTATGCAATCATAGAATGCAGAGAAAAGCATCAGACTGAAGTCAGAGCCCTGGACCACGTAGTTCAGTATTGTCCACATTAACTGAAGGGGTTTGAGACTGGAGTCTTTCTCTCTGGAGATGCCACTTACATGTTTCCATCGACGTTTTCAAATTAGGTATTTGTGGCGCAAACACTTCCAGTCAGGTGTTCAGCTCGAATTCATCGGTACCTTCTGGCCGGATCTGCCGTCTGGAATACAAGCCGCCTATGAAAATTATGAAACTGATAACTTCATTGTTTTTAAAGGTGAGTGGCGAACTTCGATTTCCTTGCAAAATTGCTGCAGAATAAGTACTGAAACATTTGGTCAGTGTTCCTCAGCCAGCATGGCCTCTTCAGGGTGCTATGTGAAAGCCTAGGGTATGTAGGCAGTATTTATTTAATCGGCTGCCTTATCCTACGTACTGTCTACTTACCCTGAAGTAAGTTCTGTTGGGTTCTGTGGAACTGAACCCCAAGTAATATTGCAGCCTGACCAAGCGAAACTTGCTCATATAATTTGGCCTTCATGTTCTAAGTTCTGCCACGTTGCTGTCCTTCAGACTTAGCCAAGGCTTAGCAAAGGCTTCACACACTCATAGCGACATCGCAGAATGGAAGCTAGGAAGGACATAGTTTTTGTAATACTAGCTCCTTCCATCTATGAAAGCTAGCATTCCCAAAAACCTTTTTGAACAGTACAATACTTTTGGGGGGTGAACCATTCCACATTCCGGTCAGGAGTTACTGTTAGGATATTTCTGTTCCACCTTAAAAGGGAGCAGGCTTTGAGTCACAGAGTCTGTGCATTTCCTGTTTCACAGGATGTGTCTGTTGTGTCTTTGTTTTCGTTTCTCTCTCTGCTGGAGACATTGAAGCAGGCAGTCATGTTTTTCTTTGTTCTGATCAACGCAGAAATAAACTTGAAAATAATGCTCTCCTGAGTGTATCTTTCGGTGTGTGCTTTATCTGCTGATAAGAGCGTGCACGGCTCTGGAATGTGGCAAGCTATTTCTGGAGCTCGTGTCGCTAATTGCTGATACTGCGTGTCTACGGGAGATCGATGGACGTCCGGAGACGATGTGGAGTCATGATGGACTTTGTCTCCCTGGCAGTATCCCAACAGTTACATGTTTCACTTGAGTGCTGTTTGTACCTGCATTTCAGGGAGGTTAAATAGCTGCTCTTTGTCTTCATCCACCACAGAGAAGAAAGGCGATATCTACCCCCATGTTCCTTTGAACCGAGTACAGTGGTACCTCGGGTTACATACACTTCAGGTTACATACACTTCAGGTTAAAGACTCCGCTAACCCAGAAATAGTACCTCGGGTTAAGAATTTTGCTTCAGGATGAGAACAGAAATCGTGCTCCGGCAGCGTGGCAGCAGCAGGAGGCCCCATTAGCTAAAGTGGTGCTTCAGGTTAAGAACAGTTTCAGGTTAAGTACGAACCTCTGGAACAAATTAAATACTTAACCCGAGGTCCCACTGTAAAGGGAAATGCCCTTGCCAAGCCCAGTGTAAGGCAGGGGGTTGGAATGTCTTGTTGTTAGGAAAACATTATTTAAGAAACAGATAAAAGTTCCTGGAAGCTTTAAAGAGGGTTCCAGAATTTTCTTTAGTGTGTAGGAGTGGCGCCCTAGGCTTGATTGGTGTCAGCCAGAGGTGCAAATAAAGGGAGGAAGTTGCAGGCTGCAATTTCTGCACAAGGAAGGCACACACACACATGCTATCAGCACACATTCTGACAACAAATTTGGAAGTAAGACAATGTGTGCTGCTGATACTGTGAGTTTTGCTGTGTCAGGATTGTTAATTACTGGATTGAGATTATACTGTGCTGGAGAGATAAAGAAGGAATGTAAATAGCTTATATATAGGATGGTACCTCAGGTTACATACGCTTCAGGTTACATACGCTTCAGGTTACAGACTCCGCTAACCCAGAAATAGTACCTTGGGTTAAGAACTTTGCTTCAGGGTGAGAACAGAAATCGTGCTCCGGCGGCACGGCAGCAGTGGGAGGCCCCATTAGCTAAAGTGGTGCTTCAAGTTAAGAACAGTTTCAGGTTAAGAACGGACCTCCAGAACGAATTAAGTACTTAACCCGAGGTAATAGTAACAGAAAATGCTTGTGACTGTGAATTTGAGTATGACTCCTGTTCTTGTCCTCTGTCTCCAGGGAAAACTCTGCTACAAACAGTAAGAAGTGGTTTTACCGAGGTGCCACCACACAAGCAGAAAAGTGCAGCAGAAGTGTGGGGGCGGTAACCTCTAATATTTGCCACATCTGCTTAGTAGGACAGAAGAGTCCATGCAATCTCTCTCACACAAGGAGAAAGCAATAATTTAGCACTCGATCTTCAGATCACCTTTTAATTCCAAGCCACTTTGGATACAATCACATGAGCATAGCCAGCAGTAACCATTAATTCATTCATTCTTAAAATATTTATATACCCTATCTCTCTATCAAACTTTCCTGAAGCATCTAATATAAAACGGTTTCCCTATAAAAAAAAATATTTAAACAAAACTGTTTCCCTTGAATTACATGGAATGTTAACCCCTCTCTTTCCCCCGCAGGAAACAAATATTGGGCTCTAAATGGATATACCATTGAATCTGGCTACCCTAAGAGCATCTACCAGCTGGGCTTCCCAAATACTGTGAAGAGAATTGATGCTGCGTTTAGCGATCCAGAATCTGGGAAGACATATTTCTTTGTAAATGACAAGTATTGGAGGTATGGCTTGACTATTCTGAAGTTCCAAATGAGGGATGGAACAGTCTGTTTTCAGTCTGGTCGATTTTGCCAGCATTTATTCATAATTCTGTCCTGTCCCCTTTCCACATCTATCTGTGATTTTTTTAAAAAAATGCATAGATACAAAAAATACATTCAACTGCAAACTAAAATATGTATTTTATCGCAAAATGCCTATTAAATGCATATTTAAATAAGTATTTAATAATAACACACATATTTATTTATGGATTTAAAACAAATTGTAGGAATGGGAATTTCAATGTACACTTTTCTAACCCCATTTTGTCCTAAAACATGCATTTTTATGCATTTTTTTGAGCTGAAACTATTGAAAAATTTGGAGAAGCGTGAAATATGAAGGATAACAATATTCAGATCTTTATATCAGTCCAGGATGTACAAATTAGGTTGGGGCCTGCTTAAAAATACAAACAGAAAACTCTCTTTTCCTAATGTGTCACTCTTAAAGTGTGACCACTATATATTAATTTACTTGCATTTATATTTTTTCTCGCTTTCACTGAGGAAACCCAAAGTTGCAGATTCGATCTGTGAGAACATATCCTAGTACAGTGGTGCCTCGCAAGACGAAATTAATTCGTTCTTCGAGTTTTTCGAGGCTGTGTCACCTGCATATCTGAGGTTGTTGATATTTCTTCCAGCAATCTTAATTCCGGCTAGGGATTCATCCAGCCCAGCCTTTCGCATGATGAATTCTGCATATAAGTTAAATAAGCAGAGAGACAATATACAGCCTTGCCGTACTCCTTTCCCAATTTTGAACCAATCAGTTCTTCCATATCCAGTTCTAACTGTAGCTTCTTGTCCCACATAGAGATTTCTCAGGAGACAGATGAGGTGATCAGGCACTCCCATTTCTTTAAGAACTTGCCATAGTTTGCTGTGGTCGACACAGTCAAATGCTTTTGCGTAGTCAATGAAACAGAAGTAGATGTCTTTCTGGAACTCTCTAACTTTCTCCATAATCCTGCGCATGTTTGCAATTTGGTCTCTGGTTCCTCTGCCCCTTCGAAACCCAGCTTGCACTTCTGGGAGTTCTCGGTCCACATACTGCTTGAGCCTGCCTTGTAGAATTTTAACTTGCTAGCATGCGAAATAAGCACAACTGTGTGGTAGTTGGAGCATTCTTTGGCACTGCCCTTCTTTGGAATTGGGATGCAGACTGATCTTCTCCAATCCTCTGGCCACTGCTGAGTTTGTTTACCCCAAAGAATCCCAGGAACTATAGTTTGCTACTGGTGCTGGGAATCATAGCCTATTTTCATAATCACAATGTTTTCTGATACATTATTTGCCTATGTCGTCCCATTTTTTACTGGTTCTTTCCGTCAATCCAGTTGATGGCCTTGTTTATAGAAATGAGAAATTTCATTAGCTTCATAGTTCTGTGAATTGTGAATAAAACCTATGTTAAAAGTTGTTTTAGCTTCAACTAACAATGCTTGTCTTTGATCAGGTATGATGAAATTAGACAAACCATGGAAACAGGTTACCCAAGGCTGATAGCCCAAGATTTCAAAGGAGTTGGCAAAAAGATTGATGCTGCTATACAGCAAAATGGTAAGTAAAGGAATAAATTGGTGCCTTTTTTTAATTGTAGAAATAAGATTCACCTGGAACTCAGCATGGCTTAAAGAATAGCCTAGGATCTCATATATTGTGTTATTAAAATGTATTAATTGCTGTGTTGTTTTAATGGATTTGTTTTGATGCATATTTTAAAGGTGGTTGAGCTTTTTTTGGGTAAAATCACTGCCGACATCAGATTTTCCTGGACATTTTTTTGTGATTTCCACTTTGGCAACCCTATACTTACTCAACTGCCGATTTGGGCATTAAGCACTACATTAATTTAATAACAGCAGGAACCATTGTAGACATACCCTAAGACCGGACTTACTCCAGTTTTACAATTTTGCCTGAACTTCAATACAGTCATGAAATCATAACTTTCTTTTTTTTTCTTTCCTTTGCAAGCACAGCTCACTTCTTCTGAAAGAGATTTGTTATCCCGCTTTTTCATTTATCCCTATCTCTTTTCTCCTTTTTTAGGGTACATCTATTTCTTCCGGGGAAGACGGGTGACTCAGTTTGATCCTCGGAGTAAAAGGGTTGTTCCGCCCATTCGAAAGAGCAACAGCTGGCTGAACTGTTAAAACATTTAATGAGTGCTTTCTAATTATTAGTTAGCACTCCTGTTGTGCCTAACCTTAATTTATAAACAGCAATTCCTCCTTTATCTACTGTCAACTGATGAATCAACAATGGCACGTGGAATTATCTTCTCATCCAAACGTACAGAAATTTTGGCTGAGTAAAACATGCCCTAAATGTGCTTATGCAATCCACTGTGTTGTAACAGATTTGACTCTGCTTCTTCTATAAAAGACTTGGTATGAGGAACATCACTGTGTGTGTTTCCTTTGTGATTTTCTGAACCGAATACCACATATAGATTCACAACCAACCTACTAAAACCAGTGCTAACTCTCTGAAGTCAGAGAGGAAGAAGTTCACCCTTTTGTAACTCTTTGGCCTGATTCACACATTTATGTGCCTCACTGGATTGGTCACCACTTGATCATCACTGGATAACTCAATATGGAATTGCCATCTGTAGTGTTATCTCTTTGATGGCTCGTTCACTCATGAAAGTTTTTGCTTCTTGCAGCCATAGGGATGGGGGATAAATTCAATTCAGTTCACATTTAAAGAGGAACCTACCTAAGTTGCACTTTGTGAAACTCACAGTTCACTGGATTTTGCAACACAGTTCTCCAACAAAGTAATATGTACAAAAATGCTTACACTGGGGTAAAGTGTGCAAAAAAAGAATTCGCATACAGGTGGAAATGTGCATGTTTGTCCAAACTGCATACAAAAACGTGCTTATTAGGAGAAATCTGTGCGACTGTGGGATACATCAGGCTTCTCCACAACTGAGCAAAATGTGGATTCACACCTGCCTGTCTCCCCATTGATGCAGAAGTATCCATATGACTTTCTCTTCATCCCATTGTTTCCTCCTTTAAATGTGGGGTTACTCCATTCTAGCAGAGTCCAGAATCCAGAGTTGTAGAATCAAAAACCAACAACCCTACATATAAAGGTGGAGAAATCTGGGATAGCAATGGAGCGAGACCCACATTTTTCTCCAGTTTGATCAAGGCCATCTCCTTCTTGAAGCCTTTCTCCTTAAGGCCTACAGTCTGAGGACACCCTGTGGATATTTGCTGGTGAGGGAGACTCCCCGTGCAACTGCCCTGCTGTTTTTTTTGTTGTATGTCAGGCATGTCGATTCAGTCCAGCCCCCATGGCAGTATATGTCCTGGGGTAAAGAAAGCTCAACAACTTTGGGGTTAAATTCTTTAAAAAGTTCAACAACCTCGGAGTAAACTTCAATCCTAAAAAAAGCTCAACTTTGGGGTAAAATGGTAAAAAAAAAGCTCAACAACTTCAATCCTAAACTTTAGTCCTAAGCAAATCTGGCCCTCTTTGAAAAAGGTTTGGGCACCCCTGAACTATGTGATCTTCAGGGTTGATTGCTCATACTGAAAAAGACAGCATGGTTAACTGGCACAAATTAACACATGGTCATGCCCACACACATAGTTTTCTTCTGCAGGGGCCTTCATGAATTGTGGGCTGAACTCTCCCTATTATCAAAGTAGTATTTAATATACCCATTTTCCACAGACCCAGAGGCTCTGGGAGAAGGGAGATGAACCAGCCATACAACACTCCCCAGTTTAACTGTGATATCTCACTCGGCGGCCAAAAGGAGCGATGGGGTACAAAGGATTGGTTTCCCCCAAGCGCACCGTGGTTGTGTATGGCGCATGCCATTCAACCCGGGACAGCACTTTGTAATCCCAGACAGCACACATTGAGCCATATGTGTGTGTGTGTGTGTTCAGATCCTGATAACTCTTTTTAAAAAAATTACCCACCAAATCAATATATATATATATTTGCATATGAAATTACTATAACAAACAACAACATCATTTTGAAGTTCAGGGTAGAGGGACAAACATTTGACAGGGGAAAGCCGGAATATGAATTCACCTCTCAGGAATGGGGTATATTTCAAAAAGTGAAAATCTCCTCCCAAAATGAAGCTTTTAAGCTATTTGTAATGGAAATTTGCCCCCAAAAATCAACACTTCCAATATGGTCTGCCATACACCCAGGTTTTCCGCACATTTAAACCGATTTCCGAAAATTCCACCCGAACGCCATTTTTGGTGGACGAATCCCAGCTATGTCCGGGAGATTCTGATTGTATGGCAGCCCTAGAATAGGGTGGATCCAATTCAGATCTAGCAAAGCTCCCTTCGTAAACAAGCAGATTCAAATTGAGGTTCTCACTCTGCTTCCACCGTCTCAGGGCGGGGTGTGTGTTAAAAATTATTAGCTTAAAGAGGAAGGTAAGAGGTGACAGAGTGCTCTCACCCTGTCTGGAGAAGAAGAAGAAGAGGAGGAAGAGGAGGAGGAAGAGGAGGAGGAGGAGGAGGAGGAGGAGGAGGAGGAGGAGTTTGGATTTGATATCCCGCTTTATCACTACCCAAAGGAGTCTCAAAGCGGCTAACAATCTCCTTTCCCTTCCTCCTCCCACAACAAACACTCTGTGAGGTGAGTGAGGCTGAGAGACCTCAGAGAAGTGTGACTAGCCCAAGGTCACTCAGCAGCTGCATGTGGAGGAGCGGGGAAGCAAACCCAGTTCACCAGATTACGAGCCCACCGCTCTTAGCTACTATACCACACTGGCTCTCCTGAGGGATCTTTTCTCAGCTGCAGATAACAAGCAGAACATAATTTGTAGCTGGATTGCATTGGAATTCCCTGGATTGCATTTCAGGTGTTCCAACTGAGCACTAAAAATTCACCCACACCCACAAAGGATTTCATATGTTTGACCAAACAGCCCAGGGTGGGGGAGAATGAAGACATTGCTCAGTTCCAGTCCAGCAATTCTTAAAATAATGGAAATGTGGGGCATAGGAGATGCTTACAGGGGACCATTTGAAGGTGGGCAAGGGAGGCCTCACATCTCCTATATCCACTAGATCTACTTTGCAAATGCTCTTCCAGGACCCTGATCTCCCAGTTAGGTTCATTTCCAGGCAGATTTGGAGACTGACTCAGCTTCTTAGAAAAGAACCTGTGGGCAGAGGAAGAACAGTGCGGAAGGGAATTTGGTAACGTGAATTGTGTCCTTCTGCATTTCAGTAGGAAGGCGATGTCACAACATGAAGCACTGATGTGTAATCTTATCTCGTTTACAAGCAGCAATTATGACATCGCTCCATGTCAGTAGTTTACATTCTTTCCAGTTTCCACTGTGGGATAAACATCAGTATGGAGTGCACACCTCCTCTTGAGGCTATGTGTTTTTTGGCATGCCTCTTTGGTGACCTGAAACTAATGAAAAATTGCAAGAGCCTACCTTGAGAAGGGAAAAGTAGAGGAGGAGTCTTCATGGAAGAGAAAGCTATCAATCGCTACAAGTCATGGTGGCTATGCTCTGCCTCTGTGGCTGGAGGCAGTAATGCTTCTCAGCACCAGTTGCAAGGGAACACAGTGCTGTTGTGCTCATTTTCTGCAACAAGCATCTGGTTGGCCGTTGTGAGAACAGGATGCTAGACTAGATGGAACATGGGCCTGATCTGGCAGGTTCTCCTTATGCTCTTATGCAAGAACCAGTGGAGAATGAAAGGTTGGCCAGGGTCAAGCCCAGAAACCCTAACAAAATATGATGACACTGTAGCAAGAGCTGCCCTAGTATCAGGGAACACACACAAACAAATATATTTCAGAGCACTTTTAGTCTGAAAATGTTCACGGGCAAATGCAATGTTCTTATGCACTTAAAGGCTGGTATAATATGATATAATAAGATAATAAGACGTACATTTTGTAATGTTCTAGAGGGGCCTTTCCAACAAGAGGTCTGCAGGGTGGCAACATGGGAATGGGTATTTTAAGCTGTGGCTTTCCATTTGTGGAATGCTCTCCCTGAGGAAGCTCGCCAGGTGCCTTCATTACATATCTTTAGGCATCAGGCAAAAACGTTTCTCTTCAACCAGCCATTGGGCTGATTAAAATTCTACGGCAATTTAAATGTGTCTCTGGGAGGGGAGTTATTGCTTTGTTTTGTTCTGTTACGTATTTTGTGTTTTCATTTTGCATTTTTATGTTGTCAACAGCCCTGTGGTCTTCGGACGAAGGCCGGTATACAAATTTAATAAATAAAACAAAACAAAAGTCACACCAAAGTGACTTTCTCATTGCACCATCTTGATTCAAAATGGCGCTGGGAATCCAAAGGATGAGGAAGTCTGCCACCCCAACCTCAGGACCCCTTGTGCTGAGTTGGGCAATGATATCTCAAGAGATGTCCAAAGCTATGGAGAACAAATGGAGAAAGTAGTTCCCAAAATACGTTACTACATATAAACAACATGTCACATTCTGCTGCTAAATTTGTGTTCTACTCCATGGGAACAGGATGGTGGTGAAGCAAGAAGCTTAAAACAGAGCACAGATGTTGCCTCATGGTGATGAAAGTTGCAGCAAGGGAATTTAGTAACAGGCAATTTTGCAGACGATGGTGAACCTCCTCATCCATTTGAGGTTCTGAGAACTTCATCTCCTTCTAGTACCTATAGGACCTTGAGAGGAGGCAGGGATGGGAAAAGTATGGCCCACTGGAAGTTGTTGGATTACACCTCCAATCAGCCCCAGTCAGCATTGCCAATGGTCTGGTCTGATGGGAGTTGTAGTCTAACATCAAGTGGTAGGTCTTCTACATGGGGAAGACGGAGAAATGCTATTGGGTGACAGAGAAAAGGCAGGACTACTCCACAGCTACTTTGCCTCTGTCTTCACCCAAGAGAAAAGTGATGCCCAGCCTGGCAATAACAGAATAAATGATGTGAGGCGGGAGCTGCAGCCCAAGGTAGGAAAAGAGGTAGTAAGGGAACACCTAGCTACTTTAAATGAATTCAAATTTTTGAACTAACAGCTTCAAGTTGCAAGAATGCAAATTCCTACTAAAAATTCGGATAAACTTTCTGACAATAAGAGTTTTTAACAGTGGAACGATCTCCCTTGGGAAGGTGGTGGACTCTCCATCCTCGGAGGTTTTGAAGCAGAGGTTGGACAGCCATCTGTCATGGATGCTTGAGATTACTGCATTGCAGGGGGTTGGACTAGATGACTCTTGGGGTCCCTTCCAACTCTAAGAGTCTATTATTCTATGATCATTTGGAGGTCCTCAGGTTCCCCATCCCTGCTGTACAGGAACAGACAACCTCCTGGTGACAACAACTTGTTTTGGAATATATGAGTTTTGAAACATGTTTTGCAAACTTACTCAACAGAGGAAATGTCAGCAATTTGTGGTTGATGGAGGACTTCCAGAAGATTAGTACCAGCTCCTGAAGTGGGAGGTGAGCTGAACAAAGGTCTTCTCCTCCAAGGGGCAACCTGGGGACACCTAGTTAGCTTCTGTGGGATTAGATGGACTTCTGGTCTAATCCAACATGTCTCCTATGTAAAATAAGCTACCTTTGTCATATTCCTTCCCTCCCTCTTTTGGTCTCAGACCACATACAGCCTGGGTGTGGAACAGCAGTCGGGGACCTTTTTCTTATGGTGCACAGGCACATTCTCAGGCGATAATCCTTTAAAGGACAAATAATAATAATAATAATAATAATAATAATAATAATAATAATAATAATTTATTTAGACCCCGCCCATCTGGCTGGGTTTCCCCAGTCACTCTGGGCGGCTTCCAACAAAACACTAAAATACAATAGCCTATTAAATATTAAAAGCTTCCCTAAACAGGGCTGCCTTCAGATGTCTTCTAAAAGTTTGGTAGTTATTTTTCTCTTTGACATCTGGTGGGAGGGTGTTCCACAGGGAGGGTGCCACTACCGAGAAGGCCCTCTGCCTGCTTCCCTGTTACTTGGCTTCTCGCAGCGAGGGAACCGCCAGAAGGCCCTCAGCACTGGATCTCAGTGTCCTGGCAGAACAATGGAGGTTGAGAGGCTCCGTCAGGTATATTGGACCGAAGCTGTTTAGGGCTTTAAAGGTCAGCACCAACACTTTGAATTGTGCTCGGAAACGTACTGGGAGCCAGTGTTGGTCTTTCAAAACCGGTGTTATATGGTGTCGGCGGCCGCTCCCAGTCACTAGTCTGGCCGCTGCATTCTGGATTAGTTGTAGTTTCCGGGTCACCTTCAAAGGTAGCCCCACATAGAGCGCATTGCAGTAGTCCAAGCAGGAGATAACCAAAGCATGCACCACTCTGGCGAGACAGTCCACGGGCAGGTAGGGTCTCAGCCTGCGGACCAGATGGAGCTGATAAACAGCTGCCCTGGACACAGAATTGACCTGTGCCTCCGTGTGAGTCCAGAATGATCCCAGGCTGCGCACCTGGTCCTTCAGGGGCACAGTTACCCCATTCAGGACCAGGAAGTGCTTGACACCCTCCCACCTCCTGTCCCCCAGAAACAGTACTTTTGTCTTGTCAGGATTCAACCTCAACCTGTTAGCCACCATCCATGGTCGGCGGTTCGAATCCCCGCGGCGGGGTGAGCTCCCATCTTTCGGTCCCAGCTCCTGCCCACCTAGCAGTTCGAAAGCACCCTTAAGTGCAAGTAGATAAATTGGTACCGCTTTATAGCGGGAAGGTAAACAGCATTTCCGTGTGCTGCTCTGGTGCTGGCTCGCCAGAGCAGCTTCGTCACGCTGGCCACGTGACCCGGAAGTGTCTCCGGACAGCGCTGGCCCCCGGCCTTTTAAGTGAGATGGGTGCACAACCCTAGAGTCAGTCACGACTGGCCCGTACGGGCAGGGGTACCTTTACCTTTACCTTATGCTTGCCAATATGGTGTCAGGCTGCTAAAGAAGGTTATCAGTGTGTGTGTGTGTGTGTGTGTGTGTGTGTGTGTTGGCGGGGTTTTTTGGGCGGTGGGAGGGTTTGCAGAACATCATTTATTAGCTGCAACAAAGGGTTACAAAATCAGGCTTTTTGAGTTTACTTGCATTGTGACACCCTCTAGTGAGCCTTATGTTTTCTGTTGCTAATCAGAGCATGATAAACTGTGAGTCAGTCCACAGCTGGCTTTATGAAACCTAAAGCAGAAAGGAGCCTGAAAGTCAGAATTACTGCAAGAGCAGAACATGCCATCGACCCTTCTCACAAAGCAAGACCACCCAGCTTTAAGATGACGAGTCTCCTGCTTGTCCTACTGTCGGCCACATTTTCATACGGATTGCCCATTTTTTCAGGGAAGCAAAGTGAAGAACAGAAAAGACAGCTTGCACAGGTAACAAACGTGATCAGCCCCTGAGAAACTTGGAGGTCATGGCTAGTGCATGCCTTTCCGATTCTAATTCCAGGACCCTTCCTCTGGAGGCAAGGCTTGAGCCTAAGGATACTTCTGGCAGGTCTTTTGGGGCAGGGGCTTGTGTGGCTGATCAGGAACGGCAGTTCATTTGAGGTAGCGTGGTGTCTAAGAAACGGAGCTGCAAATAAGGAGGTCGCTGGTTCAAACCTCACCTTTGTGGTGGAGGTGGTCTGTCGCAAGCCACTATCACCCAATCTCATTCCCTACATCTGCAATACGACAATTATACTGGATTAATTTGTTGCGAAGTTGTTGTCAGAGATTGTACTGGAAGCACTGTGAGTCCCTGAAAGTGCTCAGCATTGTAATCTGTTGATGTTGTTAAGGCTGATTTTAAGAAATCACTGAAGGACTTTCTTTACTTGCGCCTAAGTGCTGAAAGGTGATGCCTGGGCTGGTTCAAATGTCACCTGAGCCTCTTTAGCTAAATATCTTAAGATAATATAATTAGAATTACTTGCGAGTACCAAATAGGCCTAGGATTTGAAAATGTGATGTGTAAGATATTGTGTTAAAGTTAAAAATGAAAAGAAAATAAGATGTTAATTGACCAAGTAAATTTTATGGGGAAATAGTTTTGGAAAACTGTTACAATGATTTATATGGAAACTCAGCCAGGGGGATTTGAGGAAGTCACCTAAGAATGTTAACAAAAGTGGAATTATTATAATCAGGATAAATGTTTGTTGGTTTGGTTTTTTTTTATTTTCTTTTTCCTATCTGTTTGTTATAAATTTGAAAAATTAATAAAAAACATTGGAAAAAACAACAACAAATGTCACCTGAACCTCATGATCTCAGTAGATCATAGATTCATTGAGTTGAAAGGGACCACAAGGGTCAACTCATCCAACCTCCTGCAATGAAGGAATTTTTCCCCGACGTGGGGTTCGAACCCACAACCCTAAGATTAAGAGTCTCATGCTCTACCAACTGAGCTATCCAGCCGATGATCAGTCCACTGTAATCTCCGTCCTTCTTTTGCACTAGATGATCATCTGTACTACAACCACTTCTAACCACTCACACACACCCCTCCTTTCCTCGTTCTTTCCCTTCTTTTTCTTTGTGCTTTTCGTTCAGGGATGATGAGGGCTAGATTCAACTTGAAGTGTCTGTGGATGTGGGTTGGAGTTATTATTTTGGTGCACATGTAAGTTCTTTGAACACCATTTAAAAGATCATTCTCACTTTCCTGATCACTACTGTGCTTCACTTTTGTTCTCAGCGTTTCAGATTTTCTCAATGTTGCACCTAGATTAAATGATTGGCAGGGGGTGGGGTAGGAATGCCTAAATAAAATGCAACTGGGGGGTGATTATTCTTGGCCTCAGGACCTTTTCTGGTATTATTGCTTACCCTGAGACTTTGGAGATAGGAAAGGTTAAAAATGAAATAATTACTGTATAATAAATCCCCCTTTTTGGCAATCCTGCTCACTCGCCTGCAAAGAATTCCTAGTCACCTAGTCACCTATAGCAACCAGGCTTGAATAAATGACTGATGTGAGCCATTAACCACTTTGCTGGTGACTCCTGTCACCCACACTCTGTGATCATGGTAAGACAGACTCCTAACCATTTAGGCTATAACCGTTTTTTGTACCCATTTGCAAGGCTGGTATAATAGACCAAAAACCAAACTTTTTTACACAGTTTTTATTGTAGAGTTTTATGTACCGTTGCTGTAAACCACTTTGATTTTTTTTAAAAAATAAATGAAATAAAATATATAAATATGTGTATAAATAATAAATGGATCCTATACAGCCATGCAGTCATTGTTGGTTTTGTGCTGTATTTTTTCTTAACATTAGCAGTACAGAAAATTCTTCCACCTAAATAAATGATACACACTCATGGTTCCTTCTAATAATAATAATAATAATAATAATAATAATAATAATAATGTAAAATCAGCAGAGGTGATCAAATAATAACTAGAGAGGATTTCATTTATTTATTTAATATTCCTAAGAAATTGTTGTTTGGAAAATGCAAAACTCTTCATATTCTAATGCAGAAATCACAACAGGTGGTGGTGGTGGTGGTTTTTAGAAGGCCCCTTCACAATCCTGTAGCAAATTTACTATTATCTCTTTTTATCAGGAATATCTAAATCAGTTTTATGAGCAGGGAAATGAACCACAACATCGAGGCTGGAAAAGCAATAAATCTTCCTTTGTGGAGAAAATCCAACAAATGCAAGAATTTTTTGGACTGAACGTAACTGGAATGATAGACACTGACACCATGAAAGTGATGGAGCAACCCAGATGTGGCGTACCTGATATTGGACAGTACGTCCTGGCCCTTCCTGGGTGGGACAAAACCAAGCTTACATACAGGTAACAAACAATTTGGGGTGGCAGTTAGGATGAATCATAGGAGGTGGGGGAGATTCCTTATTCTGAATGGTAACACGCACACCTAGGGTGGATCAAGACCAGGCATCCCCAAACTCAGCCCTCCAGCTGTTTTGGGACTACAACTCCCATCATCCCTAGCTAACAGGACCAGTGGTCAGGGATGATGGGAATTGTAGTCCCAAAACATCTGGAGGGCCGAGTTTGGGGGTGCCTGATCTAGACACATTTTAAAAAAGTGATTCAATTAAACGCGTTGTAAACTTCATACAGCAAAATCCCATTGGCGAAAGGCGGGACTCCACAGCGCCATCTGGTGTCACACATATAACACATATAAAAGGCTTTATCTTTACGAATGTAGCTGAGTCCAGAGTAAAGAACAATAGCCAAAGGAACATGGGAAGTTGACTTATACCGAGTCAGACCATCAACCCATCTAGTTCAAGATCATCCACACTGACTGGCAGTGGCTTTCCTGGTTTCCAGGGGCGCATGGGCGCATCTACACTTGTGGTTTATAACATTAAAAATGTGTTATTAAAATGGGACACCAGAGGGTGCTGCAGAGCAGCGAGCTACCAGCAAAGGGAAACTGCATTAAACGTTGTAAGAAAGTTATATCTACAGTCCTATATGGAGATGTTGGGGGTTGAACCTGTGAATTTTGTATGCAAGGCAAATACTCTACCACTGAGCCACAGCCCTTACCCGGCCTGTGTATTTAAGATGCCCTTCAGTGCCCTACTTAAACTGCTTTGGAATGGTTTTTAGACTTGCTTTCCATGACCATTTTCTTAGACTTGCTTTCCATGACCATTGCTTCCATAGTGGAATCAACCCAGGAGAAGGGCTCTGTTTCAGGGGATTTTGACATGCTAACCTGGTCTTATGAATACGCCTGCATAGACTAATTAACTACCTGTCCCAATGCATGTTCCTTCTGCTGAATTCAATGAGTTTTACTCTCCAATAAGTGTGTTTACGAAGCAGGGCTGGCCCAAGACATTTTGGTATCTGAGACAAACTACAAAAGGGCTCCCCTTCCTTCCCACCAGGGAGGAAGGGGTGAGTGGAGATCCACACTGGCAACAAGGATGGAACAAAACTGACAAACTGGAACGTGTCCAGAGGAGGGCAACCAAAACGGTCAAAGGCCTGGAAACTATGCCTTATGAGGAACGGCTAAGGGAGCTGGGCATGTTTAGCCTGGAGAAGAGGAGGTTAAGGGGTGATATGATAGCCATGTTCAAATATATAAAAGGATGTCACATAGAGGAGGGAGAAAGGTTGTTTTCTGCTGCTCCAGAGAAGCAGACATGGAGCAATGGATCCAAACTACAAGAAAGAAGATTCCACCTAAACATTAGGAAGAACTTCCTGACAGTAAGAGCTGTTCGACAGTGGAATTTGTTGCCAAGGAGTGTGGTGGAATCTCCTTATTTGGAGGTCTTTAAGCAGAGGCTTGACAACCATATGTCAGGAGTGCTCTGATGGTGTTTCCTGCTTGGCAGGGGGTTGGACTCGATGGCCCTTGTGGTCTCTTCCAACTCTATGATTCTATGATTCTAAAAAGCCAGTGTGGTATAGTGGTTAAGAGCGATAGACTCGTAATCTGGGGAACCGGGTTCGCGTCTCCACTCCTCCACATGCAGCTGCTGGGTGACCGTGGGCCAGTCACACTTCTTTGAAGTCTCTCAGCCCCACTCACCTCACAGAGTGTTTGTTGTGAGGAAGGAAGGGAAAGCAGAATGTTAGCTGCGTTGAGACTCCTTCGGGTAGTGATAAAGCAGGATATCAAATCCAAACTTCTTCTTCTATATTGAGATCTGCTGCCCTGTGGTTGCCTGACTTTGCCTCCTGGTGGGCCAGCCCTGCTACAAAGCTAAAACCCTAAGCACACAACTGCTTGGCTAGCCTAGGGCTTGCTGATTGGAAGGTCGGCAGTTCGAATCCCCACGACGGGGTGAGCTCCCGTTGCTCTGTCCCAGCTCCTGCCAACCTAGCAGTTCGAAAGCACGTCAAAATGCAAGTAGATAAGTAGGTACCACTCCGGTGGGAAGGTAAACGGCATTTCCATGCACTGCTCTGGTTTTGCCAGTAGCAGCTTAGTCATGCTGGCTACATGACCCGGAAGCTGTACGCCGGCTCCCTCGGCCAATAAATCGAGATGAGCGTGCAACCCCAGAGTCGTTCACGACTGGACTTAACTGTCAGGGGTCCTTTACATTTTTTTTTTTAAATGCATAAGATTGATTAGTAAGACTGCAATAATTAAACACATTTACTTGCGTATGTGGACTTTCATGTGATTAAAAATGCATAGGAACAGATGGTTAATCCTGCTGGCTGCATCAGGACGTAGTCAGCAGAAAGCTGGAACATGTACAAAACCAGTTAATTGCAACAAAATGTTGGGGGAGTGATGGAGATAGCTTAAATTCATCACATTTGATTCAACAACAACAACAACAACATCAAGTCATGTGAATTGGGCCCATATTCTGGAACTGATCAAAAGTGAAATCTGGCAGAAATCAAAAGCTGCTTGGCAACATCTCCAGCCCATCTCTGAACTTAATTAAAATCTTCAGTTCTTAAAAGCTCATCATGGATTGTGACAGCAACGATAAAGATGAAGGTGAAACCATTTCTTGCATTTTACTCCTTTAGGATTGTGAATTACACCCCTGATATGAAACAAGCTGATGTGGACACATCTATCCAAAAGGCATTTGAAATCTGGAGTGCAGTGACTCCTCTGACTTTCAGCAGGGTTTACGAAGAGACAGCAGACTTCTATATTGTGTTTGTAACTGGAGGTAGTATATGAGATTCGTTGAACTCTTTCCATTGCTATAGCAGTACATGAATAATGACTCCTCCCTATGCTTTCGATCAGCACATGGCAACTGTCCTCGGCGTTTTGACGGTCCTCTGGGAGTCCTCGGTCATGCATTCCCCCCCAGTGACCCCTTCCGTGGAAACGTTCACTTGGATGACGACGAAAATTGGACTGCCAGCTTAGTCCGTAAGTTGAACAAGGGTCCCTTGCAGAAATGATGGCTCCACGTAGGGTTGATTGGGGTGAGGTGGGGAACCTCAGGTCCAGAGGCCCAGTGTAGCCTTCCATGCCTCTCTGTCTACACCACGGGGCTCTTTCTTCAATCCTTGAGAGAAAACATAAAGTGAAACTTAAATGAGAAAAATGGAAATTTTGTTGGGCAGCCAAGCACACCCTTCAAATAGGAACCTTTAGAATTTTCATTCCCTCCTTAGTTCAGGTTAAAGGTTATAAAAGGTAAAGGGACCCCTGACCATTAGGTCCAGTCGTGGCCGACTCTGGGGTTGCGACGCACATCTCGCTTTATTGGTCGAGGAAGCCGGTGAACAGCTTCCAGGTCATGTGGCCAGCGTGACAAAGCCGCTCTGGCGAACCAGAGGAGTGCACGGAAAAGCCGTTTACCTTCCTACCGGAGTAGTACCTATTTATCTACTTGCACTTTGACGTGCTTTTGAACTGCTGGGTTGGCAGGAGCAGGGACCGAGCAACGGGAGCTCACCCCGTTGCAGGGATTTGAACCGCTGACCTTCTGATCGGCAAGTCCTAGGCTCTGTGGTTCAACCCACAGCGCCACCCGCGTCCCTGTTAAAGGTTATACTGGAATGTAAATCCATAGCAAGTTATGGTATGCATTATAAATACATTTTAAATATTTGCTATATTCTCCATCTTCATCCAAGCAATCGTGGACACACTTACTTGAGAGTAAGACCCATGGAATTCAGCGGGAGGCAGAACACACGTCAGGCTGCACATGTAACTTGTCTTTGCGCACTTGTTTCGTCATTTAGAATTCAACCTGATGCTTGTTGCTACTCATGAGATTGGCCACGCCCTCGGCCTTGCACATTCTGGCGACCCAAGAGCACTGATGTTCCCCAATTACAAACTCATGGAGCCCATCGATTTCCCACTCACCCAAGATGATATTGATGGCATTCAGGCCATCTATGGTAAGACAAGAGAAGAAGTCCAAAACATGTGGTAATAACCAAGAGCATAATATCAACATCTCTATAGTTAGAATGTATGCGTAGAATCCTAAGTTGTGTGTACAAATTTTTTTCCTCCAGTGAGTTGAAAAGGACAGTCATGTGTGTTTGTGCGTATTTGTATGTGCTTGTGTGTTGGTGTGCATACACACACACACACACACACACACACACACACTTCCACTCAGGCCCACGCAGAGGGGAGGGCATATGGGTACACTTGCCCAGGTCTTGGAGGGCTAAACAATCTGGGGCACCCTCCCAGGGGCCTGCCGGATTTACGCTGTAATGTCAAGAACAAGACTCCCACCCTGGGCCTCAGATAAGCTCTGCACAGCCTGCTTCCACTACAGTGGTACCTCAAGTTAAGAACTTAATTTGTTCTGGAGGTCTCTTCTTAACCTGAGGTACCACTTTAGCTAATGGGGCCTCCCGCTGCCATCGTGCCGCCACCACACAATTTCTGTTCTCTTCCTGAAGCAAAGTTCTTAACCCGAGGTACTATTTCGGAGTTAGTGGAGTCTGTAACCTGAAGTGTTTGTAACCTGAAGCATCTGTAACCCGAAGTACCACTGTATTGGAATAAAACTTGTGGGTTAAGGTGGATGGCTGCTGCAGTCGCTGTAGTAGCAAGTAGCCTGTTTGAGCCAAATGGTCAGGGGCAGACTCCGATCTTTCAAATTTTAGCGGCACCCTGTGCAAGCTCAGAATTCAGTGCCCCTTCCTCCCAATTCAATTCTTCTCAATTCACTATGCCATGGTTGTGGTGTCCTGTGGCGCCCCCAAGGCTCAGAGCCCAGTGTGGCAGAACTGGCCACAATGCCCTAAATCTGCCTCTGCAAATGGTGAAATTCCAACATGTGAGGCTGAGTCACATGGCCACATGCACACTGTAACTTTAAAGCACAGTTTGAACAGTCTCCGTCGGAAGGTTGTAGACTCTCATTTCATGGAGGTTTTTAAGCAGAGGTTGGATGGTCATCTGTCATGGATGCTTAAACTGAGATTTCTGCATCACAGGGGGTTGGGCTCTTGAGGTCCCTTCCATCTCTATGGTTCTATGAAACACATTCTTTCCCTCAGAGAATTCTGGGTGCGGCAGTTTGTTAAGGGTTCCTGGGAATCGCCACTCTCTGAGGTATAAACTACAGCGCCCAGAATTCTTTGAGCTAGAAAATGTGCTTTAATGTATGTGCGTAGCCTATGAATTATTTGAAGAGCAACTGTAATCAACAAATTACGCTAGTAGGACTCCAAGAAGTTTTGTAAGGAGAAATATATGAAGTGTTACAAAGTAGAAAAAGATAGAGATATTGGTTATGAGTTTGAAATGTAATAGGGATGATGAGAAATGCATACTGAAAGATTAGATTGGAAAATTTTCAGACAGGATTGATGGAAGTAAAAAAATTGAATAAGATGTAAAAGTATGTTTAATTACGGTTGAAAATGATATGTTAAAAAAACCTAATAAAAATTATATAAAAATAATAATAAAGTATATGAGTAGCCACAATCCATCTGAGAGGAGGAGCTGCTGGTGGTCCGGCATGTGAGCTAGAAACACCTTGTAAAGGTAAAGGTCCAGTCGTGACCGACTCTGGGGTTGCGGCACTCATCTCGCTTTATTGGCCGAGGGAGCCGGCATACAGCTTCCGGGTCATGTGGCCAGCATGACTAAGCCACTTCTGGCGAACCAGAGCAGCACACAGAAACACCGTTTGCCTTCCCGCCAGAGCGGTACCTATTTATCTACTTGCACTTTGACATGCTTTTGAACTGCTAGGTTGGCAGGAGCAGGGACTGAGCAACAGGAGCTCACCCCATTGTGCGGATTCAAACCGCAGACCTTCTGATCAGCAAGTCCTAGGCTCTGTGGTTTAACCCATAGCGCCATCTGCATCCCATAGAAACACCTTGTGCAAAACCTCAAATTCTGTTGGTCCAGCCTCCTGCACTTATTTGCCTGCTTGAGAGGTGATAGGATAAGCCCAAGTTCAAATCCCCATGACGAAGCTCCCTAGAGAGCCCCAGGCCAGGTACAATCTCTCAGCATAACCTACTTCGCAGGATTGTTGCGCAGATAAAATGAAGGAGGACCACATCTATCACCTTGTACTTTGGGGAGGAGAGGTAAGTATTGTCAGCAAGGGGTTGAAATGGTCCTTCTTATTTTTAGGACCATCGCGAAACCCACCCAAGAAGCCAGTGAAGCCATCAATCCCTAAGGCCTGTGATCCGAAAATGACGTTTGATGCCGTCACTACGATGCGAAGGGAAATCATTTTCCTGCGGGGCAGGTAAGTACAAACACCCTTGGAATCTGTTTAAAAACTGAAGTTTGCATTTTCCCTGTGGCCTGAATATGCAGACAAGTGTATGGATGGACAGCTGTAGCGATTCTTCTAATTAATTAAAATCATCATTATAGAAATGCATGTAATTATGTTGAATGGAGTATGTGAGTATGAAGAAAAAGCATTTATAAATGACACACACACACACCTACCTGAAAGATGCAACCCAGCAGGAACCTTGTCCGTAAGGGATGAGCTGGTAGTCTCACTGCAACTATGTCCCCAAGTAATTTACCGTTCCTTTTAGGGGTAAATTGTATCCATTCATTCATAAGAGCTGAGTGGGGACTAGACATCCTCCTTGCCCTTGATGAGCCCAATCCTATCTTGGTCACACTAGATTGTGGACTTGGGATGGGAAGTTGACAGCTAATCTTGTCAGCTACTTAGCATTCACAGAATGCATTTTTGGTGACTCAAAGACTTCATGTGGTAGCTGGACTTGCTGAAATAGTTGATAATTCCGTGTCCCCCACCCAGCCTCAAAGGACTGGATTCAAAGCACTGGCACACATTCTAGAATGGACTGCAGGGAAAGGTGCAATGATGCAACACTCCATTGCTAAGAAGGATCCTTAAAAAGGCAATCTAGGAACCAGCCAGATGGGCTGCAGAAGCACCAAACATCTGTGTTGTCCTCCTCACAAAGAAATTATTATTATATACCTACCAATCAGGTAGGTAGCAGTGTTGGTCCGACACAGTCGAAATAAAAAATTAAAAAATAGTCCAGTAGCACCTTAGAGACCAACTAAGTTTGTTCTAGGTATAAGCATGCACATGAAAGCTTATACCTAGAACCAACGTGGCTGGTCTCTAAGGTGCTACTAGACTATTTTTAAATTTATTATTTACTAGACAAACCACAAACAATCCTATTCATTTCAGGCACCTCTGGAGAGTGTATCCCAGTCATTCAGAAGTTGATTTTGAATCAATTTCTACCTTTTGGCCTTCTTTACCATCTAACATCCAAGCTGCTTATGAAAATATGAAAGATCAGCTCCTCTTTTTTAAAGGTAAGCCGCCCTGAAATTATCCTTATTTGTCTTGTTGAAAGTAGTTTCAGCAACTGGCATTCAGAAGCCTCCAAGGTGTTGGCCACTGTTTCCCACAATGGCCAATCAGATGCCTACAGGAGATCTGCACCAACAGAGTGCAGGGCATGTGGGCAATAGCCCTTTCCTTACTTGTGATGCCCAATTGGACACATGCTGCCCTTGAATTTGGGAGTGGTATACAGCCATTGATTGGGAGAATTATTCTACTCTGGAGTACCGGTAAGGACTGTAGCTAAGCAGCAAAGCATCTGTTTAGTGTGCAGAAGATTCCAGCTTCAACCTCCATCATCTCCAGGTTGAGTTGGGAAAGGATTTTCTGTCGGAATCTCCACTCGGCCAAGCTTATAAAGCTCATCTTCCGGCTGAGTCCTTCAGAATCGCCCTCCGACGAATAATTAAGGACCTGAGCCTTTGATAAGGCCTCAGGCACGTTGCTCCATTCAGCAGAGTTTCCAAAGCAGAAGAAGTGATGTGGTTTATGGCTACATGCTATGCTTTTATTACTAAGCTATGCAGAGAGCAAAGAAAAATACATCCTTTCCCTGTGAGAGCAGAGAGCAACTGAACAAAGGAACAGAGAAACCAGTACGTCACATCCGTCTCCCTTCTCCCGTGAGACTTCCAATAGCCTGGACTGTCTCTGGAATGTAAACAGAGCCTTGTGACTCTAAGCAGCTGCTCAGTGGCAAACAGAAACTAACATTTTCTGCCTGAAACCTAGAAAGTTATGCCAGTCTCTCTTAATTTCACAGTAGCTGGACCAGCTAATCAAGGAGGAAAGCGAGAGATGGAGGTTTTATTCTCCTATGCCCCCTCTGTCCATCTTACTAGCAATGTGATTGGTAGGACTCTGGGGCAGGGAATTCTCCTGAGGTCTCCTGCTCTTTTGGGGAGGTGACAAGCAGGGACTTTGCTAGGTAGGTGAGAAAAGGACTGTGAGCTTTGCATATGCTCATTTGAATGCATCATTGGAAAATTAAGATGGTAAGCGGCTGAGGTCTCCCTAGTGTGTGCCTAACACTCAACAAATAAAGACCCAGATCCAGTACAAAACATCTGAGGTTGGGAGAGGAAGTACCCAGCTGGCGAGTTGGGAAGGGGAAGCTGGGAATCTCTCTACAGGGTGGATTTTGATCCAAGCTGGAGCCTTGTAAATCTCAATTTTCATTTTGAGATGGGCTTTCCCATCTCCCATGTATGTTCTCCAGGCCATGCTCAGGAGAACTTTGCTTTTTCCTCAGCAGACCAACTGGTGCGTACGACATCCCCAGGAAAAAGAGATAGAATAAGCCTTGCTCTCTAGAAGATGTAAACCTACTAGAACTGATTTACAGTGGTGCCTCGCAAGACGAAAAGAATCCGTTCCGCGAGTCTCTTCGTCTTGGGTTTTTTTCGTCTTGTGAAGCAAGCCCATTAGCGGATTAGCACTATTAGCACTATTAGCAGTTTAGCGGCTATTAGCGGCTATTAAAGGCTTAAGGGATTAGCGGATTAGCAGCTAAAAGGCTATTAGCGGCTATTAAAGGCTTAAGGGATTAGCGGATTAGCTGCTAAAAGGCTATTAGCGGCTTAGATCAGCTGATAAGCGGCTTAGATCAGCTGTTAAGCGTCTTAGGGGCTTGGGAAAAAGGGGGGGAGGGAAAACCCAGGAATCGCAAGGCATTTTCGTCTTGCGAAGCAAGCCCATAGCAAATTCGTCCTGCGAAGCACCTCCAAAACGGAAAACCCTTTCGTCTAGCGGGTTTTCCGTCTTGCGAGGCATTCGTCTTGCGGGGCACCACTGTACACTGTTTTGCAATGAGGACATTTGCATCTATGTGAGCTTTGTTAAATGAAACCAGAAACTCATTCACACGACATTTTCCGCCTGTTTGAACAGATAATCACTTCTGGGTCTTCAGCGGATTACAGATGCAGCCTGGCTACCCCCAAACCATCGACCATTTGGGCTTCCCACAACGCATTAAGAAAATTGATGCAGCTGCTTTGGATAAAAATACTGGGAAAACCTATTTCTTCGTTGGGAACAAGTACTGGAGGTAAGATCTCTGGGGAATGTATTTTGCAACAGTGCATGGACAGATGTTGCTTTGGGCTATCACAGGGAATGTTCTCCAAAGTCCTAATAGAGGATAGTTCAGAATATATCAGTGATCTCACCATGTGCTTGTGCTAAGAAGGGTTTTAGGAAAGGGGAGTGGGGAGAAATAGCAGCCAAAACAGATAAAAACGCTATATCTTTACATACTATATGCCTTTCATTCAAATTTTTTAGGATGGTGTGCTGAACTCACCTTGGTCAGGCTCCCTGCCTGATGTCAATGAACTCATTTTATCAATTTGTCTTCTTCAGATATGATGAAAACAATCGATCCATGGACAAGGGCTACCCGAGAAAAATAAGAGAAGATTTTCCTGCAATTGGCCAGAAGGTTGATGCTGCCTTTCAGCACAATGGTAAGGAGACTTTTCTGCATAACTTAACACAGGTTCGTGCATAGAATCATGGAGCTGGCTGATAATTTCATAGGGAGAGAGAGACCTCATAGGAGCCTGGCTGCTTCTCTGTAGTGACATTCACGTCATCAGGAAAAAGCTAATGATACTGGGTTTGCTGATTCTGACAGTTGGTGGCATCAAAGCCCATCAGCCTTGAACGTTTTCAGACACCTTCATAGGATAATTGCATCGCAAACATCATCACGCAGTGGAGAGGAAACCTGATTTGCTAAATCCATCAACCTTCTCCAGTACAGTGGTACCTTGGGTTACATAGACTTCAGGTTACATACGCTTCAGGTTACAGACTCCGCTAACCCAGAAATAGTACCTCAGGTTAAGAACTTTGCTTCAGGATGAGAACAGAAATTGTGCTTTGGCGGCACACGGCAGCGGGAGGCCCCATTAGCTAAAGTGGTGCTTCAGGCTAAGAATAGTTTCAGGTTAAGAACAGACCTCCAGAACAAATTAAGTACTTAACCCGAGGTACTACTGTACTGGGAAATTCTGAAGACAAACAAAGGCTGGATCTAGACACATCAAGAAAAGAAAATGCATTGTAAACTTTATTATGGGAAATAAGGTTGGTGAAAGCCAGGACTCCACAGCGCCATCTGGTGTCCCAGACATATAAAGCACTTTTTCTTTACTAATGTAGCTGAGTCCACAGTTACAGCCACAGGAGCAATTTGCAAGGAGTTCAAAATTCTATTATCTTGCATTTTAAACCCCACCTTTCTTCTGTCATGGTCCCCAAAAGTGTTTTGGAACATTGTCTACTGTCTTGATACCAACCCTCCTTAATATAAATCTGCTATAATAATACAATCTCCTTTCGGTTCTAGGATCCTTCTATTTGTTCCGCGGGTCGAAGCAGTGGCAGTTCGATCTGAATGCGAAAAGAGTGATTTGTGTCATGAACAGCAACAGCTGGTTTAGCTGTTAGCATTTAAAAAATCCATTTCCTATAAGGGAAGAAAACATTAACATTTCTGCCAGGACATCAAGAGTCGAGTACATCCAGAACTATGCAATCTTGAATTCTGTCTTCAAAACAAAATGCCTTTTTCAACAGTCTGTATTTAATCACTATACATATAAAACAGTGGCAAGACTTTAACTGCCTTTTTATAACTGCGCTAATGTATCTTCCTGAGATGTGCTGTGCAATCCTTTACATATCTGCACAGGAGTAAATCTCATTGATTTCAATGAGACTTCCTTTAAGATCAGCGTGTTTAGGCTTGCAACTTTAATGTGTTTATGTTCTGAATGGGCTCGCAATAAAACCGGTTCACTGTTACAGTCTACGTTTAATGTTTTTTGAATAAGAGGAAATCTGAAGTACTAAATTCTGAGGGGTTTTTTAATTTTAAAAAATGTAAAGCAATTACGAAACTGCTCTGACATATTACACAACTTTTTCAGATAAAGCACAGAATCCTCACATTGCATAATGAGAAATACAACTGTTCAAAGGGAAGAAAGGAAAGGTTATAGGAAATTAGAGGTTGGGGCAGCTTTCGGTCATAAGTGATTCAGTTTGTACTGGGAAAGTTTAGCAGAAAAGACACACAAGGGAAAGATGAAAAAACAGTTCAGAACAAACACTGCGTATGTATCTGAAATGCGCATGGTGTAGAACGATCCTCTAATCGCTTTCATATGCTTCAAGGAACAATTTTCAGGGGCTTATGGCTGGATCAGATGAACAAGGGTGCCTTTATCATCAAGTTTCACTAAGGCAAGTACACCCATTCACACTAATTGACTGTGGATCAGTGGCTGCCACAAGCGGAAGCCATTCTAAGTGGCAGATATTGCAAAGCAGTGAGGTGTTTGCATACGTTAGGAAACTTTCAACACCTGAAAATGGGTTACTATAGTGAAAATTATCTAATCCCCATGGTAAACCAAACATCGTGTGGTTAACAGCTGTGCATTGTGCAACAGTTTGGAACAAGGTCCCAACCCAGCTAAACTTGCAGCAACTCATGGGAAGATAGGGATGCTGCCTTATCCCTAGTTAGACCATTAGTCCCTCTATCTACTTGGAGATGCCTGGGATTGAACCTGGAACCTTGTGCATCCAAAGCAAGGACTCTGCCACTGAACTATGGCCCTTCCCTTCCTCGGTCCTGCCCACGTCTACCCAGAACCAATCCCCGTTGAGTTCAATGGGGTATGGGATTGGAGCCTTATTCCCCCTGGAACCAATGGAACAAAACTTAGCTTTCCTGCATTATTCCTATGTTAGAATGGCCCCGAGAGATTCTCAAAGCAGCTTACAAAAGACTCCCAGACTGTGCACTCAAATCCGGCACAGGAGCAGAAGCTGCATGGTGTCCATATGGAACTGGGATTCTTCAGGCACCTACCAAAGTCTTTTGAGTCAGCTGGATCTCGCTCAGCCTGCGATGGAACTGCCTTGCTGGCAATTGATGGTTGCCAATCAACACATCCCTCTAGGGTCCTCTGAGGCTAGGGAATAAGGCTAAGCAGCTGGATCCTGCTGTTGCTGACAGCTGGCAGGTAACAATTCATCTGGGGTAAGGGAGTGTGGCTGAGCAGCTGGATCTCATTCATCCCCATAGTGTCATCATTCCCAGTTAAGTAGCTGTGGCTGCATTTGTTCATTTATCCTTCCATCTATTGTTTTCATCGTTGTCTGTAAGCTCCTCGAGGGAAGGACCTCTGCCCATTTGCCTGTGTATTTCTGAAAATGTGCAGGGTAATAATAAATCATAAAATAAGTTTCAAAGGCACTTTGTCATAACCGATTGTAGCTGGGTTGGGACTGGTAGTTATAAGGAAGTTACAAGTGATGAGGAATGGTTGGAGGAGCTGGGTAGGATTAGCTTGGGAAAGAGGAGACTGGGAGAAGACACAATAGCCATTTTCAAATATCTCAATAGAAGATGGAGCAAGCTTGTTTTCTTCTGCTTCAGAGAGATTAGAGCTCAAACCAATGGCTTCAAGTTACAAGAAAGGTGATTCTGACTTAACTTCAGGAAGAACTTTCTTTTTTAAAAAATATTTTTTATTAAGAATTTCAACATAACAAATTATCAAAACATATCATCTTCACCCCCCCCCATTTTCCCCTCCCCCCTCCCTAAGAAAAACCCTCCCTAAGACTTCCCTCAGCTCCTCTCTCTGATTTTTCAGCACATGTTATTCTCTGCATATTGTAAAATTGTAAAGATCCTTAAATTATCTGTCTGTTATGTTAACAATCAATAAATTTGGGTATGTTTATTCAAAACCTGCCAAGGAGTTCAATTCATTTTGTTGTTGTTTTAAGTCGTTTGTAAAAAGTTCCCATTCTTCTTTAAAGTCACAGTTGTCCTTGTCTCACAGTTTGTATGTCAATTTCGCCAATTCTGCATAATCCATCAATTTTTCTTGCTACTGTTCTTTTGTCAGGATTTCCTCATTCTTCCATCCTTGTGCTATTAAAACTCTTGCTGCCTTTGTCGCATACATGAAGAAATTCTTTATTTCCCTTGGCAAGCCTTTTCCTACAATCCCTAACAAAAATGCTTCTGGGTTTTTTTACAAATTTTAATTTAGACATTTTCTTCAACTCATTATATATCATAACTTCAGGAAGAACTTTCTGATGGTAAGAGCTGCTCTACAGTGGAATGGTCTCCCTCGGGAGGTTGTGGACTCTCCTTCCTTGGAGGTTTTTAAGCAGAGGTTGGATGACCATCTGTCATGGATGCTTTAGCTAAGATTCCTGCATTGCAGGGGCTTGGACTAGATGACTCGTGGGGTCCCTTCCAAGTCCACAATTCTATGATAATAGGCAAGCTACCCACTTACTGGGTTTGAGATACTGGAAGGTGCAGTGTTTCTTGTCACCTTCACCGAATTATCTTAACAGCATCTGCAAGACAGAGCTTAGAGAGCTGGGCTAATCTTTAGGCCTCTTCAGTTGTAAGCCTCCCACCACCCCTGGCATCATGTCCTCTGCAGCCATGCCCCGTCATTGTAATCTTCCATAAATTTAAGGTGTAATTCTGCCTACTCCCAGATGAAACATCGTGTTTGATTAGCCAGATGAATCCTCTAAACAAGAACAATTACCTATACAATTACAGCTCAGTCATGGCTTTTTATGAGTCACGGCTATTGCTATTTTATAAAGGTAAAAAAATGTGCTTAGGAGCAACTTGGAGATTAAATAGCATTGTAAGCAAATGCTATTTAAACAACCCTCTCACTCTGCAAATGGCTCGCTTCTATTCGTGACCAAACATGTACGTTGATGTCAAAAGAGTGAAGCAACCGGCAAGATGCAGGAGTCAGTCGTCACTTTGACTGCTCCGGGCTAGGAAAGACGTGCTTCATGTGCATGTGGAAGCCAACTTTGCACTCAGGTGGATGAGGAACTTGCACGACAAATTCCAATCCGTCTGTTGGGGCCCAACGAAACTGCAAGTGCGTGCAGTTAAATGATGGAACTGCCTTCCACAAGGAGGCAGTGATGGTCACCAGTTTTAAAGGTAAAGGTAAAGGGACCCCTGACCATTAGGTCCAGTCGTGACCGACTCTGGGGTTGTGGCGCTCATCTCGCTTTATTGGCTGAGGGAGCCGGCATACAGCTTCCGGGTCATGTGGCCAGCAGGACTAAGCCACTTCTGACGAACCAGAGAAGCGCACGGAAAAATATTAGAAGGGGATGGTGTCATCGCTAAGCATTTTAGCATGCAAAAGAATAAACAGGTTGGTTTTCAGAAAGCACCGTGGACATCATCAGTGTCAGCAAGAATTTCCTCTGGCTCTGTGTGTTATATGAAGATCTTCCTCTGCCACCTAGTGGACTTGTTTGTTCCAAAATTCTTTCATCATTTGGCCAGTCTAAGCCACTGAAATGTGTTCCATGCAAAGGCAGGAATTCGATACTTCTGACTGTCCCCTTTCTTGACCTTTGATTCTTAAAACCTGCACTCTGTGATCAGAAAGAAAGAATGCAGTCTGGGTGTATTTGCAGATATATAATTTTGCTAATGCATTCTGATTGCAAACTTTGAAGTAGGGTTGATCAGACATGTTGTTGCATGGGAATAGAAACAAACAAACGAAAAATCATAGAACTGTAAAACTGTCCAACCCCCTGCAATGAATAAGAACATTGTATTATGACTTTGTCTTCTTCAGATTTCTTGCCCATCTTTCTCCATGAGGTCCCAAGGTAAATAACAATCATTTACTTTTATTTATTTTGGTTTTTTTAAAAAAGGACTTGCCCACTGCAATTTCATTAAAAAAGGATCAAATCGGTTTACAACTATTATATCTGTACAATAAAAACCACATAACATTTTAAAATCACTTGTTATCAAACAACTATTACAGATGTTTTCTTATGTGGAAAAAGTCCGTGTCAAGGGAAATGAAGATACGGGGATCAGCATTCTTTTTAAGTAAACATGCCAACAGGGGGAAAAAGAGAAGAGATAGCAAAAAATCCAACACTGTAATTAAGTTATGGGAATGAGGTTCTCTGCTGTGAATGTTTTCATGTCAAGTGCTTTTAAGGGAACATAGGCAAGCTTTTTCTTTATTTTGCACTCTATTTTGCAAAATAAAGAACATTTTACACATTTAAGAGCAAGTGGCCAGGCAGATAGTATATTGTTTTTTCCCCATCTTTGCCGCTCTATGCTGAGAATGGGCATTATTTAAATCTCTTGCCCCTGCTCTGCATATAGTTTCATGGAGGACTATGCAACCCTTGGGTCAGCCCCCAGATCTGGGGTCAGTGTCTAGAACAGCCTTTCTCAACCTTAGGTCCCCAGATGTTGTTGGACTACAACTCCCATCATCCCTAGCTAGTAGGACCATTGGTCAGGGACGATGGGAATTGTCATCCAACATCTGGGAACCCAAGGCTGAGAAAGGTTGGTCTAGCCAGCCTTTCTCAACCTGTGGGTCCCCAGATGTTGTTGAACTACAACTCCTATCACCCCTGGCTAGCAAGGCCAGAGCTCAGGGATGATGGGAGTTGTAGTCCAACAACATCTGGTGACCCATAGCTTGAGAATCGCTGGTCTAGAGGGTATTCATATTATATTAATTTCTGGCTCAAGCCCCACCCAAGAAACTTCAGACTCCAATATGAATGTCAGAGGAGCAGCCTTCCCTCAGAGCACACACATACCTTAAGCTATGTGCATGCAATGAGTTTATTCAGCTAACAAGCAACAGGGGCTCAACAAGAGATTAGCTCAATAGGGAACAGTACAAAAACATATTTGAGTCCCCTAAGGCCCAGCTGTGCCAAAACAAATCTGTGTTCTTAGGGGGCACAGTCAGTTTGGTGATGCAACCGAGGAGTCGATGCAAAATTCGAGAGCGTTGCAATTTGAGAGACTGCCGCAGCCAACCGAGTGTGTTGTAATAAAGGGCTCCAAGCAGCAGATGGCAGCAGTGAAGTTTCTGCAGCTCCAAGCCAGGTCCAAGGTCCTAGGGTCCAAGGTACTAGCAAGGCCTGGCAAAGGTCCACGGCAGCCTTAGTGAGGCATGATGAGGCCTGTCCCCTCAAAGTTTTTTTTAGGGGGAGACTCAGCTCTGTCCCATTGGGGGGAGTGAGGGTTGGTGCCCATGATGGCTGTGTATCAGATTTCATTTTATGCTAATCTGCAGTTTCAATATGTTGTTTTTCTTGTGGTTTTTCGTTCCTCCATTTTATGTGAGCGCCTCTGAAAGTCCATGGGATGAAGACTAGGATTCAAACGTTCGAAGTAAATACATAAATAACGGCCTTGTGCCTGTGTCATTTATTCTCTCTAATATAAAGGTATCGGATCTAATGAAAATTGTGTAGCATAAAGGGGGAGGGGAAGCACATCACTGAATCATTTTGATCTATGCCTGCATTTCTGGAAGGGCACGTGACTGTGACTAAACCTGTGGTTCAGAAACGCAAACATGCCCCGAGGTATAATTACAAGGCCTAAAATGGACCGCTGCGAAGGATAGCCTGTCAATTTGTTTGCTTTTTTAGATGCACTACCAGAAAGCAGCTGAGATGGTACATTAAGTGCTAGGATGCGGATGAAAGAATGACACCCACATCTGGAATGTCAAAATATGCCCTTGGGTGTCATCAAGAGAGTTTCAAGTTATAAGCAACAAATGCATCTAGATGCTGCGGATTCTTCTCATAGATCCTGAACCAGATGGAATATTCCAAACAGAGGAAAAATATCTATTTTGGGGGAGGGGAGCTCTGAATTGGATGCAAATAATCCAAGGAGAAAATGCATGCACCATCCTTCACGAATTCGTGCAGGTGTGCTAACTACAGCTCTGCACAAATGGCCTCTGGAAATGCTCCACCTATAGAATAGAATAGAATAGAATAGAATAGAATAGAATAGAATAGAATAGAATTTATTATTTATACCCCGCCCATCAGGCTGGGTTTCCCCAGCCACTCTGGGCGGCTTCCAACAGAGTACAGTGGTACCTCGGGTTAAGTACTTAATTCGTTCCGGAGGTCAGTACTTAACCTGAAACTGTTCTTAACCTGAAGCACCACTTTAGCTAATGGGGCCTCCCGCTGCCGCAGCACCTCTGGAGCACGATTTCTGTTCTCATCCTGAAGCAAATTTCTTAACCTGAAGCACTATTTCTGGGTTAGTGGAGTCTGTAACCTGAAGCATATGTAACCTGAAGCGTATGCAACCTGACATACCACTGTATTAAAATACAGTGGTGTGTTAAACATTAAAAGCCTCCCTAAACAGGGCTGCCTTCAGATGTCTTCTAAAAGTCTGGTAGTTGTTTTTCTCTTTGACATCTGGGGGGGGGGGGGCGTTCCACTACCGCGAAGGCCCTCGGCCTGGTTCCCTGTAACTTGGCTTCTCGCAGTGAGGGAACGGCCAGGAGGTCCTCAGCGCTGGACCTATTGCTGCACCGTTGATGAAAGAAGGGAAATTGATGTCATTCTGGAGTAACGTTTACCTCTGTCACAGGAGCAGGGTACTGATGGGGTGAGAGAGGCCTGTATGACTGACCTCTCTTTGGCCTATTTAGTTTAGTATAGCCTAAACTGACTGAAAGTGATTCTCCAGGGTTTGGTGCAGGAACATTCCCAGCCATACCTAGAGACACCAGGTATTGAACCTGTGACCTTCTGCATGCAGAGCAAATGTTCTATCACTGAGCTACAAACCCATGGCGAGTGAAATTGTGGTTGGAAGAATATTCATATTCCCTCCCCAGTGGCAATATCATCATCATCATACAAGTCTGCCCAAATCATCATAATACTTTTAGGACACAATTCAGGCTATGCCTTTTCTCCATTTCTTCCATTTGTGTATCTCTGTGTGAGGTGCCAACAGGAGACTGGGGAAACCTAATAGGACAGATATAAAAGACCAGAGAGTAACAGGAGAGGGAAGGAATCAGCTAGGCACTGAATTGTGTCCTATATACTCTCAACATGCTTGACAAACATTACCTCAGTAATTCTTAAAACAACCCCCTACGGTGCCCTGGTGTTATTATATTCCTACAACAGGATTTCTTTGTTTCTGAGGTACTCAGAAGAAAAGTGCTTAAACAAGAAACCCCAACCTACTTCTCCACCCTGAGAGAGTTGGGGATTGTAACCGTGGCCATGCAGGGCTTTCGAGACCCCACAAAGAGCTATTGCAAAATAGTTTCTTCCAGCAGGATGCTCAAACTCAACTGGAGAGATGTCAACTTCACTTAGAGAAAATGCTGATTTACATGCCAAAGTACCCTATAATTTAGGAGACTGGTAACGGTGCAATGAACCGACAGCTTGCCAATGCATCCAGTATGTGATTTCTTTCATAGCACACCCAAACCCGGCTATAATTGTAATGGTTGTTCATGGGCATCTTTCAGAATATAACCCAGTAAACTTACATTTAGGATAATTAACAGTAACGGGAGTTTAACAGACTTCAGATTTCTTAAAGAGCAAACACACTTTACCACCCTTCTCCGCGAAGGCAAGTGCTATTTGGAATATTGTTGAGTAACTGATAGCTGAAATTCCAACGAAGCAGACATGTGTAGATGCAATGTCATGCAGTGAAAGCAATCTTTTATTTCACCAAACTTGATTATGCGTTGTGATCGTGAAGTGTCTTTCAGCCATGTGTCATGTGCAGATCACTCTGCCCAACACCGATGTCTCCATTTTGGGTGAAATGCTTGCAGAATGTCACACACAAAGGTCATCTGTTTACCCATTAGGGATGGGGGAGGGATTTGGTTTAGTTCATATTTAAAATCGGACCTACCTAATATGCACTTTCCAGAACAATATGCAAACCAGAACACTGGTTCCACATCTTTCAAAATCTGCTTTTCTCTGAATTTTTGAAATACAATTCTGCAGTCATGTAATAGTTACAAAAATGCATATATTGGGGCAAAGTGTTTATTATAAAGTGCATATATTAGCAAAAATATGCAGTCGTGCCTTGGAAGCTGAACGCCTTGGTACTTGGATGCTTTGGCTCCCAAAGGCCACAAACCTGGCAGTGAGTGTTCCGGTTTGCGAATATTCTTTGGAAGCCAAATGTCCAGCGTGGCTTCCGCAGCTTCAGATTGTGTGCAGGAAGCTCCTGCAACCAATTGGAAGCTGCGCCTTGGTTGCAGAACGTTTTAGAAGACGAACAGACTTCTGGAACGGCTTCCGTTCGGCTTCCAAGGTATGACTATACAGAATCTATTTGGGAAAATTGCTTTGCAAAATGGTGTGTTTTAGGCAAGATACCTATAACAACAGATAGTTGCTTCTTCACATTTGGCAGGTGCATTATCTGAAGAATATAGCAAGCTGCCTTTCCCAAATAGTGACTGGTAGCAGCTTGCCAGAGTTCCACACAGAGCTCTTCACCAGCCTTACCTGGATATACTAGAGGTTGAACCTTCAACCACCTATATTTAATTTCATTTGCCTCCATGCAGGCAGGAAAAAGTCAGCATCAAAGTTTCTTTTTTAAAAAGTTTTTCTTTATACTTCATTAGTTTTACAATCAATTTAAGATTTCAAAGTTTGGCTTCCTTCCCCCTCTTTCTGCGGTTCCTTAAATTTATTTTTTTAATATCTTCTGCATATCCAAATTCATTTAATTATCTACTTTAAATATATACTCTTGTGAAACTGCAGGTTATTACGATAATCCTGCCAATGTTTTTATCTTTTTGTAATTTATCTGTAAATATTCAATAAACCATTTCCATTCTTTTATAAAAAGTTTGTTATCTTGATTTCTTCTTCTTCCGGTAAGTTTTGCCGTTTCTGCATACAGTTGTACCTCAGGTTAAATACTTAATTTGTTCCGGAGGTCCGTTCTTAACCTGAAACTGTTCTTAACCTGAAGCACCACTTTAGCTAATGGGGCCTCCTGTTGCTGCCGCACCACCGGAGCACAATTTCTGAAGCAAAGTTCTTAACCTGAAGCACTATTTCTGGGTTAGTGGAGTCTGTAACCTGAAGCGTATGTAACCCGAGGTACCACTGTACTTCATAAGTTTTTGTATCCATCAATATCAGAGTTCCAGGGCACATTCCGGGGAAAACATTTACGGAGGGAGTGGCCTACAGAAAGCAGGTATGACTGGGAAGAGTTCAAAAGACCAGGGCCTGAGGTTCACCACACCTGTAGTTCAGGAAGACCCTCAGGAGCAGCTGTTTGGGAGGGGCCAAAGTGGCTGTTTCAGGAACAGAGAGGTGGAAAAGCCCCATTGTGGAAGCGCTGCTCTTGACTCCAGCTGCTGCATCTCCCTGGCTACTATACAATGTTTCTTTCTTGCTGGTCCTCTTGAGAAGTTCGAGAGGAATCCAGCTTTCCCCCCTGTTTAAGTGCTATTGTGTTACCCCTTCATCAAAACACTGAGCTGTGTAATTACCTTCTGAGACATGAGTCACCTTGGCTCTGAGCGCCCAGAGCTGCTTCCCTCTATAAAAGGGGCAGCAGGGTCCCTCTACCTGCTCTTCTCAAGCCACCCATTGCACATTTAGGAAGAAATGGAGCTCTGTTGGATGCTGTGCCCGCTTTGGTTTCTCGTGCTTTCGTTGACGTATTCAGCTGCCGCCCCTGCTCTTTTTGCACTGCCCAGGACAGCCGGTTGGAAAGACTTCTACCTGGCCCAGGTTGGTGGTGCTTTGCACATCTTAATGGCTTGGGGAGTGATGCTAAGTCCCTCCTAGCATAGCAAGGCTTTGCAGAGCAGCAGCCAGGGTGGGAGATGTTCGGGGACACAGGGAAAACCGCTGCATTAGCCTAGATCTGGCGCAGCAGTTAGGTCCAGCTCATGGACCACACTCCTGGAGAGCATCTCATAGTAGAGTTGGAAGGGAGCCTGCAGATTATTTTCTCCAACCTACTGAAATGCAGGAATATGCAGCTGCCCCATACAGGGATTGAACCTGCAGCCTTGCCGTGATCAGCACCACACTCTAACCAGCTGAGCTATTCCGGGCAGAGTAGAAATGCTAGGAATGGTGGGGTTTTTATTTTCTGCACTACACTGAGTGGAATATCACCCCTCACTTTTTATACGTGGGTGGAGAAAGGTGTCCCCATTCCCCCAATGTCATGGAATTCATGGGCACCCAGTGAAATTGAACGCCAAAGATTTGGTACAGACAGACAACAGTCCTTCTTCACAAAGGACAGTTATACTATGGCTGGTGGGTGGGGAGTCCCATCATGCAAGCAGAAGTCAATTCATTTGTGCATTGAGTTAGTTGAATACAAAGTTGGTGTTGCTTTCCTTTTAACCTGAGACGGAGAAGCCAAAATACGGACTTTCCTTGTCATGAGCCAAACATCTCAGCCGTGCCCTGCCTTCCATAAGTATGGATATCAAAGCAAGCAAAAAAAAAAAGGTGGGGATAAAATACCGTATTTTTTGCTCTATAAGACTCACTTTTTCCCTCCTAAAAAGTAAGGGGAAGTGTGTGTGCGTCTTATGGAGCGAATGCAGGCTGCGCAGCTATCCCAGAAGCCAGAACAGCAAGAGGGATTGCTGCTTTCACTGTGCAGTGATCCCTCTTGCTGTTCTGGCTTCTGGGATTCAGAATATTTTTTTTCTTGTTTTCCTCTTCCAAAAACTAGGTGCGTCTTGTGGTCTGGTGCGTCTTATAGAGTGAAAAATACAGTATCTTCCTTACCCCTTTCTCTCTCTCTCTCTACCAGGAATACCTGGACAAATATTACACACCGAAAGGAGAACATCACGTTGGAGAAATGACCAGCGGTAGCAATTCCATGACCAGGAAGGTCCAGCAGATGCAGGCATTCTTTGGCTTACGTGTCACAGGGAAACTGGACTACAGCACCATGGGAGTCATGAAGAGGCCTCGGTGTGGCGTCCCTGACGTAGCAAACTATCGCCTTTTCCCAGGGGAACCGAAGTGGAAAAAGAGCACATTGACATACAGGTAACAGGCTGACATCAAGCATACAGTGGACGCTCAGGTTGTGAACGTGGTCCATGCAGGAGGCACGTTCGCAACCCACAGCATTCGCAACCCGCAGTGCCGCATCTGCAAATGCGCAAGTCACAATTTGGTGCTTTGTGCATGTGCAAAGCACGATTTAGTGCTTCTGCGCATGCATGAGAAGCAACCCATTCCAGTACTTCTGGGTTCGGCGCAGTGCGCAAACCGAAAACACGCAACCTGAAGCGTCTGTAACCCAAGGTATGACTGTACTTGAAATGTTTTAGATTGTCCCCTCTCCCCAGGAGTTTTCTTCTCATTGTCTGGCAATCTGCGTAAGATGTAGCAATGGCCACCAACTTGGTCGGCTTTGAAAGACGATGGTGATTATGTAGTGTGTGGCATATTTCATTAGGCTGTGCACCCAGGGCCTTTTCTTTTTGTTGGTTGGCTTGTTTCAACAAAGGAAGAAGGGAGGGGGGTGACATGGCAAACAAATAAGGAAGAGGTAAAGAGGCAAAAGGCTAATGAAACAACCACAACAAGTGGTCAAGAAGCCAAAACAGGAGATTTATTTCCTGCAGAGGCAGGGTTGAATGGGAGGGCCAAGGGCAGGATAGCTCCACCTTTGGGTTCTTCCTGGCGTATCCAACTTATGTGGCATCGCCAATGCATGGTTCCTTTGGGAGCTGGAAGAAGGCAAAACTGGGGCGAGATGGGGCAGGGCACGCTCCACTGACTCACGTGTCGGCCGCAAACCGAATCTCTGCACTAAATGCTTGTCACCTGTGTACACCATTCATTTTCTACTGGCAAAATTATGCAACTGACTCTGGGCTTATCTTATCAGAATTCGCCTTGTGGGTTGCCTGTTTGAACTACATGAAACTATCCAGGTGGCATGTCAGTTTTCTTGTAACTAAAACCCACATTTTGCCTAACCGCTAGCAGTGCAAAAAAGGTTTTCTAAAACAATTACATTCATGCATTTGGCATATTGCGGTTTTTGGATTACATTGGGTTTGTCTGCTTTCAGACCCTGCCTCCTCATTGGTGCCCATAACCACGTCATGCAGTCCTCTCTCACACACACCCTCCCGCCTTCTTTTTCAGCCACTGCAATTCTTTTCTGGGTGCACTTTCCTCTCTTTTTTGGGTGTATTTACCTGAGAGGAAGTTCCTTTGCGCTGAATAGGGCTCTCATCTGAGTAGGAATGCCCGAGATTGTGCTGTGAGTTGTGTTGGTCAATAAAGAATGCAGGCTGGATTTTCCTTTATTCACTGGATGGCAGCTGTTGTAAGACTCAGCTTTCCCCCACCCCAAAAAATAAAAATGATGTGCTATTCTCCTATGAATGTACTCAGAGCAAATGTAGAACTGCTAGCAGGGTGATATAGCAATTCTGACTGCTGAAACACATTGTTAGGGAGTTGCGGGGATGAAAGTCAGAGCGTAGTAGCAACCTAACAATGTCTCAAAAATATGTGGTGATGGGGAGAGAGAGACGCAAACAGAGTGCGTGTGTTTTCCTTATTTTGTCTGGAAACACAAGACAGAAGGCTGTTTTAACAGTGCTGATGGGCTGCTTATGAAGGGTCCATGGTTGGGTTTTTAAAAATCATCAACATGACACTTGATCTGGAATAGAAATTGGCAGAATGTGTAAAGTAAAAAGGTAAAGGACCCCGGACGGATAAGTTCAGTCAAAGGCAACTTTGAGGTGCAGTGCTCATCTTGCTTTTTAGGCCAAGGGAGCCGGTGTTTGTCCACAGCAGCTTTCCCGGTCATGTGGCCAGCATGATGAACTGCTTCTGGTGCAACAGGACACTGTGATGAGTGCCAGAGCACATGGAAATGCCGTTTACCTTCCTGCCGCAGTGGTACCTATTTATCTACTTGCACTGGTGTGCTTTCCAACTGCTAGGTTGGCAGGAGCTGGGACAGAGCAACGGGAGCTCACCCTGTAGCTTGGATTTGAGTTGCTGACCATCTGATCGGCAAGCCCAAGAGCCTCACTGGTTTGACCACAGTGCCACCCGCGTCCCTTAAATGTGGGTAGTCCTAGTACAATGCAATATGAGAACAGTGAACAACCAGCCTTGGTATGGAACCATGGGGGGCTGCAATCAACAAAACAGAAATTTAGAAAATGTGGATTTTCAACAGCGGTGCAAAAGAGTCATCAGTCATGTTTGGAATGAGACAGAGGGCTGACCACAAAGTTACTCCCTTTTCTTATTAATGACAATGGCCCCACCTGAAGGATGCTTGACAGCAAAGCAATGTGTCCTCACCATCAGCTAACTCAATTATGGATCCTGCATAGACCTTCCTTGAGCTCCATTATCTACTTAATATCCTTGGAAGCAGCTTGCAGTACTAGGGAGGCAAATTGTATGGTGGGAGACCACTCTGTAGAATGCAGCTGGTACATGGGGGGGTGGGATGACAACGTATTTATCAAGCGTTTGTCCTGATTTTCTCACACAAAGTTTCTGCAGCAGTTAGACTATGTCCAGTCTTTACGGAGCATTCATTCTGATTGCTATATGGAGTTGTTACACAACAAAGATTGCATTGCATTCTCAACAAATGTTCTTAAACCGAGATGAATTGAAAATATACCCAAGCACCACAGACCTTGTTGTCCGCTAACATTTTACATGCAAAGTGCCCTTTATTATAGCTGTTTTATGGGAGTGCTCATTTACCTTTACAAAGATTGCTATCAGACTAGGAAATTTAGTTTGGCTCACATTTTGCATTTTAAAAAGTACCTAATTCACACTTCCCAAAACAATACACCAGCCGTAACCCAGCTATCCATCGAAAATCACACTTCTCCAAATTTTGTTATGCATATATCTAAAGAAAGTGTGAATTTAAGTGCAACATGCAAAAATGAATTACTTTAGGAGAAAATGTGTATATTAGGCAAAATTGCATAAAATCCTGGTGAATTTTCATGAGATTTTTTTTTAAAAAAAATGCAAACTAGTGCAGAAATGTGAGCGAAATTAGAAACTTAAATTGCAGGTTCCTCCATTCCTAGTTCAGATTATTACTCTTTCTTTACTGTATGTGTTGGATTTCCCTGTATCTTGATAACCTGGCTTTATCATTCCCATCATTCAGGAGCAGCTAGGGGGCAGTAGGAAGTCCACTGTGGACCTAGGCTGCCAGCAGCCACATCGCTGCTGGCAAACCAGGAAGGGGTGAGGTAGGGCTGTGGTGAGGCCAGGATGGTTCAGGCATATTGGCAGGAGCACAGGTTGGCTATGAACAACCCCATCGCCACTGCCACCCAGTCTCACCTTGCTCGCAATCCCAGTTCACAGCAACAGGTGAGAGGGGGTCAGTCTACTGCATCACTCTTCCCCTCTGGCCGCTCCTGCCATCGTTGCATATCTGCATCCTGAAATGTGTCATTTCCCTCCTCAGAGTAACAAAATATACATCAAGCCTGAGTCACGCAGATGTTGACAAAGCCGTGGAGATGGGGTTGAAAGCCTGGAGTGCGGCTGCCCCTCTGAATTTTGTAAAGGCCACCTCAGGAGAAGCGGATATCATGATATCGTTCCAAAGCGGAGGTAATTGTTATCGCTAAAGTCTGCGACACTAGCTGCTCAACCTTTGTGCTATTGTGAAGAGGTTAAGCTGGGCAAAATAATAAGGCAATTTATTTATGCTGGTTTAGATGCACGGAACCGTCCCTTGGAAAGTGGCATGTGTGAAAAACGGCTAGAGGATGAAAGGGCAGCCGTAACAAAAAAGGGAACATTTCTAAATATTTTTTAAAGCATGGGCAAACACATTGCACAGTTCTGCATGAGAGTGCTTCAGAAAGGCTGCCACAGAGCTCATATGGAAGTGCTGTTTGTGTGACATGGAAGTTCCTCCATGTGTACAAACTCCTAAATTCCTGTAGCGGTGCTACTCCCCCCCCCCCCCCGCCCAAGTCTTCACTCAGTGTTAGGGCCAGAGTTCAGTTCTTAGCAACAGCAGCAGCAGTCACAACAACAGCAGCGTATCCATAGAGCATGATCAACGTAAGCTGCATTTTTAAAGTAAAGGGAGAAGAACCTGCCCTGAGGAGCTTACAATCCAAAATTTGACATTAGGGAGAGAATTGAGGCAGGGAGTAGGGAAAGAGAGAGAGAAGTACAACAGGAACGATGTGGGTGTATACTGTACGGCTGACCTTGATTTTGTTGCTGTTGACCTGAGATTTTAACAGGGAATATTTGAAAGAAGTGCAACCAGTGTGCTGTGGCGCCCTGGGGTGCCTTGAACGATGCAGCAAGCAACACTGGCCTCTGTCCCTCTTTCCTTCCCTCCCTCCTCTGATGCCCTCTCACGTCTCTGCCTCCCAAAGGCTTGCACAGCTGCTTGTTGCAGCGGCCCTGGCTACAAGCTCCCCAGGCAAATGATGCCTTTGGGGCTGGCCAGGGGGTCCTGGTTGCCAGGAGCTGAGGTGGCCTCAGAGGAAGCAAGCAAGCAGGTGAGGGAGTCCAGCCAGCAGGTCCGCCAGCCCTTGCTGTTGGGAATGGACAGACTAGACCCAGGCCCCTGTGGGGCAGTGTGAGGAGGCACCTCTCTTTGGGGTAGGGAGGGCAGCTCAGAGACCAGGGGCGGCAGCTGCAGCTGCTCAGAGGACTCCCAAGGAGAGGGGAGAGGAGGCTGAGGGAACACTCCACAAGACAGGGTGTTCAAAAAAGGGTGTTCAACAAAGGGTAAGAGGCTGCCAGCTCTACAGGCAAGGGGTGACATAACTGGGCTCCTGAGCCCCACAGGGGTGCCGCAGAAAGAATGTAGTTGGTCAAGGGAGCCATGGATTCAAAAAGGTTGGAAACCTCTGCATTAGGGGCATCAAAGCCTTGCATGTATTGCATATGAAAAATGACCATTTCAGGCAATCACATAGTAGCTTGGTCTTTTTACCCAGACACTGGCAGATTTGTAAGGGATTTTGCGATATGTTTCAGATTCCATTGAAATGCTCTTGTTTGTGGGAGCCGCTGAGACCACAATGGAACGCATTTTGCAACTTATGTCTGTCTGATCTAACCATTACACCACCTGCCATGATTGCAAAGTCACATGGTGTTCCTTGTACTCTGTGTTAGATCATGGGGACTCCTACCCATTTGACGGCCCGCGGGGGACTCTAGCCCACGCTTTCGCACCTGGGGAAGGACTGGGCGGAGACACTCATTTCGACAATGCGGAGAAGTGGACGATGGGAATGAATGGTAGGCGCAAAGCCACACAATGACCCAAAAGCACCCAAAAGAAGCAATTTGTCCCCAGCTAATCAAGTATGGCAGAATTCACAGACAAGTATATCTGAAGGAGCGTCTCCACCCCCATCGTTCTGCCCGGACACTGAGGTCCAGCTCCGAGGGCCTTCTGGTGGTTCCCTCACTGCGAGAGGCCAAGTTACAGGGAACCAGGCAGAGGGCCTTCTCGGTAGTGGCGCCCGCCCTGTGGAATGCCCTCCCATCAGATGTCAAAGTGATAAAAAAACTACCTGACATTCAGAAGACATCTGAAGGCAGCCCTGTTCAGGGAAGTTTTTAATATGTGACATTTTAGTGTATTTTTCATTTTTGTTGGAAGCCGCCCAGAGTGGCTGGGGAAACCCAGCCATATGGGCGGGGTACAAATAATAAATTATTATTATTATTATTATTATTATTATTATTATTATTATGTATCAGAGAGAAAGTCACCATTGCTTATATGAAATATATTGTTTTGTTTCGTGTAGGGTTTAATCTTTTCACTGTTGCGGCTCATGAATTTGGCCACGCCTTGGGCCTTGCCCATTCAGCCGACCCGTCAGCTCTGATGTATCCAACATATAGATACCAACATCCATATGGCTTCCATCTCCCCAAAGATGACGTGAAAGGGATCCAGGCCCTTTACGGTAATAACGTATATGCTTGCTTTTATTTATTTAAAGAGTTCTTCCTCCGGTTCATTCTTCCTCCAGATCAAACTAGAGGGCAGCGTACAGTATAAACAGCAATCATTTGGTAATAAGTTGCTGAATTGCAACTTATTATCAAACTTAAAACCACGGAGAGACCTGGTCTGACTAGAGACATTGGATTCTTATCTCATTATACATGATAAAGCTATTTTTAGCCATCTCACCCCTTGCTTTTTCCTGTAAGACTATTGCAGTCGTTAACAGTTGTCAACAGGTTCACCACACCTATCAGTGAATCCCCCATTCCCACCACCCTTCTGAGTAATACCCCTTCCCACCCTCTCACTGTATATAAGGGTCTGGTGACTTCTGTTTCAGTGTACCTGAAGTAGTCTGCATGCACACGAAAGCTCATACCAATAACAAACTTAGTTGGTCTCTAAGGTGCTCATAGAATCATAGAGTTGGAATAGACCACAAGGGCCATCGAGTCCAACCCCCTGCCAAGCAGGGGGTTGGAAGGAATTTTTTTATTTTGTTTTAAAAACAACAGAGAATAAAATCATATGTCAGTTACAAAAGCAGCAGCACTGAGGCGAAAATCCAACCTTTGCTTAAAAATCCAGCCACCGAGAGTGAGACGGGGCAGCGAAAACCTCTTAGCCATGGCAGTGCTGCCATTTGTCAGGACTAAGATGGAGCAGAGCAGTGGTGAATGCTGAATAAGTGAGCCATGGCAGGCATGGCCAAACTTGGCCCTCCAGATGTTTTGGGACTACAACTCCCACCGTCCCTAGCTAACAGGACCACTTGTCAGGGATGATGGGAACTGTAGTCCCAAAACATCTGGAGGGCCAAGTTTGGCCATGCCTGCCCTAGAGGGACCTCACACCAGCCAGGAAGCCAGACTGTAGCCTGCCCACAAATGGGCCAATTGCAGGCAGGCTGGTAGGCTGGCTCCACCCTAGGGGCAGGCCCAGCCAAGCCAACAGGCTTCTCTTGGGTCCACTCCTCAGGTATAAATTCCCACCAGCCTCAGCCCTTGGCATCAGAACCAGGAGGACAGCACAGCAGCAGCGGCCAACCTCGTGAATTACAAGTCTTCCCGTAATTATTTACAACCCTTAGGTGCCTTCTTCCTGTATTCATTTCCATCATGCAACTAGTCCTTGTCGGCTGGGATTTATTGAATATTTTCTACCAACAGAACCATATTCAATGGGCCTCATAGGAAGACGTACAATGAATACACTTCCAGCACTTAATTGCACAACTCGTAATAGTTTTCAGCTAAATGTACGGAATTATCTCCACTTTAAGACAAGTGTTGGGTTAATCTGGGATGACCTATTTTTACAAACAAGTTATAATTTGATGTTATGGTCAGCATGTGTGAACCAGCCCTCTTCAATACAGTGTTTCATAAAATTCACAGCCTGACTATTCAAATATCACGATCCACCAGAAGTTCCAGTTTTTTGTATTGTTACAGATACGGAGTTAGTGAATGTCAGAAACTAGTAAAATGGTAGAATTTAGATAATACTGGAGTACTGAAGGGAAGATTCAAGGCAAGTAAAAAAAAAATACAGGCTAAGCTTCCTTTCCAGGTCAGGGATAGAGGCCTTAACATGACAAAAGATGTTGAAATTGATTAAAGAGGAATCCTTGGGTCTGTGCCAATAAAAATTGCCAAACAAAATTTTATGTGCAAAACAAAACTGCTCTTTTGTACCCCCAAAAAGCAACACCGGAGAATAGTTGGCACAGGCCTATGTTAAACATACTGCAGAAGATATAAAAATGAGGTGGAGGGTAGAATCAATGGGTTGTATTCAGTTACGTTTTATTTAGGGTACACCCATTGAAATGAATGGACATGACTCACCTAGGTTCATCAATTGCATTGGGTCTACTCTGAGCGAACTTTAATTGAATGCAACCCAATATACTGAATGGGGTAAAATGGGACTTACTCAGGATACATGGCCACAGGTAAGTCAATATACGTACTAAGTGAAGTTTTAACTTGGTTTGTGTGTCGTATTCTAGGGTCACGGCTATCTGGATCCAAAGTACCACAAGTGCCGCATCCGCCTCTTCCCAAACCACCAACTCCGGCCGATCCAGACCACTGTGACGCCACGTTTTCGTTTGATGCTGTTACGATGCTAGGGAAAGAACTTCTTTTCTTCAAGGACAGGTGAGATTCCCGATTGATCTAACCTGCAAGAGGCAAGGCTATATCAGTGCTTGTGTTTTCCAAGCCTTTTTGGGGTTGTTGCTTTTCTAAGGAAGCTCCCAACTCTGCTATCCAAATATGGCAATTGAGTTCAAAGTCCCTCCTTTGCAAAGAAAAATGAAATAATCCCTTGGTTGCACGACCAGGCATCAGACTTCCCATACTCCAACCTGTATAATAAGAGACCAATAAGACTGGGTTTGGGGTCAAAACAGGTCACAACTTTATTGAATACAGATGAAAGAGGTTTGGCTGGGGCATGGGGCAATCTAAATACTTCCGGCCCACCTGCGTGACGCGTGGCCAATCCTAAGACTTACATCTAATAGGGTGACCCACACAGGGACCGCCGTCTGGGGGAGTGCCTTCAGCCCTGGCCCCCCTGGGCACGTGGGCATAGGCACTCCCTCTGGATCCCTTTAATGGGATAGCCCAGCATTTGGAGGGGCAGGCGGAGACTACAACCTCCCCTCCATCCAAAACAAAGGATTGCCCCAATGCCCAACCAGTTGTGATGATTGCTATGAAGTAGGCAAAACCACCAGGTCAGTGACAATTTGCCCTGTGGGCAAATTCCTACCCAGCCCCTTGAAGGACGGCAACCACCGTAGCCACAGCAAAGTCATTGACTATCGGCTTAAACTGAGGGTAGGTTGGTGGCAGGAACAAAGAGGTTGAGCCCCAGGTGCTGGCTGCTTAAATGAACAAGGGGTGTATCCGAGGGAAGCCCACCGTCGGCTCCATCTGCAGCACCCCCGGCACAGCCCAAGGCCCAGCCTGCAGCCCCATTTGTCAAAGCAGGGGGCAGGCTAGGATTTGGTTCCTGATAGACGGAGAGGGTTCATGCCCCCTCCACCTATCAGGAAAGGCACAGCAGTTTGAATTCCCATGTTGGGGCCCCAGTGAAGCCTCCTCCATCCCACAATGCCACCATATGCAAAAGGGGTGAGCGGGCTTGTTGTTGAAACTACATTGCTTCATATACAGCTCTTGGTTTTGAAGAGTGCGTCTCATGTTAGCATTCCCTTTATCTGCTTTCTGTTGTCAAAATGACTAGTCTCTTCTCCCACATTTGTTAGCTCAAGCCTAGGAGTAGGGAGGGATGAAATGTTTCAGTTTCTAACAGCGAAAAATAGCTATCTACTCACCTCAGGTCTCTCGCTTAAAAATCAACAAGAGGAGACTGAGAGGAGATATGGTAGCCATCTTCAAATATCTAAAGGGCTGTCACATGGAGGAAGGAGCAAGCTTGCTTTCTCCTGCTCCTTAAGATACTGGTTACAATAAAGGAGATTCTGACTATACATCAGGAAGAACTTTCTGGAAGTAAAAACTGTTCAACAGTGGAACAGACTTCCTTTAAAGATGGTGGATTCTCCTTCATTTGAGGTTTTTAGCAGAGGTTGGGTGGCCATCTCTCAGGTATGATCTAGTTGAGATTCCTGCATTGCAGGCGGTTGGGCCCTTGGGGTCTCTTCCAACTTTATGATTCTATGAGTAGGACATAATCTGGTCTTGCCCATTTGATTTATCTGGCAAACAGCCTGAAAGCAAAAGCATTATCCATGCTGGTAGCCGCACTTCTCGTTCTGGTTGACAAGCCAGTGAATTCTGACACTTAAAAACATCTTGAGATGCAAACATTTTCTGTTCAGTTTGTTTTTTCTTCCTTCTTCTCCCCCTGAACAGGCTCTTCTGGAGAAGGCAGGCTCAGCTGACGTCAAGCGTACAGCCACTTTCCATCACAAGCTCTTTCCCTCAGCTCATGTCGAACGTGGACGCTGCCTACGAAGTAGCTGACAGAGGAGTTGCTTATTTTTTCAAGGGTGAGTGACTCTTGAAAGCTGTTGCACTTTGGATCAAGAATATTAAGTATACCAAGGATGATTGTGCATCATTTCCATATTGACAACACTTAAAGGTAAAGGTAAAGGGACCCCTGACCATTAAGTCCAGTCGTGACCGATTCTGGCGTTGTGGTGCTCATCTCGCTTTATTGGCCGAGGGAGCCGGCATACAGCTTCCGGGTCATGTGGCCAGCATGACTAAGCCGCTTCTGGCGAACCAGAGCAGCGCACGGAAACGCCGTTTACCTTCCCGCTGGAGCAGTACCTATTTATCTACTTGCACTTTGATGTGCTTTTGAACTGCTAGGTTGGCAGGAGCAGGGACCGAGCAATGGGAGCTCACCCGCCACAGGGATTTGAACCACCGACCTTCTGATCGGCAAGTCCTAGGCTCTGTGGTTTAACCCACAGCGCTTACTAAGGTTCTTATTCATCCTGAAAACAGCATTGTGAGAAATATCATTATTGTCGATTGATTAAGCCACTCAGAAATTGCCATGCCTAGCTGGGAGCAGCATTCAGCTTAGCAGGCTGCATGGTGCCGCAGAGAGTAGCCAACAGGATGCCGTACAGATGTTGTTGGACTGCAACTTCTATCCTCCATGAACACTGGCCATGCTAGTTGGGGCTGCCGGGAACTTGAGCCCCACAACATCTGGAAGGGGGCACTATGATGGATAACCTTGACATAACACCATTCTGAGAAGAGGGCTCTGGAAAAATAATGGAGGTCACCACCTCAGGACGCCATTTTGATTTACCCAAGCCTCCTCAGAATGTGGTCAGCAATGGGAAAAGAAGGAAGCTTTCAGCAGTGCTCTTCCCCAAGCAAATTTAATGGGTTTCAATTGGTTGTGGTTGATTTTCTCCACTTCCAGTGAAGAAAAAGAGTTTGGATTTGATATCCCGCTTTATCACTACCCGAAGGAGTCTCAAAGCGGCTAACATTCTCCTTTCCCTTCCTCCCCCACAACAAACACTCTGTGAGGTGAGTGGGGCTGAGAGACTTCAAGAAGTGTGACTGGCCCAAGGTCACCCAGCAGCTGCATGTGGAGGAGCAGGGAATCGAACCTGGTTCCCCAGATTACGAGACTACAACTCTTAACCACTACACCACACTAGCTCAATTGCAGTGGTACTTATAATTAACTGATCACAGTCAGTTACAGGTTTTTTGTTCCAGTGAGTGTTGATGGAATTAGACACAAATCCAAACTCACTTTGTAGAATACTCTTCGCATTGACATCAGACATGTGTCAGCAGTTTGGGTCTTTCAACACATATTAAAGCCCTTAATAAAAAAAAATTATAATTCCCAAGCATTCCTGGGTTAGCAACCTAGCCACATTTCAATCATATACTAGTTGTCCTGTTGTTCTAATTCACCTATGGGGAACCACATAATGGGGCCTAATTCGGTCTTTCAGGACTCCCCACAAGGCCAGTTCAGCCAAACCACAACTACCTGACATCATATGTTAGCCAGAAGGGGGTTTGCAGGCTCCACAAATCAGCAAAGACCTGTGAACTTACTATTATTATTATTATTATTATTATTATTATTATTATTTGTTGTTGTTTTTATAATATTGCTGACATTGCTGGTTTTTGTATTCTACCATACACTGCTTTGAAATTTTTGTGGTTATGTGGTCTATAAGCACTGTACAGAAGTAAATAAATCAAAGGTTAGATGTTGGGAGATTCAAGCTACAAGTGTCCTCGAAGCAAATATACCGTTGTTGTGTTGTTGTTGTTCTTGCTGTTGTTGATTCCTGTTTGTCAGGCCCCCATTACTGGACAACTCGCGGGTTCCAAATGCAGGGCTCTCCACGAGCCATCGCAGACTTTGGATTTCCTAGGAATGTGCTACAAATAGATGCAGCTGTCTACCTGAGGGATGAAAAGAAGACGCTCTTCTTTGTAGGAGATGACTATTACAGGTTCCTTTATTATTGCCTCTTAATACAAACATTTGGGGGGGGAATCACTTGTGAAACCAGACATCATCCCTTGGTGCTGAAAAGAAGAGGGGGGGGAGAGGACATGCTTTCCTTTCTCATAATATTTGAACTTGGACTCACCTAGTTAAGGTGATTGGTTCAGAACCAATTAAGTGTAAGCTCTGGTGGGTTCTTTTCAGCTGCCCCTCTGCAAAACAGGTCTATTGCATGTAGGAGAATGCAATTGTAAGCATCCTTTTTTCAAAAAAGAGAGCAAGAGGGAGAAATGCTCGGGAAGTTTATCTTTTGCATGCCCATTCCCTGCCCTGGGGCTGTATTTTTAACAAGTTTACAGCTATGCTAGTCATCTTAAATTGTGTGTGAGTGTTTTTCGCTGCAGCTGAACAGACATTCAGATTGCAATCTTATATTCATCTAGGAACAAGCCCCCACTGAACTGAGCGTGGCTTAGTTCTGAGTGGAAATGTCAGATACAGATTTCCATACCTTGATCAGGATGGAACTATGGCTTCCCTTTTTCTAGCATTACTTATTACATTATCCAGGCAACCTGTTGTCGTCCCCAATCCACACTTCTCAGTGGATAATTTGCAAGGATTGGGGCTTCCATTTAACTATTAAACCTTTAGTACCAAATAGTATGAGAAACATAGTATGAGAAAAATTAACCAATAAACTGAAACTGACACGGGGACAAATAGAAGAAGACACCTTCACCCCAGTATGGCTCCCCTTTATCACATACACAGCCCAACAAGCAGTGGCGTAGCGTGGGTTGTCAGCACCCGGGGCAAGGCAAGTAATTTGCGCCCCCTAACCCGTGGATTTGCGCCCCCTAACCCTAACCCCCAGATGTTGCGCCCGGTGCGGCCAGCCCCCCCTGCACCCCCCACGCTACGCCACTGCCAACAAGACAATGACAAAAATCCACCAACAGCATATGGCTAACCTGATCCAAAACACCCCCACCCACCCCACTCAAACATGAAAACAAAGATCACCACAGCCAGTCACAAACAAACAACCACACCCTGGGCCAACCCCAACCTCTTTCACCACCAAAGGAACACAAGTGAATAGTACAGAACCTGCACAAGTGACGCTGACACAAAACCCCACAAATATTAAGTATAATAGAAGCATTGCCACCCGACCCTGACCCCATCTCCCCTTCTTCTTCCTAATGTCTCAACAAATGAAACTGATCTGTTAAAAAATGTTACTTGGAGAAAAGCTATTAAACCTTTGATTAGGTAAAATTCACAAAGCACACTTTTTAATATGCACAGGAGAGGGGGGGGGGGAGAGACTAGTGGAAGAACTATACATGCACCAATTCCAGATTGACCGTAGACATTTTCCCAAAAAAAATCCAAGGGCAGGTGGAATCAAAGGTGGGTTACCACTGATCTGCTGAAGACTAACAAGATGGAATGTGAGAAATCTACCCCTTGCCTAGAACAAAGAGAAGTACTTTTTTGCATAACGCACAGTTCTCTACCACAAGACACAGTGATGCCCATTGACACAGATGCTTCTGTCAGCAAGTGTTAGTCACAGTACCTAATGGAACGTCCATATACAGACACAGTATAGCTCTGTATATACCAGGCAACAGAAGGTAGGTATCACTACCTCCATGTTCTGTTTATGAAGACCCACTGCTGTTAAAAACAGAATGGCAGGCTTAGGCTTGTTTGTTTGTTTACTAGATTTATTCCACACTCTATAAAGAATATTAACTGTGTGCTAAGATGGACCTTAGTTTATTCTGACAAACTAAGTGATCAGGCAATGATAAGCCTCAAGTCACAACTAAACAGCAAAGTAGATGAGAGGTGGCTAGGCAATTCTTTCACACAATCAAAAGCACTTTTGACTCAAAGCTTGCTGTCCCGTTGCAATCATTACAGCGAAACTGCTTTTCCAAGAACGTCTTGCATATGGTATAAAAATAAACCTTCTATAGCGTGGGTTGAAACCTATTTATATCTTGATAGACAAGAGCAATAGGTTTGAAATTCTCCTTTTATGGCATTGCTTTCTCTCAAAAGCTATGACGAAGCCAAAAGAAAAATGGAAAAGGATTTCCCAAAGAGCATCGAGGACGAGTTCTCGGGAATCAGTGGCAGGATTGACGCAGCGGTAGAAGTAAATGGTAAGTAGTTGCTCCATCATGATGCATCATCAATACAGGGTAGCTAATGTTGCACTGCAGACTGGGCGACAGCTTACATTATGCCTGGGCAATGGCCAAGGTGGCTTGGGCTGATGGGAACTGGAGTCCAACAGCAAAGGGACAGCAAAGCAAACATTGGCTGCCCCATCTTAGACAAAAGCAGGACTTCCTGGCAAAGGCATCACTGCCATTTACCAGGATGCAGTGGGGTAGGACAGAGGTACCATCCCAGTAGGTGGCAGGGAGGCATGCCAACTGCTCCTAGGAGTGTCAGATACATGGCCTTGGTGTCCCAGAGGCCACAGCCCACCCATCACATAGTTGGCTGAACTATCTTTTAGGCTAAGAACCAAGACACCCTTAGCCTACTAATGCATCACTGACTCGTCCATCTTACTTCCCCTACAATTCCTTCTCAGGCCCAATGAAAATGTGACATTGGGGGGCAAGGTTTGGCCGTGTAATAATTCCATATGGTTTATATAATTTCAATACACCTACCCATTTGGTGTGGCAAATGCGGGTGGCGCTGTGGGTAAAAGCCTCAGCGCCTAGGGCTTGCCGATCGAAAGGTCGGCGGTTCGAATCCCCACGGCGGGGTGCGCTCCCGTTGCTCGGTCCCAGTGCCTGCCAACCTAGCAGTTCGAAAGCACTCCCGGGGGCAAGTAGATAAATAGGGACCGCTTATTAGCGGGAAGGTAAACATCGTTCCGTGTGTGGCTCTGGCTCGCCAGAGCAGCGATGTCACGCTGGCCACATGACCCGGAAGTGTCTCCGGACAGCGCTGGTCCCCGGCCTCTTGAGTGAGATGGGTGCACAACCCTAGAGTCTGTCAAGACTGGCCCGTACGGGCAGGGGTACCTTTACCTTTACCTTACCCATTTGGTGTGGGTGCAGGATCAATACACCCATGATCTGTGATCCTGGACCTTCTTCTGCCTATATAAATGTTTGCAAGGGATAAGTACATTTGCGCCAAACTCTTATACAACAAAGTGCTTTTACCTCATATTTAAATCAGGCCACAGAGGACAGATTTTGCAAGCATTTGCAAAGTAAAGCAGAGCAGAACTGAACACAGTAAAGTGCAGTAATACAAGCCCACTGGAGACACAATCTTTCCTTTACTGCTCAATAAGGCAGAGGGGGTTTGGGGGAGGGGAGGAATCAATGCATTTGAATGGTGAATTGGAAATTTTCAGTGAAAAATATATAACACCCCAATTTTGCATGTGTTCAAAGAACACACAAATGTGCACGTGTGGGCCATTTTCAGATCCAGAAGAGAGTGGGGCAGGCTTTTGCGTATTCTGCCGATGCATGCGATGACCCTGAATGCAATCCTTGTGCAAATCAGGGGTTGCCTGTCCCTAGATGCATATCATATAGGGGATTTGGTACTCTATCCCGTAGAATAAAAATGCAATCACTCATGCAACTTTAAGATCAATAATGCCTAAGCCTAAAATGCTGAAGAGCTGCTTCCCTCAAAGGCAAAAAGAATTCAGATTTGAAATACCATATTTTTTGCTCTATAAGACTCACTTTTTCCCTTCTAAAAAGTAAGGGGAAATGTGTGTGCATCCTATGGAGCGAATGCAGGCTGCGCAGCTATCCCAGAAGCCAGAACAGCAAGACGGATTGCTGCTTTCACTGTGCAGCGATCCCTCTTGCTGTTCTGGCTCCTGAGATTCAGAATATTTTTTTTCTTGTTTTCCTCCTCCAAAAGCTAGGTGCGTCTTGTGGTCTGGTGCGTCTTATAGAGCGAAAAATACGGTAAGTTATTAAGTGCTGTGTATGCAATGCAGAAGTGCTACTGAGGCCAGTTTAGGGCGCACAATCTCCCACCAAAGCCTTCAGAATTGATGTCATCTCAAGCGGCTTTCCTCAGGGAACCCGTGTAAAGTTCTCTGGAGAGCATCTGAAATCCGGTCTTTTCAGTGGTGGCCCCGAAAAGCTGTGGAACCCCCATCCTCTTGGAGGCTTGTCAAGCTGCACATCTACAGTTTTGCATAGCTTGTGACACACTTTTGGCACGAACATTTCCTTGCTGCTGTTGTGTTACCTTGATGGATGTTCTTACATAATTTTCTTTTAAAGGTCGATTTTATCATTGCCTCTCCTTTTTTGTTATTGTTCACTGCTTGGTTATTTTTTTATGGAAAACGGGTACATCAGCTGATTAAACAAAGAAAAGAAGGAACTTTGTGAATGGGGATACAGAGGTCGTATTTCACAACTGTACCAAGAAGTCTATAGTATTGTTTGGTTCCTCGAAAATTAAGCCCCCTGATTAGTAGTTCCTACTTTTGTTTCCTTTCCTTTTTAGGTCACATTTACTTCTTCTCAGGCCCCAAAGCCTATAAATACGACAAGGAAAAGGAAGATGTGGTTAATATTGTGAAATCCAGCTCCTGGGTGGGCTGCTGAACTGAAGTGGGAAGTGGATTATCACAGTGAGCTAGAAGATAACTGGAAACTTTGGAACCTGTCAGCCAAAATCACATTCTGTGGATTTGATTCCAGAAGCACAATGGCAAAAGGATGTGCCGTTATTGCTCAAGCCCAGAAAAAAAAGAAGAGGGGGAACGCATCGAAATAAATGACACACTAGCATTTCAAGATAGCTTGGGGAAATCCCTAGGGAAAAAATTCCATGTACTCATCTTTTAAAAGTCTGGTATCTTCAGGGATAGAAAGCAAAGATGGACCTCAATGCTCCGCTGACACTTCTACCCCAACAATGTTTCCTCAGAACAACGGTCGCATTATGCCAGGGGATAGGGATAGGGGATGATCGCCAGCACTGAGGGGGTGCCATTTCCATCCCATAATGCCCCTGGAACCACACTAAGCACCACACAGCATCACTGAAAGCGTGTGATGATGTGTTGAAGTGCAAATGATGGCAACTGGTTGTGTGTTTCAGTCAAGGATCACTGTTGTTAGCCGCTCTGAGCCCGGCTTTGGCTGGGGAGGACAGGATATAAATAAATAAAAATTATTATTATTATTATTATTAAGGATGGGAGAGACGTTCCTTTCAGGCCCCACCTACACCATACATTTAAAGCATTTTCATGCCACTTTAAACCATCATGGCTTCCCCCCAAAGAATCCTGGGAACTGCATGGGTGCTGAGAGCTGTTAGAAGGTCCCTTTCCCCATACACTTCTCAGAATGGTTGTAAAATGCCCCTTCTTGGATTTTTTTGCTCTGTGAGGGGAACTCCAAACAACTTTCACACACCACAGTCTGCAGGGAAGCTGTGGTTGTTTGAAGCTGCACGATAATACTTTAAATGCATAGTGCCGATGGCACCTCAGTTAATATTTAAAGACAGATTTGCCTAAGCCATGCTTTCTGAAACAATACACAAACCGGTAACAAAAGCCATCCTTGGAACATTGCCCTTCTCCTCCCAAGAAATGTATACAATAATACAAAGGTGTGCAATCAAATGCATATGTAAGGCTGGAATGTCCCTCAAAATTTTGGAATGCAGTGAGGGGGCTTTTTATTTGTCTTCAAAATGAGGAAGAAAATTGTCTAGTGCAAACGAGATGGGAGAGCAAACCAAATTGTTACCCAGAGGAATGGATGCTAAACAATTCACGAGGGAAAGTATAGATTAACGACTTGCCTAATCCTTGGATTTTTATGTTGTGAACCGGCCTGTGATCTTCAGATGAAGGGTGGTATGCAAATTTAATAATTAATAAATAATTATTGATGAAAACAACATGTAGAAATGTATTATATTGGGGAAATGTGTATACATATTAGGCAAAATTGCATAGAAAAAATGCATTAAAATACTGGGGAGTTTTCATGATAAAAGAAATTTGCATAAAACTGATGAAAAAAAAATATGGAGAACTGGGTTTAGGATTGGGGGGGGGGGGAATGAGAAATGGTCAGATTCACCCATCCCAAGTCACAGCTGCTGCTTGCAGCAGAAGTAACAAAAATGAAAGCCTGCTGCCACCCCATACGTCATCTCGGGAAAATAATCTCCCCACTTTCTCTTGCAAAAAGAAAATCAGCACATGACCCACATTCACTGCTTGCAAATGGGGCAACATGTCTGTGGTGGCCATTTTCACCCCACTCTAGTTTCAGATCACAGGTGAGTATTCATTCCAGAAGAAGAAGAAGAAGAAGAAGAAGAAGAAGAAGAAGAAGAAGAAGAAGAAGAAGAATTTGGATTTGATATCCCGCTTTATCACTACCCGAAGGAGTCTCAATGTGGCTAACCATCTCCCTTCCCTTCCTCCCCCACAACAAACACTCTGTGAGGTGAGTGAGGCTGAGAGACTTCAGAGAAGTGTGACTGGCCCAAGGTCACCCAGCAGCTGCATGTGGAGGAGAGGGGAAGCGAACCCGGTTCACCAGACTACAAGTCCACTGCTCTTAACCACTATACCACACCTGAGGCCAGGTTGCACTCTACACCAGAGTAGAGAACTTATTGTATTGAGTCTAAGGGTGGCATTTGCTCCTGGGCAACCTTTTAGTAGCAGGTGGACATTAGTGGTGATTCTTGTACCCAGTGCTTTTTTTCCCCTAGAAAAACAAGTCTTGGTAATCACCAACAAGCGAGGGTGGGTGGGGGGCATGGCCTGACTTCAAAGAAAGGAAGCATTTCTCCATGCTTTCCAGTTTATTATAGCGGGGAAAGTAACCTAACACAATCTGTACTGAGAATCACAGCGATGATGGCAAGCATGCTCACTCTCTCTGCAGTGACTGCAACCTCAATTACTGTGTTGTTTTTTAAGCTGCAGGGATGGCGGAAGTTGAGCAATCCTGATAAAAAACCCAAACACTTGAGGAGGAGAAACCGCAACATTGCATTGGATAGCCTTGCCCAAGCCACAGAGATGTACAAATTTCCCCCGCCTGCAGCTCTCTAAACCGTACCAATGTTCAGGCACAGCAGCCCCGGTCCTAGGCATGTTTACTCAGAAGCAAGACCACAGAATTCAATGGGGCTCACTCAGTGATGGCTGGGGCCCATTGAAAATGGCAGGGCAAAATGCAGGGAGCCCAAACAGTAGGTGGGTGGCACTGAGAATATAAGGACAAGCAGGACAAGCTGCCCCCTTCTCTAATCGTTGCAAGTATGCAGGAAACGGAGGGCTAGCTGATGGTAGTTGGTGGCATAGGAACCAATTCTATAGGACTGAGGCATCTTCAGCCCCTGAAAAGTCTGTTGGGATGGGGCTGAGCCCCCTCAATCTTGAGGAGACAGAGGAGGCTAAGTGCAGAGTTGGGCTCTGTGCTTGGTCTCCTCCTGATGGTCAGCCTCTTCCACCCAAGCCCCTTTCTTGTGATGGGGCGGTGAGGACTGTCCGGAGGGTTCTGGGGGTGTTTCACCAGAAGCTTGTCCTACATTCGAGTAGGACTCTGGCAAAGACACATGCCCAACTGACATGTTCTCTCCCTCCTGGTCGATCATTCGGGAGCTTCAAAAGCTTTCTTCAGCCCGAACATCACAGCGACCGATGCCAACAGACATTGGCACACTTAGTGATCCGCAGTCTGTGCAGTTCATGTGACAGACCTCAGCAACTCAGCATTTTGGCTAATCTACTTTATTAACTTATAAACACACACGGAGCACTGCAACATGGCTCCCTCTCTCTCTAGCATCAGACAGCAAAGAGAAAAAACAAAGGACAATAGTCCCACTTCACGGAACACAGTAACACAAACATCCTGTCTCCGTCACTTCCCACTCTGTGGTGTCAAAACATAGACCGTCATGTGAAAGACAACAATCCCATGACTGCAATCACGGAGCAGGAATTCTAACAGGGGGCATCGCAAGATTGCTTGGAGTGGCAGTGAAAGGATGGCTCCCCTTTCCAGCCCTGTCGCTGCTCTGTCTCCCAATGCGTCACCCACTGCCTCTTCTGTGCCTCCCAGTCCAGGGCAGGGCAAGCAGGGACAATGAGTCCCATGATGCCTCGGCCCCATCCTCTTCATCCCCCAAGCTCACTTCTGCTATAGGGCCAGGCGTGGTGAGACCAGCAAGCCAGGAGCTGAGCGCAACGCCATACCATGTAACCAGGGTCCGCACTCAGCCTCGTCTTGATGCGATAGTATCACGATGCTCACCATCACATGTGTGATGTGTATGATGTCACACACGCACAATGGGCCCCCCAATGTTGGGTGCAACTCGGCGCCTCCGGTTGGTGTAGCAGTACCCCATATTTCCTAATACCTAGCCTCCCCTTTTTCGGATGCAAGCATGTTTCGGATTGTAGCCTTAAAGGCTGTTTTTGGTGAGCTTAATGTTTGTAAGATTCTGTTCTTATGGAAATAGAAGGAAAAACTGGGCATGACCCAACATTTCATAATGAACAGGTGGTGCCTTAAAAAAAAAAGGTATTTAAATCTTTTTTAAAAAAAAGTATTTCCTGATCCTGGGGTTTAGTTTGAGCTATTCAGTATGAGCTTCTCATTGGTTAGTCAATTGCTTGGGTTATGGAATGTTTAATCAGTTAATCAGTGGGCGACCTGCGGTTGTGTGCTGGTGTGCATGTCGACAGAGTGAGTCCAGGAAATGGCCAGTTGTGGAGGAAAGACATTCTCTTCCATGCCATGTCAGTGACTCATTTTTGAAAGCATTTTGACTGCCATTTCCCATGCGTGCTCACCACACATGTAAAGCACATTTTAAAGCTACCTTAACAGTCATGCCCTCCCTCCCCTCACAAGAGGGGGAACTGCAGCTTGCCCCCACAGAGATACGACCTGGAGCAACTTTAGCAAACTACAGTTAAACCATGTTGCTTCGATTGCTGGGAACAGGTGCAATCAGCCAATGCAGGATTTAACCCCACCCACCTGTTAGATGACACCACAAGTTATTACAGCTGATGGATTATGGATGACGTCACAAGTTCTGACAAGCATGGGGAAACAGCCTTGCGAGTAAATTTTGACCCCCTGGTAGAACAAAAATTGACCATTGACTGGAGGTTTCCCACTCCTGTTTCATAGTATTACTGCCCAGGCCTGTTCTTCAGAATTCGCTTCCTAGAAGGACATGTATAAATCCATTTTTGCTGGGTTTTTAGCCATCCGTTCTAATTTAGGACAGTTAGTTAAAACTCCAGTACACTTCTGTTTTGCTTGGTCCTTATTCCTTATTTTTCTCCCTTCTAATATTTTTGTTGTTGTTGTTGACAGTGGCTTTGTGCTAATGAATTATTTTGAAGTGTGCTTAATGAAGTGTGCTTTAATAAATGAACACATGTACACACACACACACACACACACACACACACACAAACACAAACACATTTGGCATTGTGTCAAAACGGGTTGCTTGATCAGCTGTCCCATGAGCTGTTACTTCTCATATAGTTCTTGGTAGACAAGGAGAACTGAGTGACGTCTTCCTTTAGGCAACTCTGGGTGCCTGAAATGGCTCATCGGTGTGCTGGTCCCGGGGGTAAGGTACCTTGGGTGTAGCAGAGTCCACACGAAGAGGGGCAAGGTCCGAGGCAGAGTGCCGGGCGGTGAACAGGAACGCTGGAACAGGAGGCTGTGTAGGGAACAGGAACACCGGATGGTCGGGGACAGGAGGCCGAGCAGGGAACAGGAGTACCGGATAGTCAGGAACAGGAGGCCGAGCAGGGATCAGGAACGCAGGGAGGTCCGAAGCCAACAACGACGTTGCTCCCGCAACCTGGGGCCGGGCTGACTGGGCTTTTATCCTCTTCTAAGGCCAGGGGCGGTCCCGGCCCCCAGGAGCCCCGCCTCCTCTGGCCTTAAGGCGAGCACTCCTCCTGGGGGCAACCAGTTCCCTTCGCCTCTCTGCTCTAAACCTCTGCAGATCAGGAGAGGCCGAAGGGTTACTGGGCCCTGGAGGAGGCTCACCTGTGGCCACTGAGTCGTCAAGCCTCTCTGGGGCCAGAAGGGCTTCACCTGGGGCCAGCTCCTGATGCACTGCCACAGGTGCAGGCTCTTCAGCATCTAGGCCTTGCCCCAGTTCAGCCGGCCCTGGAGGCGGGGACTCCTGTGCAGGCCGGGATTCCTCTGTTTCATCCTCCGAATCGGAATCCCAGGCCATCACAATCGGTCTCTCTCTTGTGCAAGAGGAATAACACAAATTCCTTCTTTCCCCGCTCTCGTGTAATTTTACAGACTTTGAATCATTTCCACCATCCCTATAGCTTTCAGAATTTACACTGTTCTGACTGGCAGAAGGGTCTGAGGCAAAGGTCTGTCATAACTATGTAAGAAGAGCCTGCTGGATAATAATCACAATCACAATCGTAATCATTTAATATTTATACCTCATCCATCTGGCTGGTTTCCCCAGCCACTCTGGGCAGCTCTTAACTGAATATTAAGAACACGATAAGGCATGAAACATAAAAAATTTCCCTAAACAGGGCTGCCTTCAGATGTCTTCTAAAAGTCAGATGTTTATTTCCTTGACATCTGATGGGAGGGCATTCCACAGGGCAGGCGCCACTACCGAGAAGGCCCTCTGCCTGGTTCCCTGTAACTTCACTTCACACAGTGAGGGAACAGCCAGAAGGTCCTTGGAGCTGGACCTCAGTGTCCAGGCAGAACAATGGCAGTGGAGATGCTCCTTCAGGTACACAGGGCTGAGGCTATTTAGAGCTTTAAAGGTCAGCACCAACAGTTTGAATTGTGCTCAGAAACATACTGGGAGCCAATATAGGTATTTCAGGTCCAGTGTTATATGGTCTCACTGGACACTCCCAGTCACCAGTCTAGCTGCCGCATTCTGGATTACTTATAGTTCCCAGGTCACTTTCAGAGGTAGCCCCACGTAGGCACATTGCAGTAGTCCAAGCCAATAGTCCATGTAGCCCAACAAGATGGAAAGAGCATAGCAGCTTCAGATCATCACTAACAACAGCACCATTTTAGCTGGGGGAGCCAAAGCAGCGTCCTCCAGATGTATCAGCTCTACAAGATCCTATAATCCCTGACCGTCAACCATGTTGGAGGTCATTGTGGTGGCTATCCCTGACCTGGGACCTTCTGCATGCAAAGTTTGGTGCACTCTGCAGCTGAGCAATGCTCCCTTTGTTTCTGAAAATGACAAAATTAACCCACATGTAGGTCACTGTGCAAGAATCAGGTCAGGTGTGGGGCAACCTTTTGCCCTCCAGGTGTTGCTGGACGTCTTCTCCCGTTATCTCGACCATTAGTTGTTGCTGGCTGGGGATGATGGGAGCTAGAGTTCAGCAAAATTTGGAAGAACACCAGGTCCCCATCCTTGAATTGGGTGTCTGCTTGGCGCTCATTGTCTTGCATTCATTAGAACTCTCTTCATCTGCTAGTTTCATGATACTTCAAGTCATCATGATACTTCAAGTCATTTCTATAGGAGTGCTCTGATGGTGTTTCCTGCTTGGCAGGGGGTTGGACTCGATGGCCCTTGTGGTCTCTTCCAACTCTATGATTCTATGATTCTATGATTCTATCTCTTTAGCAGGTACTAAGGTCCTTTGAGGCTACTGGCAGTCCTCTCTACCTAAAATCTCTTGATCCTTTTTTTCTTGATCCTTTCCCCCTTGTCATTCCCCTAATAGCCAGCTGCTCAGAAATGGATTTCAACATGCTTGAGGGATGCCTGAGTCACTCTTGGCAACAGCACATCAACTGCAGTAAAGCTGTGAGATACAATCAGAGAGATAAATTGTCACCAGAGGATGTGGGGTCTACTTGGGTACGTGTCTTCAGTTTATGAAACCCATTGTTTGCTCTTGCAAAACGGACTGGAATATAGGACATGGTCTGGTTTCACTTTTGCAGACGTAGTAAAAATCTATCTTGCAGGCTGATAAATGAATAAGTAGCCGCCTGATTTGTCCAGAGACTGCTTTACAAAATTCCATCTTATGTCATCACTGGAACATTACTGAATGAACCTGTTATTTTAAGTATCCACAATCCCACCACTGCTAGAACTCTAGCAAAGTGCAACATTTTGTTTCAGGTCTCACTTGTTAAGGAATAATAGGCATTTATCATAGGAGCCACTCGAGGCCTTAAATGTAACTGCTTTAGTACACAACTGTGATTAATGTGCACTCATTTATCTGAGTATGTGCTTTGCTTTAATTTCTGCATTTCGTGACTTTGTGGCCGGGGACTAAATTCTTCCAAAAATAAATTCTGGAAGTATGGAAACAGTCAACATAAACCTCAACTGCATGCAAACTGCTTTCTTCTATTTACTGTTTAGGATTTACAGTATTTTTTGCTCTATAAGACTCACTTTTTCCCTCCTAAAAAGTAAGGGGAAATGTGTGTGCATCTTATGGAGCGAATGCCGGCTGCGCAGCTATCCCAGAAGCCAGAACAGCGAGAGGGATTGCTGCTTTCACTGCGCAGCGATCCATTTTGCTGTTCTGGCTTCTGAGATTCAGAATAGGTGCGTCTTGTGGTCTGGTGCGTCTTATAGAGCGAAAAATGCGGTATTTAGGATCTGCAGTTTAGGATTGGTTTATTTCCAGTTTGAGCTGAGCTGCTGAATATTTCACATGCAGAAGAAGTTCAACAGCAACATTTATTATTATTAGGCTAATCAATATATTAAATAAATAAATCATGCAGAATAGCAAAAATTGCAGAATTAGGGGAAATGATTGTGCAACTTTCCATGGGCCACAAAATTCAGCTTCTTTTGCTGCAGATTTTTGATTTCTTGGATGCTGACTTTTGAACTCCTGGTGCCCACAGACCATCTTATATTCTAGTCAGGCACTCTAAAAATCAATAGTAAAAAGAAAGAAAGAATATCACATGGGCTCCCTCATACTGGGCAGAAGAAAGTGCTTCCTTCCAGAGAAAAGCAAAGGACCCATAACCCAAAGCCTTGATTTTAACTCATCCGTGCTGCAGAATATTTAACCACAAACCCAGTGCCTTCTGTAAAATTCTTTTCAGTGTGCTCTGTTTTGATGGAGCACTGGAAGACAAAAATTATACGTTTCTAGCTTAAAGGCGTTTTAGAGACAAGTGTTTCAGCTTTTTTGCTCAGCGTGCAAATTCCAGAAAAACCTGAGAGCTACCCAACTGCACAGGCCCGTGCTGGGCATGAAAATGCACTGTGTACACAGAAACGTCCCTCTTGGTTTGATCTTTCAACCTAGGTATTAAAAGCTGCCTTTATGAATGTTTACGTTCAGTTGAACTCTTATCTCTGGCGTTGCCCCTACAGGAATGGTCAGATTCTCTGGAGCGGGAGACATATAAACAGCAATTTACCAGGCGGAACCTCAAGAAAATGTCTACTGACCTCACTCTGAGTTTTTTTCTCATTCCTTTGAGTTTCAGACAAGCCATGACAAGGTGCTGAAATGAACGAAATTGTTATTTTTCATTGGCAAGAAAACAAAACATTGCTGGGCTTTTTTTCTTGGGCCCTTTTAGAAAGGAAGCAGCTGCTGGTATTATTATTAATTAAATCTGTACACTGCCCTTCATCCAAAAATCACAGGGCGGTTCACTACATAAAAAGACAAAAGGAAACCACAAAATATATAATAAAAAACAAGAACAAACCAATAAACCCCCTCCCACAAACATATTTAAAAGGACATGTGCAGTTCTGTCTACTGAACTGCACAGCAAAATTTTGATGTGCAAATTTCAAACGATAGCTGTGTTTTGGTTCATGTGTGGCTTCAGAAAGTGCAAATTTGATAGATTTGGCTTTGGGTGAGACCTGAGCTGAATTTCTTCCCCATTCCTAATTAAAAGAAAAAGCTGAGATTAATTTTTCTGCACTGTAACATGTTATGTCCTAACAAGGACGTGTCTGCAGGAAAAAAAGGCTTCCTTAATCTCCATCTGGGTGCTGTTTTATTGAGCAAGTGGAGACTTCTCAGAAAAAATATGTTAAGGGCTGCTGAGTCATATTAACAGCCGTAACAAATGCAGAACAGCTTGGCTGCATGGGAAATTGACAAATTGTGACACATGTAGCTAAGTTCCTTCTGGGTGCTAAAGGCTTAGCGGTAGCTGATTACTGTATTTGTTTGTTTTGGTTTTTTTTGAAGCTGCTTTTTAGGGTTCAGTGTGGCCAAGGTGGCTTCCAACAATATATCACCACTACAACTTAGTAAATTTAAAACAAAAATGAAACAATCCCACATTAGCAATGACACGAAAATAATAGTAGCAGTAGCATTAAAACAGGACTTACCTCAGAGAATCCATTGCAAAATAGAAGAATTTGTGCGCCGTAGTTCTTTACAGGGTGTGGAAATGCCAGTCAACATGCGGAGCTTCACTGACAACTAGAATTTCCCATTTTGCTTGCTGTTGATGAGGCAGAATCTCAAGAACAAAAAGTCTGCATACCTACGTTGCTTGCCCTGTGAATATCTGCAGGGCTGCCCCATTCAACAGTGGAAGAAAGGCAGATTTCTATGCAATAAATGTCAAACTACAAAAATAAGAAGCTGGCTCCTACAAGCCATGCTGTTGGGCATCATGTAACTCAGTAACATTAATAATAAGAATAAGAATAATTGTTTGTATGCCACCCATCTGACTGGGTTGCCCCAACCTCTCTGGGTGGCTCCCAACAGAATATTAAAAATACGATAAAACGCCAAACAGTTGTTTGTTTCCTTGACATCTGATGGGAGGGCATTGCACAGGGCATGGAGACAGTGATGGGCAACAGCTCCCCAGCCATGCAGACAGCAGTCTTTCCCAACCGCATCTGAAATTGGTGCATTCCGTATTCAAACCCTGGACGCATGTTATCACAGGGCTGCACCGCTGACCTGAGCACTCTTCAGTGCTGCCTGGATGGAGAGGGGCTGGTACAAGATGGTGCTGAGGGCAGTGCAGTGCAAACACAGAAGCAGAACCCATCCAGAGCTCCAGCTGGCACATTTACACCACGCCTACCTCCATTCTGAAGCACATTAGGGAAGTCAGGTGAGTGGCACATGCTGTCTACTGCTTTAGAATATAAGAAGGGCCTGCTGTATCAGGCCAGCGGCCCATCAAATCCAGCATCCTATCTGAAACCCACAAGCTGGATCCTAACTCAATAACATCCTCTCCTCCTGTGATTTCAAAGGCATTGCTGCCTCCAGCTGTGGAGGCATCTGGAGTCACGGCTAGTAACCACCAATAAATAGCCTTTTCCTCCATGTATTCATCTAATCTTCCTTGGAAGCCATCCAAGTTGGTGGCCACCAATGCCCTCTGTCAGGCAAGTTCCATAGTTTAGCTATGTGCTGCATGAATCTTCCTGCTGAATCTTCCAATACAGTGGTACCTTGGGTTAAGTATTTAATTCGTTCCGGAGGTCCGTTCTTAACCTGAAACTGTTCTTAACCTGAAGCACCACTTTAGCTAATGGGGCCTCCTGCTGCCGCTGCGCCACCAAAGCACAATTTCTGTTCTCATCCTGAAGCAAAGTTCTTAACCTGAAGCACTATTTCTGGGTTAGTGGAGTCTGTAACCTGAAGCGGATGTAACCTGAAGCGTATGTAACCTGAGGTACCACTGTATTCAGATTCTTTGGATGCCCATGAATTCTAGTGTTAACAAGGGGGGGGGGGGGGACGGGACTTTTCGCCATATACTCTTTCCATGCCATGCATAATTTTATAAACTTCTGATCAGGTCCCCTCTTCCTTGCCTTCTTCTCTAAACTAAAAAGTCCCAAACGCTGCAAGCTTTCTTCCTGGGGGAAGTAAGCCATGTGCTTCACCGCTGAGCTACGGCCCTGGATGTTCACTGTCTGTCCAAGTGGGTGGGGAAAACCTTGTGGTGATTGATACTCCATCTGAACAAATGCAGAGGCCTCAATAGGGAGGCTGCACAAGGCCCAGGCTCTTTCCCTGGACTCCCTCGGCTGAGACCTCGGGGAACAAAATGGCACCCGTTGGAGACAGTTCTGGGCTAGACGAACCAAGGGCTGACTCAGCAGTGTAGGGTTTGTATGTTACAGCATCCTCCAATGCAATTGCTGGCGCGTGTTTCCAGCTTATCCCTGAGGCTAGGATAAAAGGCATGCAGCACAAGGGTAGACAATGCGGTTACCTTCCATGTTTCTTTGGACTCAATTTCCCATCATCCCTTGCCTGTATGGCCAATTGCCGGGGATGATGGGAGCTGCGGTTCATCAACATTGACTGGCCTGGAAACGATGCCTTATGAGGAACGGCTAAGGGAGCTGGGCATGTTTAGCCTGGAGAAGAGGAGGTTAAGGGGTGATATGATAGCCATGTTCAAATATATAAAAGGATGTCACATAGAGGAGGGAGAAAGGTTGTTTTCTGCTGCTCCAGAGAAGCAGACACGGAGCAATGGATCCAAACTACAAGAAAGAAGATCCCACCTAAATATTAGGAAGAACTTCCTGACAGTAAGAGCTGTTCGACAGTGGAATTTGCTGCCAAGGAGTGTGGTGGAGTCTCCTTCTTTGGAGGTCTTTAAGCAGAGGCTTGACAACCATATGTCAGGAGTGCTCTGATGGTGTTTCCTGCTTGGCAGGGGGTTGGACTCGATGGCCCTTGTGGTCTCTTCCAACTCTATGATTCTATGATTCTATGACTACTTCTAATGCAGCATATAACCAAGCTGCTGCCACAATATCTCATGTCTGAGGGGTAGCCAATGTGGTCCACTCCAGATGGGCATGTTAGCAGTGACTGATGGAATATGTAGTCCAGCAACATCTGGAGGGCCCTGCGTTGGCTACCCCTCAAGTAAAGAAGGCTGGAAGACTTCTTTAGAATATGGATTCGCCTATCAGCTGCAGGGTTTGCTGACAGATCAGTTCTAGATTCACACAGCTATGTTCAGCTCAGATTGAACATCCCTAACTTGCGAATCATCTGACCTCACCTCAAATACAATGCTTTCAGTAGAAACAGTTCAGCTGTGATTCAGCAAGCGAAAAACCAAAGGCAGCTGAACCAGCCCCAAGTGTTGTGTGCACCATATTCAAACTTCTTGCTCACATTGCAAGAAAGATAAACTGCAGACCCGTCTCTCTCTCAAACACACCCTTCATTTCTCTCGTATGATCTCACTCAGTCCTGTGGTTTAAGGTGCTTTCATATTGCATAATTTAACTACGATTGTGCCACCAACCAACACTAATTTGCTAGAGAAAAGTCGCAGCAAGCACCTTAGGAAGCAACCCTGTAAAACCAACTTTTCAAAGAATCCTAGACGGAAGGCCTCATGGCCATTTTAACCGAAGCAGATTCAAAAAGTAGTTGCCTCACTTGGACTCAGCCGCTGTGATTGCTGGAAGAATCCATGGGAACATATAAAAGTGCCCTCAGGCTATTGGTTTGCCTAGCTCACATGGCCTACAGCAGCAGTGGCCAAACTCGGCCCTCCAGCTGTTTTGGGACTACAATTCCCATCATCCCTGACCACTGGTCCTGTTAGCTAGGGATGATGGGAGTTGTAGTCCCAAAACAGCTGGAGGGCCAAGTTTGGCTGCCACTGGCCTACAGTAACTGGAAGTGACTCTCCAAGGTTTCAGCCAAGGTTCTCTCCCAGGCCTACTTGAAGATGCTGGGGATTGAACCTGTGACCTTCTGCATGCCAAGCATTTGCTGTTCAACTGAGCTACAGCCGTTCCCTGTTGGAGAAGGTAAGCCACTGAACTGCATTTGGAAGACTAATGGGCAGATAGGAGCAGAATGATCCTTCAGATTTTGCACAGCTCCAAATTTTGAGATACAGCCCTCACAAGAACATATTAATAACCTGCTGGGTCAACCCAATGGACTATCTAGTCCAGCATCCTGTTCTCACAGTGCTCAACCAGATGCCCAAGGACCCTTGGAGGGTCCCTATTTTCCAGGGACAGTCCCAGATTTACAGAAGCCATTCCGGTTTCTGATGTGATCCTGGAATGTCCCACTTTTCATTTGTTGTTGTTGTTTAGTCGTTTAGTCGTGTCCAACTCTTCATGACCCCATGGACCAGAGCATGCTAGGCACTCCTGTCTTCCACTGCCTCCCACAGTTTGGTCAAACTCATGCTGGTAGCTTCGAGAACACTGTCCAACCATCTCATCCTCTGTCGTCCCTTTCCCAACATCAGGGTCTTTTCCAGGGAGTCTTCTCTTCTCATGAGGTGGCCAAAGTATTGGAGCCTCAGCTTCAGGATCTGTCCTTCCAGTGAGCACTCAGGGCTGATTTCCTTCAGAATGGATAGGTTTGATCTCCTTGCAGTCCATGGGACATCAGTTCCTTAGGACATCCCTATTTTCCTTGGAGAAATGTTGGAGGGTATGGAGTTGTGCGACCCCCTGAGTCAAGGACCACAAGACTTTTAGAAGACATCTGTGGGAATGAGTTGCATAGTTTTAAATATGCACTGCTTGAAGAGAAGGACTTTTTCTTCACAAAAAGTGCCAAAATGCATTAAAATGATTATTTCATGATAAACTGTCTTTTAAAATGTGCACATTGAGTTTAAATACACATCCAAAAATCACTTTATAATATAATAAAGTATGATTTCGTTATAAAATGTGCAATTAAGTTCATATTTAGATATGAATTTTCATGTAGATTTTTTTTTTGTTTAAATGACTTAAATGCAGGAATAGGATAGGTCAGACTTATGAACTATCATGTGTGAAATTGACTTGGTTCAGAAACAGACTCAGCTGCCCATCGCTTAGTCACACAGCGCTTTTGTTAGGACGGATCATGACTTTTTCACACTTTTTCTACTTAATGTCTTTCCTCCATTTCAGCCAGCTACATGGGGCTACAAGGAAGGAATGAGAAATGTCACGAGGATCTGTGGAGAGGCTTGAGATGGTTGTAAAATGAAGTAGTTTCTTGATGACGATGGAGAACGATGACAGGAATCCACTCTAGACTTTGGTGGACAAAAGACTAGCTCATATCTATTTTTTCCTGGTTTGTGGCTAACAGATAGCTACAGTTTCGCAACGTTGCACAAAGGGATCACGTACGGCTGATGTTTCAGTCATGACGAAATTCTTCATTTCAAATATCAAGGTATGTTGGCATCTAAAGTGTTTCTGACCTTATTGGTTTAGTGCATAAACCTGCCAACTTTCCAAGATGACTCGCCGAAAATTCTTAGGTAAAGTTGGCAATTTCAGTCAAATAAAATCACACCCCAAACAGGAAAACGAGAAGAGCAGTCATTGAACAATCTATTGTTCAACATCAGCACAGATTTAAAGTAACAGTCACATCAAACAATGCTTAGAAAAAATTGAAAGTGTTCATCCTCCTATAAAGTTCCTGTGCGGTGGGATGTGAATTGTTCAATTTGTTTGTTTCAGCTATTATAATCTTTAATCTTGAAGCCCCAAAGAGTCTGAAAAAAGCAAGGATAGCAAACTTGTCACCATCCAGATGTTGTTGGACTACAACTCCCATCAGCCCCAGCCACCATGGCCAGTGGTCAGGGATGATGGGAGTTGTAGTCCAACTACATCTGGAGGGCCATAGGCTCCCCATTCCTAAAGAGTTTTTTAAAATGTAATTTGGATTTGAATGAATTTGAATTTGAGTGAAGTGGACATCATTCAAAGTTCTACCCCAAAATGAACGTAATCTATGTTCAGTTCATCCAGCAATTATGGGAACTACTTCCAGCTGTTGTTCAGAGATTTTTGAACTAATTTGCTGAACTGCATGAACTGGCTCATTCCAAGCGCTGAGAATAAGGAATGTCGCCTGTCTGCCAGTGATGATGCTGGAGTTGTGTGTGCAGAGTGAAAATTATAAAGCTTCAATTGCACAGATCAGCAGAAATACACTATAGCACACCCACCGGCATCTCTATTTCCAAAAAGGAAGTGGATAAATAAGGAGAGCAGATTGCATATCATTATTATTTATCCCTTATACAGTGGTACCTCGGGTTACAGACGCTTCAGGTTACAGACTCCAATAACCCAGAAATAGTATCTCGGGTTAAGAACTTTGCTTCAGGATGAGAACAGAAATCGCGCGGCAGCGGGACGCCCCATTAGCTAAAGTGGTACCTCAGGTTAAGAACAGTTTCAGGTTAAGAATGGACCTCCAGAATGAATTAAGTTCTTAACCCGAGGTATTATTTATCCTGTGTTGGGCTCTCAAAAAACCTTGCTTTTGTCCCATAAATAATAAAACGGTTGAAGAAAGTGACTCATCTACCCCTTCAATTTCCCCAGCCTTTTACAAGCGTGTAAGTTGTTTGTGTTTGTCACTATTTTCTTCCAACGTTTTGCAACCAATTGTACATGCAGCGATGTGCCTTACAGTAACACGATCGCTTTACATGCTGCAAAACTGCCTATACTTGATTGCATCTACAGTTTATTTAGTCAGTTTATCTAGTTAGTTAACTATTTCTACAAAGGGACTGAAGGCAGATCGAAAGCAGGAACAGGTGAAAGCAAACATAATCTCATAAAAATCCAATGTGGGCTCAAATTAATGGGTTGACAGTATCCCACCCATTGAACAAAATCCAGGAATACAGAAAGAGCACAGAACCAAATCAGCAAACAGTACATAACCGGCAAAGACAGGCATTGCTTTATTTTAAAGTAGTTTACCATGAAATAAATCTGAGCTCAGAAGCAGAGAGGCAGGCAAAACTGATCTTTCAAAATATCAACAATTCTGGCTGTAGCCATCAAAATTGCAGCAGATGAGTTCTGCATCTGTTGTTGTTGTTGTTCACACTTGGTGAATAAAGTCTCCCTCAAAGGTCTCTATCAAGTTTGAGAACCACGGATCTATTAGCAACTCACAAATTGCTTTTCCACAAAATGGGGAGCCCAGCTCAGTGTCCTGTTCTCAGAGTGCCTGTAGGAAGTCCACAAGCAGGTTCTGGTACATTTCCATCCACAAGCTCTGGTGGGTGTCTTATTCAAACGCAAGGGAAAGATTACCAAAGATCTCCCACCCACCCATTAGCTCTTATCGCTTGCATGAGGAAACTACTACCAGCATGACACTCTGTTTGACAGATTTGCACTGGCTGCCAATATGCCACCAGGCTAAGTTCAAGGTGTGGGCAACAGATAAGGCCCTATACAGCTCAGGATCAGGTCACTTGAGAGACTGCCTTACCCCCTACATACCCAATAGGTCACTGCAGTCTGCAGGGGAGTTTCTTTTGCAAGTTCCAAAGATTTCAGAAACCTACTCTGCAATAACTCAGAGCACGGATTTTAGTGTGGTTGCCCCTGTTCTGTAGAATATCAAGAGATGATAGCAGACCTTCCAAGTGTCCCTGTTTTCCAGGGACAGCCCCAGATTTACAGAAGCCATTTTGGTTTCTCATTTGATCCTGGAATGTCCTGCTTTTCCTTAGAATGTCCCTATTTTCATCGGAGAAATATTGAAGGGTATGGAGTTATCTGACCCCCAAGCCAATGAGATAAGTAACTATACAACCTCTAGAAGACATCTGAAGGCAGCTCTGTATAGGGAAGTTTTCTTAAATGTTTTATGTTCTATTGTGTTTTTATATATGTTGAAAGCCTCCCAGAGTGGCTGGGGCAACTCAGTAAGATGGGTGCCGTATAAATAGAATAATAATAATAATAATAATAATAATAATAATAATAATAATTTATTTATTTATACCCCGCCCATCTTGCTGAGTTTCCCCAGCCACTCTGGGCAGCTCCCAATCAAGTGTTAAAAACAGCACAACGTTAAATATTAAAAACTTCCCTGGAGAGGGCTGCCTTAAGATGTCTTCTGAATGTCAGGTAGTTGTTTATCTCTTTGACATCTGATGGGAGGGAGTTCCACAGGGCGGGCGCCACTACTGAGAAGGCCCTCTGTCTGGTTCCATATAGCCTCACTTCTCGCAATGAGGGAACCGCCAGAAGGCCCTCGGTGCTGGATCTCAGGCTGAATGATGGGGGTGGAGGTGCTCCTTCAGGTATACAGGACCGAGGCCATTTGGGGCTTTAAAGGTCAGCACCAACACTTTGAATCGTGCTCAGAAACGTACTGGAAGCCAATGCAGATCTCTCAGAACCGGTGTTATGTGGTCCTAGCGGCCACTCCCAGTCACCAGTCTAGCTGCTGCATTCTGGATTAGTTGTAGTTTCCGGGTCACCTTCAAAGGTAGCCTCACATAGAGCACATTGCAATAGTCCAAGCAGGAGATAACTAGAGCATGCACCACTCTGGTGAGACAGTCCATGGGCAGGTAGGGTCTTAGCCTGCGTACCAGGTGGAGCTGGTAGTCAGCTGCGCTGGACACAGAGTTAACCTGCGCCTCCATGGACAGCTGTGAGTCCAAAATGACTCCCAGGCTGCGCACCTGGTCCTTCAGGGGCACAGTTACCCCATTCAGGACCAGGGAATCCCCCACACCTGCCTGCCCCCTGTCCCCCCAAAACAGTACTTCTGTCTTGTCAGGATTCAACCTCAGTCTGTTAGCCACCATCCACCCTCCAACCGCCTCCAGGCACTCACACAGGACCTTCACCGCCTTCACTGGTTCTGATTTAAAGAAGAGGTAGAGCTGGGTGTCATCTGCATACTGATGAACACCCAGCCCAAACCCCCTGATGATCTCTCCCAACGGCTTCATATAGATATTAAAAAGCATGCAGGAGAGGATGGAACCCTGAGGCACTCCACAAGTGAGAGCCCAGGGTCTGAACACTCATCCCCCAACACCGCTTTCTGGACACGGCTCAGGAGAAAGGAGAATAATTGAATAAGACATGCCTATTTTCATTGCAGAAATGTTGGAGGGTATGTGGCAGGTGCCCACAATCTGCACTTTCCAGAACCAAGTGAAGAGTGAAGACATCCCCACCCCACTCCCAATGGACTTTTTCAGTTGGCTATATGGCTCTTTGCCACAACTGTTTGTTTTGTTTGGTTCTAGTTTTTTAAAATATATTTCTGATTATATTTCTGTTTTCAGCTGTTATTTTGCTGTTTTTATAGAACATTATTTTGAGATGGTTGTATAATGATGATGATGATGATGGAAGGAGAAGGAGGAGAAGAAGAAGAAGAAGAAACAACCTCAGCTGACCATCTCTCTAGCAAAGAAACTGTCTGCAGATGGGAAGTCTCCTTGTTACTCTGAGGTTTCAGCTGACAACGCAATAAAGAGGAATAAGGTACGTTGCTTCCTATGTAAGACTGACACTTGAGGAGCGGGGGGGGGGTTCCTTTAGAGAGTTACCACTTCATGTTCCGCCCCCCCCAAAAAAAATAAAAGTATGACATAAACTCCCAAAGCCACAGACAATGTGACAACATGGCATGAGTCAGTGGCGGCTACCACCAGATGTGCAATGTCTCTATATAAAGGTTCCATGTGCTGTTGGCAGACACCACAGGCTGAAGATCTTCTCCTCTGATACGGGTCCGTCAGTAAGATCCACAATGAACGGCGCCCTGATCTGCGTGGCACTTTTTCTGCCCTACAGCTTGGCTGTCCCAATAGCTCACGACCCTGAAGCACAGAGCGTTGAGGATATGAAGTTTGTAGAGGTAAGTGACGTCAAAGCTTTTATCGGCAGTAAATATTAGCTGTCCTGACACTATATTGTAGGGAAGGCTTTATTTTTAATCGTGTATTATGTTGCTGTGAAGGAGGGATGTAAATGTTTGTGGGCAGCACGTGACCTGTTCCTTCTAGGTGTACATCATCTCTCCGAACATAAAGCTGCTGCCCTTGGCTCCTTGGGGAGGAAGGGTGGGATGTAAATTCAATAAATAAATGTATAGTGGACTTTTTCACATGATCTCCCATCCAGGCACTGACCAGGGCCAGACCCACTTAATTGCTGCAAGGTAGCAACAGCAGCTGCCTTCAGTCCACAGTCCTAGTCTGAAATTGAGATTTGCAATGGAATTGGTTGCATCCACAAACTTTAATTGAAAAGGATGTGGTGGTCTGATTTGTCCAAACTCCAGTCAACCTAGATGTGACTGCAGCAGCCATGCATCTACATGTGTATGTTTTATAGTGGGGGTCTGATCCTGCCATGATCATCGTCATTACATTATTCGAACAAATAGGCCATTTTTGCAGAGTTTGGACCAAAGTGGCAGGGCCAACAGAGCACAAAAGAGTTAAGCAAGGGAAGAAAGTTCAGCTCCTCTCACCGATAAGTCCCTTTTCATGTTGAAATGGGACTCCTCTCTCCACCCCACCCACCCCCACCCCCCAGTTTATATGCAAATGAGACAAACACATTAATCAAACATGGTGATCACAACTGGATTGCTGCAATGCTCTTAAAGGGGACCCAGAAGCTGCAGCTGGTGCATAATGCTGCAGTCTGGTTGCTGTACAGTATCCCAAAGTGGAGCCATGTAACACCCAGCAGTGGCTGCTGCCCATTGGGGCTGGTAAGGCACAAGACCAACAGTGGGGGGAGCCAGAGCCAATGGCAGGCAGAGCAGCCCCACAGCTGGTTGTAAATAAGGAGGCAGAAGATTGAGCAAGGGCAGCCTGGGGATTGGTGGGGCAGCTCTCCATTTGCCTTAATGGGACAGCATCCTTCTGATAATACCAGTTGCCTTTATGCTACTGGACCTGATCTGAGGGTGTTACTCTGGTCTACAAAACCCCTGAATGTCATGGACCCAAATATTTGGTAGAGCCCCGTATCTCCTTGAATGCTCAGGCTTAAGATCAGTGGCGAAGGGCATTCTGGTGGTACCAGTGATGGGCACTGCCTGTTACAAGGTGATGCGAGGCTGTCCCAATGGTGGGATGCCATCCAATTGGAAGTACCATTGGTCCCCTTAGTATCATATTTCCATCACCGTTCGAAAGGCGCAGAGTTTATTGAGATGATTGGTGGAGGCCACTACACAATGTGCTTTATAACACTGCCCCGTATTGTAGGTAGGATTTTATGTGTTGGTGTGCATATCATCCTGGGTTAGAGGACCTTCCAGAGAGGGTGCGAAGGGAGGGAGATTGCCAAAAGAAATCACTTCCTACACCTTTCTGCCGATGAAAACCTTTCATTTTCCTGAAGGAAAAGAAGCAACTCAAATGTCTGGCCCAGCTGCCTCCATCACACCATCAGTAAAATGTCATTTGCAAGGTGCAATAAATGCATGACGAAGCGCTCTTAATTTGGCTTTCTTGCTTCCTGGTACAGGCTTATCTCGATAAGTACTTCCCACCATCATCATCACATCTTAAAAGTGGCGGTCAAAGCATAGAGGAGAAGCTCAGACAAATGCAGAGTTTCTTTCATTTGACTGTCACTGGGAAAATGAACCAAGAAACGATGGCGACAATGGAGCAGCCTCGGTGTGGAGTCTCAGATATCTCAGAAAAATCTGCAGTGAGATGGGGAAAGACATTGCTGACATACAGGTTAGCCCTGCTAAAGTCTCCTCTCTCTTTCTCTCCCTTTGAAATATCATGTTAAGTTGTGGGTGAACATATCAGACGGCACAGCGATTCTTCAAACAGCTCTTGTTTATTCACAGGCCAGGACAGAACTGAACTGAAGGGTTCAGTCAGCCTGCTTATATAGAGCTCCAGTACAACGTTACTGTAACAACTTTCTAAAACTATCCAATCACTGAAAGTCACTTTCGATCCCTTATTTGTATAACTATCTACAGTATCCCCCTGCTGGCCCAGGATGAGAACTTCAGTACATAACATATCAGAAGTGACATTTCCTGGATACTAATATTTTGGTTTTCCCTGTTGCTCACAGGATTAATAACTACACCCCAGATATGCCGAGGTCCAAGGTGGATGAGGCAATAGCAAAGGCATTCAAGGTGTGGAGCGATGTGACCCCATTGCAGTTCAGGAGAACTTCCAGACCTGCTGATATTGAAATCTGGTTTGCAACTGGTGGTAAGGGATGTTTATATTTATGAACTACCCAAATAAAACATGAACATTTTAAAAAAATTTAACACATAGAGTGCGTGGGGCCTTTTCTGGAGCATTACTCGGGAACAGTCATCAGAAAATCGCCTCTGAGTTAACCATGGGGTGGGGAGATGCTTTCACTGATCAAATTCTAAGTAGCCTTTGTCCATAAACAGGGGCAAATATGTTTTGCAATGGTACTCCCTGCCTCTACTAGGGCTAATACTTTAAAAATGCTTGCTGCACCATTCAGACCTGAGCTGATTGTTTCAGCCTGAGGCATGGTCGACCCGGCCCTATCCTTAACATTAGTGCTATCCGGACCTGTCAGTCCTTATGAAAAGAAGTAAGCCCTAACTAGCTCAGTTAGGAGGGATGCGGGTGGCGCTGTGGTCTAAACCACTGAGCCTAGGGCTTGCCGATCAGAAGGTTGGTGGTTCAAATCCCAGGGAGGGGGTGAGCTCCCATTGCTCGGTCCCTGCTCCTGCCAACCTAGCAGTTTGAAAGCACGTCAAAGTGCAAGTAGATAAATAGGTACCGCTCTGGCGGGAAGGTAAACAGCGTTTCCGTGCGCTGCTCTGGTTTGCCAGAAGTGCTGGCCACATGACCCAGACGCTGTCTGCAGACAAACGCCGGCTCCCTTGGCCAGTAAAGTGAGATGAGCGCTGCAACCCCAGAGTCGCCCACGACTGGGCTTAATGGTCAGGGGTCCCTTTAGCTCAGTTAGAGACAGTATAGTTCTGTTTAAAAAGGAAGTGGGTTGGTGAGGGGCAAAATATATATATCCCAAAACCGCCACCGCAAAAAGCAACTACCACCACCTAGACCTGTGACCGTCCCAATGTTGTGAGACTCCAACACCCATCAGTCCCGTTCAGCAGCATCAATGATCTGGGATGGCAGCAGTTGCTTTCCAATGACATCTGGAGGACATGTTGACTTCTCCCCAGTCTAGTCCTGTTACTCCCTTTACTCAGGCGTTCCTAATTCTTTAGAAACATGAGTTGTGGAAGCACAACGAACAGTGCATTTCATCCAAAGGTTTAATCGCTGACGCCACTGCTGCCACTGATATGGAGCGCCTGCAGACAGCCTTTTTCATGTGCGCTCATGATGATATGTGCTCATGATGCTATTGGTGTGGTCACACCTGAGTCTGCTTTCAAGACTGTTTGTACCTGAAAAAGTTTTGAGTTGGTCGTTCTGCTTTCTTTCCTGCCATGCTATACTCCATAACTTCCTTTTCATACTACAAATGTTTAGTTCTGCTTTTGTTGTGTGTGCTAGAGCCCCTCTGGACAACCATAAGGTGCTAGGCAGCATCTCAGATCCTCCTAGTGGTGCAGCAATAAAACTGCTAGTATATTTGCAAAACTAAGCAGGGTCCAGTATAGTTTCCACTAATAAAGCTGAATGAATCCACCACTGATGCCTTGTTATTGTGACAAGAACATGCTGCAGAATACACCTACAATGAAATACCAATCAGGAGGGGAACTATATGGTGTCCATACATGGCCATTTGGAGAGCCAAATAGCCGCAGGGTGATTGGGGCTACACGAGCAGGCGGAAAATGTCAGTGTATTGTGACTGCTAACCTAACCGCAAGTTTTGCGCTGACAGTAGCTGTTACTTCCTTTCAAATGCAGCCCATGGCGACGGTTCTCCTTTTGATGGAAGAGGAGGGACGTTGGCTCATGCCTATTTTCCTGGACGAGGCATAGGGGGAGATGCTCATTTTGATGACAGCGAGCGCTTTTCGGAATTCAACAGAGGTAAGCGATTTCCTGCTGAGCGTTTCTGTTGGTTGGTTGGTTTCGTTTCTGTTCCGTCTTTCCCAACCCCCAGTGTAACAAGGCAGCTTGAAAGCATAAGCAACAATCAAATCGTTATAAAATAAACCTTATGGAGATAAAAGCACAGCAATGGCAAAATATTAGGCGAAGCAACAAAAGTCAGTTGAGAAAAGTTTTAACCTGAAAATGCCTGCGGGAATAATACCATTTTCACTGCTTGTCCAAAAGTGAGCAGTGATGGAGTCAGGCACCCCCCTCTAGGGAGGGTGTTCCAAGTTCTAAGTGGCCCTAGGGATGATTCAGAAAACCATTATCTGTGAATTCTGATATGAGGATCAGAACCAACAACTCAATCCTAGTCATAGCTACCCCAGAAGTAGGTTCCATTGAACTGAATGGGGCTCCCTCCTGGTTGGCCACCGTGAGAACAGGATACTAGATTAAATGAGGTTTTTGGGTTGATCCAGCAGGCTATTATTATGTCCCTATGACAGTTTTCTATGTGCAGTGTTTTCATTTTTCAACATGTGCCATGGGGAATGTGTCTGTGGGCTGGAGGTGGACACATGCCACCATATATCCCCTTGGAATACGTACTCGACACTCACCTTACTCCCTTCCCTGTTTTTCTTCTTCTGTCTTTTAGAGATCAACCTATTCCTTGTTGCTGCACATGAATTTGGCCATTCCTTGGGACTGAGCCATTCGAATGTCCGTGGTTCTTTGATGTTCCCTTCCTATTCCTTTGTGAACCCAAATAACTTCAACCTCCCAAACAACGACAGGCAAAGGATTCAGAGATTATACGGTAAGTTCCCTGTGAATAATCTTGTTTCCCACAATTAATTCCATATTAATCGGACTCCCCTCCCAACCTTATAACCTCAAGCTAATTTCAGTGGCTCTCATCAAGCAAAGGAGATCTATGCAAAGCTGTAAGGATATGTAAGAATACGGATGTTCTTTTTGGTCCATGGAAATTGACCATCATCTAACTTTCCATTGTTGCATATAGTGCACACCATGCAATAATGTATTGGCTGGAGAGCATGACTGGCTAGCACATTATCATTGGAAGAGGCACTAATCCCACTTGCTCATGTTGGGCCACTTAGTCTCCACCCCCATCGTTCAACCCGGACGCTGAGGTCCTCCTCTGAGGGCCTTCTGGCGGTTCCCTCCCTGTGAGAAGTGAGGTTACAGGGAACCAGGCAGAGGGCCTCCTCGGTAGTGGCGCCCGCCTTGTGGAACGCCCTCCCACCAGATGTCAAAGAAATAAACAACTATCTAACTTTTAGAAAGCATCTGAAGGCAGCCCTGTTTAGGGAAGTTTTTAATGTTTGAGGTTTTATTATGTTTTTAATATTCTGTTGGGAGCCACCCAGAATATTAATAAATTTATTAATAATAATGGAAATAATAGTAGTAGTAGTAGTAGCAGTAGTAGTATACTTACTGGTACCACACACCACAAAACTGAATACAGGGTAAAGGGGGAATTTTTCATACTGCGTACAGAAGTCTTATGATTGTGTCCACAAGACTTAAAACCAAACATAAAATATAGTAAGTCTGCAATCCTATACATCTATACAGCCTCATTGATATGTATGAGAAATAAGGGTGGAAACCTATATTTCCTTACTGAGCAAATTTTGTCTGAAGATACTGGTAGTATTTCCTTGGATATTTTAACTTAATTGTATAATTTATTTATTGTCTTCTAAATATCCTTATTTTTCTTCCTCAGGACTGCCAAAGTGAAACCCTCAAAGCATCACGGATAAAATTCATCTTGTATCTTTAAACATCTTTGGCAACCCTAACAAGAAGTAGCACTAGGGCCAACTTAGAGACATTTATGTTTACGATATATTCACATATAGGGGGATTTCTTCACTCTAGTCTCTATTCCCCTTTTCCAAGGCTTCCCTTTACAAGGGAGAAAAAGTCCTAAAATCTGCAATACTTAATTAGGTGATGAAGCTTTGAACTTTCATTTTCTGTCTGGTTATTTATCTATGTATTTGCTTGCAAAGGAAGACTCCAGGTTATGGTCTGGTTGCTTGTCCTGATATCATTGTGTTACCTTTTGCAAAGAAAACATTGTGCTGTGTGTCTCAGGCCTGATCAACTTTGACACACACAGCAAGGCTGGTTTTTTTTTAAGTTATCTGTTCAGTTCCACCCACAAACTGGGTTGTAACAGACGAACCAATTACGTGTTTCAACACCATGAACTATTTCCACCTTGTTTAGTTCACATTTGTTTTAGGGCAGGAAAGCCCTTTTTAATAATAAAGCAAAAGATCTTAAATTTGTGCTATTTATTTACATAATATTGTTTGCGGAAATTTCTACCTCACTATTCAAGCAAGTTCGTGGTACAGCTTACAAAACAGAACCAAAGCAGAGGGCCAGAGTTCCTTCTGGAGAACCTTCCAAGGGCCACATTCCAGTGGTGGGCGGGGCCAGAGCTAACAGTGGGCAGAGCAATGAATGTAGACTTTATTGGGCTAGCTTCATCCCATTTTATCCTCCATAAGCAAAAGGCATTATTGGAGTTTAAGGAAATATTCCAGTTATGTAAAACCATTTGGCCCAATGAGGAGCAAAGACTGGAGAGAGTTTCACAGGCCAGACAGAGAGGCCTGGAGACCCACATTCTGCCCTCTGGCCAGTAGTTGCCCAGCCACTGTGAAGGCCCTTTACCAATAATTGTTGGGATGCGTCCTGGGAGACGGGGACAATTGGTCCCAGCTGGCTCCAGCCCACCGGCTGGCAGCCGGGCAAACTCTGGTTCTTGGAACAGCATCAAAACTGCGAGTCAAGCCTCAGAAACCTTTAGAGACTGAGCACGCAAGCCAGCAGAGATAAGAACTCTTTGCAACAGAAAGGCAGACAGAGGCATACGTAAGCATATTTGTTGTTGTTGTTTAGTCGTTTAGTCGTGTCCGACTCTTTGTGACCCCATGGACCACAGCACGCCAGGCACTCATGTCTTCCACTGCCTCCCACAGTTTGGTCAAACTCATGTTCGTAGCTTTGAGAACACTGCCCAACCATCTCATCCTCTGTAGTCCCCTTCTCCTTGTGCCCTCAATCTTTCCCAACATCAGGGTCTTTTCCAGGGAGTCTTCTCTTCTCATGAGGTGGCCAAAGTATTGGAGCCTCAGCTTCAAGATCTGTCCTTCCAGTGAGCACTCAGGGCTAATTTCCTTCAGAATGGATAGGTTTGATCTTCTTGCAGTCCATGGGACTCTCAAGAGTCTCCTCCAGCACCATAATTCAAAAGCATCCATTCTTCGGCGATCAGCCTTCTTGATGGTCCAGCTCTCACTTCCATACATCACTACTGGGAAAACCATAGCTTTAACTATACGGACCTTTGTTGGCAAGGTGATGTCTCTGCTTTTTAGGATGCTGTCTAGGTTTCTCATTGCATTTCTCCCAAGAAGCAGGCATCTTTTAATTTCGTGACTGCTGTCACCATCTGCAGTGATCATATTTACAAGCATTTTATTCAGCATCAGGACAAAGGAAAAACATGTCTGCTCCCCTTCGTGTCCAAGCAAAAGCAGGAAGCACAAAGCAAAAGGAATACACAAACAGAAGTTCCCAGCAACCTATGCTGGAATGTAAACAGACATGTGACATACAACAGCTCCACACATCTGTTTAGGTGGAACAGAACATCATAATCCTAACAATAATAACTTCCAACACCTTCAAAGATGGAGGGACTCAAAGAAGGAGCTCTGCTGAAAACCTTAGTGTTTTTTGCTGCCTGTCAGGGACTGGGCAGAGGAAGAATGGTGGAGACTGCCTCCCTATCCTGACCCTTCCAGGGGGGAGGAGGAGGAAGAGGAAGACAGTATAGATTTACAACAGTGGTTTAAGGGAGGTCGCAGCTCAGAGGCAGATGAGGGGGAAAGTTGGGAAATCATGGGAGATCCAGAGCAACACCCGGCTGACACGTTGTCATTAGAAGGCATTCTAGACCCTCCATCTCCCAGAACCCGGCAAGCATTGAAAGTAGGAGAGCAAAGAGCTCAAAGACAAAGGGCACATAGCAGCACCCATAGAAGTGACGAATGAGGAAGTGGGGGGTGGATATTCACTCGGGACAACGCCACTATCCAAGAAGCTGGGTTCTATAGCCTCTCTCTGTAAAGACTGAAATAAAAAAAGGACTGTAAAAAACTTTTCCTTGTCTTTATACAGTGGACGCTCAGGTTGCGAACATGATCCGTGTGGGATGCACGTTTGCAACCCTCAGCGTTCACAACCCATGTCTGTGTGTCTGCGCATGCGCAGGTTGCGATTTGGCTTTCTGCGCATGTGCAAAACATGATTTAGCACTTCTGCGCATGGGCAAAATGCGATTTAGCACTTCTGCGCATGTGCGACCACTGAAATCCGGAAGTAACCCGTTCCGGTACTTCCGTGTTTCGGCGGTCCGCAACCCGAAAAAACACAACTGAAGCGGCTGTAACCTGAGGTATGACTGTACTTTCCTGGGCAACCAGCCAAGGGATGCTAACATCATCCTGACACTGCCTGGAGTGATGGGCAAGAAGATGCACACCCCATTCCACCCTGAACTGGCAGATTGAATGTGACTGATATTGCGACAATGACCTCCACTGTGCTTGAAGATAGCAGGCTAACTTGAGAGTGCAGGTCAGGCTACCATGTTCCATCCACACATCGACAAACACCTATTGGTAGGCCCGGTCCAATGTCAGGGCTAGGCTGTGGCACCACTCTGTGGGAGAAACCAGTAGTCAGAACCAAGGACACAGGAACACAACTGCAACTCAGGAAGTCCTTTATACTCCTTCCTGCCAAGAATGAGCCAATGGCCACTCTGGGTGGGTGGAGCCAACCCATGGCCTGGATGTACATCACCAAACAGTTTAATAGTTCACAACAGGGGCAGCCTGTCCTGTTTTGCCACCTGAGGCAAAATGGGAATTGCCATCTCCTGCCCACCAACACCACCTCTGCTGCTGGGGCATACCACAAAGAAAGTGCCAGAATGCCTCCCTCTTGCTGAGAGTGGCCAAAGCGATGAAGCAGCCAGAGCTCCGCCTCTTGCACTTCCACTGCCTGAGGCAGGTGCTTCACCCTACCTCATGGGCGGGCAGGCTCTGGTTCACAATATGGGGCCACTGCACACAGATCAAACTCTCCTGACTTGTGTACAGGCAAATGTAGAGAAAGGCAGTTCTCCAAGTATCCTGGTCCCAAGCCATTAAGTTTGACTTTGAAATGGGCCAAGAAAATGATGCGAAAACTCAACATTCAAATGAGGCTTCTTCCTCTCAGGTGTGCAGAGCACATATGGCCGGCTTGTCTAAGAGACAAGTGTGGGATTCTGCCTTCACTGTCAAAAGAGTGCGCCTCGGAATACCATTCACTGAGGAACAACAGTGGGAAAGTGCTGTGATGCTCATACCCCGCTTGTTATGTACTAAGCTTGGAACCTAGAACAATAGGCAAGTAGGATCGTAGAATGCAACAACTGGTTGGCTTGCAGTAGAAGACCAATCAGGCTCCAGGAGTAGTAGTAGTAGTAATAATAATAATAATAATAATTTATTATTTATACCCCGCCCATCTGGCTGGACCTCCCCAGCCACTCTGGGCGGCTTCCATAGAAACCAAAAATACACTAAAATATCACACGTTAAAAACTTCCCTGAACAGGGCTGCCTTAAGATGTCTTCTGAATGTCAGGTAGTTGTTTATTGCTTTGACATCTGCTGGAAGGGCGTTCCACAGGGCGGGAGCCACTACCGAGAAGTCCCTCTGCCTGGTTCCCTGTAGCTTTGCTTCTCGCAATGAGGGAACTGCCAGAAGGCCCTCGGCGCTGGACCTCAGGAGGAAGTTAATCAGCCTATTAGGCTGGTAGGATTGTAGAATGCAACAACTGGTTGGCCTGCAGGAAAAGACCAATCAGGCTCCAGGAGGGAAGCAGAATCAGCCAATCAGATGGGACTCATTGTATAAATAATGTATATAAAAGCCTGAGGTTTGGAGGGCAATTAAATCAGTGTTTTACAAGCTGCAATAAAGAGCATGAAATCACTACAGGATTCCGAGTATATTTCACCGCATGAGGGCTTCCTATGGGTATATAGTTGGCCAATGTGAGAACAGGATGCTGGACTTAATAGGCCTTGATTCTGATCCAACAAAACTCCTCTTAGGCTCTGGATTTCATCATATTACACTTGCGCATTGTCAAATGTTGCCATATACCTTGGCATATGTTAACCAAACCGAGGGATATCCCTTGAGTCTGGACATCGGATTAAAGACATAAGAGGTCAAAGAAGACATTAATGTTTCATTTTATGTCTTATATTTTCCAGTGGTTCTAAAGTCATAAGGGTTCATGTGGTTCCTGCTGCTTTTTTGGAAAAAACAAAACCCTCAGATGCAATGAAATTAATGAGATGTTACTGCATTCTGATCCTAAAGTCACCCAGGGAATATTTCTATCCATGCAAGAAAATCGCAATGTACCTGCATCTCTATTTCATCTGTTTATTACTATCAAAAGACAGATTATACAATGGCTACTAATACTTCCAGCCTCAAAGGCAACATGCCGCTGCTGGGAATGACCAGTAGGGACTGTGCTTGTTGTACGCGGGTGCTGCTTGTGAACTTTCCATTAGATTAGGGCTTCTAGTTGGCCAATGGACTAAATGGACGGAACCTTTGGCTTGAGCCAGCAGAGATCTTCCTGTGTTCTTATATAACCGCCTGCCGTAACGTTGTGCAATGTCCAGAGAGAAGGGGTCATCTGAGAGCCAGCCAAGACCAAGAACAAACATCTTCTTTCCTTCAGGCAAGGCACCACAACTTCCTGGATAAACCTCAAAGCCTTATGTTTGCTTGCAGACAGAACAATGGGCAGCCACCAAGGTCTGGTGTGAAACACAGCCAGGATTCAGCCATTGGAAACAACGTCTGGGGAAAATCCAGACGTATGGCAACTCATGTCAGAAGTGTAGATTTTGGCAAATTTCATTTTAAGAAAAGCTCAAAAACTTCTTCCTTTTGAGATTTTGCTCAACAACTTGGATTTTTTTGTTTTTTTAAAAAAGTAATAAGATGGATTTTATTATTTAATTTGGATAAATGTTGGGGCCAGGCTTTCTGTAATAATTTTTATTAATTTTCAATACAATATACATATAATACCATATCAGAATTTATCACAAATTTTCTCTTTTGGACTTCCTTCAGCTTCTCTGCCAATCATCCATATTTAGTTTTTAGTTACGCACTTCCTAAATTCGATATTGCCTTTTAATATACCCTCCCAATCTTATTTTCTTTTTTACAATACTCCTCAAACTTTCACAGAGCTTCTTGAAATCCCACAAGTGTTGTTTGCTCATCACATATACTTTTCAGATACTCTACAAATTTTCCACAGTCCTCGATGAACTTATGATCTCGTAGATATCTAATCTTCCCAGTTCATTTGTCCAATTCCATCAGTTTCATTCTCCATTCTTCAAGCGTCGGTAATTCCTCCTGTTTCCATTTTTGGGCCATTAATATTCTCGCCGCTGTTACTGCATATTGGAAAAGTTTACAATCCTTTCTATTTATTTCATTTCCTACAATTCCTAAAAGAAAAGCCGCTGGTTTCTTTACAAATGTATATTGCAACATCTTTTTCAATTCATTATATATCATCTCCCAGAAACTTTCCACTTTCTTACACTCCCACCACATATGGTAAAATGTCCCTTCTTTATCTTTACATTTCCAACACTTATTACATGTTTTAAACATTTTCGCTAATTTTACCGGTGTAATATACCATCTGTATACCATTTTCATAACATTTCCCTTTAACGCAGTACATGCCGTAAATGTTATATTTTCCTTCCATACTTTTACCCAGTCATCAAATTGTATATTATATCCAAAATCTCTGGCCCAATGTATCATAACCGATTTAACTTCCTCATCCTTTGTACACCATTCCAGCAGCATTTTATACATTTTTGATAAAATTTTATAATCATTATTTATTATTTCTGTTTGAAATTTTGAGTCCTTTTCTCAAAAAAGCTCAACAACTTGTGTCCGGATCTTCACTTATTTGAAATATGGCAACCTTAGCTATTTGCTGGTGCAACTGTTTTGCCTACCATTCTTAGTAGGCTTATTGTTCTTTTTATAGCATTTTAATGCTGTACTAGTGCCTCCAGGCCATTTAGAAAAAGGCACAATATAAATAAATAAATAAATGACTATTCACTCCATGTTTAACTCAGTTGTTAACCTGTGATCACTTGTTGTTTCCCAGAGTGAACTGCATATTTCTACAACCCCCCTAAGATGAAAACCTACACATTCCTTCGTACTCTCATTCCTACACAGAAGCGTTCTTTGTAAATCAGACTTGTCCTTTCCAAAGTGATCATAAGCACATCATTGCTTAGAATGAAATGCCAGAATAATTAGTCATTGTGGTATTTTTAAACAAATTAATTAAAAAATCAATTTCTTCGCATTGTTGAAAGGTATTCCACAGCATACAAATCAATGGATGAAACAATGCAACTGTTAATAATTTAAAGTTTAAGCATGAACATTTAACTTTCCCAAAACAAATAAAGCTGAAGGGCACATTGTTGTTCTTTTTGAAGTAACTTAATCCCCAGCACTTCCTTGTGAGGAAAGGATTTTCCAAGTCTCATTCAGACGGTAGGTAATTAAAACAGTCTGGTTCCCACAAGATGGTTCAGAGATTGTTTAGACACCAGATACAGACACTCACCATTTGGCTTTATCTAAATTATGAGCTTACCTTGAGTCAGAATGCCACCGAAGCTGATCAAACGAAACCCTGAAATGTCTAATCTCTATCACTTGCCTTCAACACTTTAAGGCCTATAGCCCACCACTGAGACTAGGGAAACTACAACATTGGAACAACTTATAGTGGGGTCCATGGCCCCAGAAAATTCAAAATGCTTAAGAGCCCTTGAAATCAAGGGGATAAGTTAAGTCTCTGCTAAATTAAGCCTCATTTTGCTCTCCATAATTCTCTTTCTTTCCCTTTTTTAAGAAATAAAAATGGTGGCTGTGGCACTGGTGCATTCCACCATTCACAACCACCAGCTGAAGGTAAATCGTCTACATGGAAAATGTTAGGAAATCAGTAGCATCTGTGTTTAATTTCCAGAAAGACAAATGATGAAGATAGAGACAAACCATTGACCCCTCTAATGTATAATTAAGAACATAAGAAGAGCTCTCTCTGTCTTTTTCTGTTCCAGAGGTATCGTAAGAGGTACTAAGGCATCGACTTGGTCTTTGCAGAAATCATGATGCTAGATCAATCTTTGATCTGATCTAGTAGGGATCTTCTGAGGCTCTTGTGTGCTTTAAGTCCAGTGCTTTTAGGTCCCTCTCAAAGAATATTTAAAGGGGGTCTTGTGGAAAAGAAGATGAGCATGTCCCAAATATGACAGCAGCAGCAATAGTAGTAAGAAGAAGCTGTAGCCATTTTCACGGTGAGTGTGTCCCAGATACAAAGGCAGCAATAAGAATACAAGCATCCAATTTAATTGTGAGCACTGCATGGAAAGTGCAATGGGTAGTGGCACAACTCATTTGGAAAACTAATAGAAATTGTTTGGCCAAATAAAAAGGAAGTAGCACAACTCAAGGGACACCCCTCTTCTTGGCACTAAAGCGGACATATACAGTAAGGCTACCAGTGGTTGCCAGCTATGAGGGCTCCACTGTCGGAGGCAATGGGCCTCTGAAAACCACAGGAGGAGAGAGTATAGTGGTACTTCGGGTTACAGACTCTTCAGGTTACAGACTCCGCTAACCCAGAAATAGTACCTCGGGTTAAGAACTTTGCTTCAGGATGAGAACAGAAATTGTGTGGTGGCAGTGGGAGGTCCCATTAGCTGAAGTGGTACCTCAGTTTCAGGTTAAGAACAGACCCCCAGAACGAATTAAGTCCTTAACCCGAGGTACCACTGTATACCTGAAAGAGCATCTTCACCCCCATCGTTTTGCCTGGACACTGAGGTCCCGCGCCGAGGGCTTTCTGGCGGTTCCCTCACTGCAAGAAGTGAGGTTACAGGGAACCAGGCAGAGGGCCTTCTCAGTAGTGGTGCCTGCCCTGTGGAACGCCCTCCCACCAGATGTCAACGAAATAAACAACTACCTGACTTTTAGAAGACATCTGAAGGCAGCCCTGTTTAGAAAAGTTTTTAATGTTTTAATGTTTGATCGTAATGTTTTGTCATGTTTTTTATATTCTGTTGGCCCAGAGTGACTGGGGAAACCCAGCCAGATGGGCTGGGTATAATTAATTTATTAATTAGTGCAATTGAGCTCATGTCCTTCTTGTGAACATCCCACAGGCATCTAGCTGGCCACTGTGAGAACAGAATACTGGACAAGATGGGCCTCTGGGAGGAAGCTTGTTACAACAACCATTTCAGCCAGCCCCTTCTAGATTTCCAGCGTTTCGACTGACAGCGGATCCTCAGACGGAACCCCTTCGACAGAAACCTTTCCGAAAGTGCAGAATTCTAACCACACAGCCTAAGCTGTGGACGAGTCACCTGCTTTGCAGTGCTCCACCTGGAAAGCTAGACAACGCAGAAGACAATGTCGCAATGCGTCTCAGCGGCAAACAAAGAAGATTGGGCAAGCCAAAGAGGGTGGAGTCGTACAGTAGGTGCTTTGGGTGGATTTAGAAGAGCCAACTTCCCTATGTCCTGTGGTTTTAGAGAGTGAAAGGAAAGATGGGATGGGGACAAAGTGAAATGACATCAGTGGAAATGTCAACAACGAGGAGGAGGGGAGGAAAGACATGCCTTTAATGTTTCCTCGTAATCATTTTGGAGTTGTGACATTTGACCATCCAGAGCCATTCACACACAAAAAGCAGGCGAGCGCCATAAAGTGAGTCACCTGGATTTTTACAACATGCCACACTGGTCAGGCATATATAAGCTTGCCCATTTGGGCTCCAAAATGCGATACACCAAAGGCTTTCTTCTTTTGGTGCAGGCAACCTTTCAACAACCTCCACTATGAGGCGTGTGGTGCTCCTGTGGGCTGTGATGCTGCTGCCTTGCAGCTCCACCTTTCCAGTTCAAAAGCCAGAATTGAAAATCAGGGATCCGAAATTCATTGAGGTATGTAGCCATTGCAGCATTAACAGATAATGCCATAGAACTATAGAGCAAAGGCCCTGCTGCTGTTGTGTGGAGTAGGAAGATGGGCAAATCTGTCAATTTAGGTTTCTCATTATTCCTATCTTAAATCTGGTTCTCCACATTTCCACATAAGTTTGCAAATTTTCAAGTCTTCACGGAGATTCATCAGCATGTTATTGCTGATTTCTCCTAATGTATACATTTTTTAAAAAAATAATAATATTGCATACTAGACATGAATTTGCAAAGAATTTTTTCCTAATATGTCTTTTTGCATAGTCTAATATATGCATTTTTGTATTTGACTGAAGAACTGCATTGCAAATTTCAGAGAATATCAAATTGTATCTTCTCTCTCTCTTCCCCCCAATCTAATCTATAACATTTATATCCCACCTTTTTCTCCTAAGAGCTCAAAGCGGCATACATTGTTCTCCCCCTCCTCATTTACCCCCCCCCCCACAACAACCCTGTGAGGTAGGTGAGGCTGAGAGGCAGTGACTAGCCCAAGATCACCCACTTATCTACATGGCGGAGATTTGAACCCTAGCCTCCCATATCTTAGTCCACCCTTTCTAACCACTACACCACACTGGCTCTCATAGTTGGGTTTTGGGTCGCATATTGTTTGGGAAACTGTGAATTAGGTAGCTTCACCTTTAAATGCAAAGTGAATTGAATTTCTCCTCCATCCCTAATTTTGAGGAACGTTTTCATTACTGGACTTCTTTCCATGGCTTCTGCACACAGAATGCAACGAATGGTTTCTCTCTGTTCTGTGCTTTTTTCGAAAATCACTGCAGGTGCTGTATTCTTTTTTTAAGCAATAGATGGAGGAGGGTGATTGGAATGTAGATTAGGCTTAAAAATAAATGCCAGCGAGAGAACTGGCATGTTCAGAGGATAAACAACGAGCAAGCAATGAGCCAGAATGGGAAGAAGTTGAGAGAATGCTGTTTGCCTGCTTACCATAGGCATCTAGCTGGTCACTGTGAGACCAGGCTCTTCACATGTTCTTAAAGATTTCAAACTAAATGGTCCCTTTATTATTCCAGGCTTACCTGAACAGGTTTTTCCCAGCTGTGAAAAAAGTATTGAAGCATACCCTGGAAGAACAAATCAGACAAATGCAGGAATTCTTTCACTTGAAGGTAACAGGAAAGATCGACACAGAGACTGTGCAGGTAATGGATCAGCCCAGATGTGGCGTGCCAGATGTCTTGGAGTATCGTACTTTCGGAACTGAGAGATGGAATAAAAACTTACTGACTTACAGGTTAGCTGAGCTTCACCTTTCTGAAAAATGCAAAAAAAATAATAAATTGGCTAAGTACTGATATCGTATTTTCCTCCACTGCTCAAAGGATTAATAACTACACCCCCGATATGACTCGAAGCAAGGTAGACGTGGCCATAGCAAAGGCATTTAAGGTGTGGAGCGATGTGACCCCCCTGCAGTTCAGGAAAACAACAGGACCTGCTGATATTGAAATTTCTTTTGCATATAAAGGTAAGGCTGCCTTGGCTGATGTGTTTTGTTCATGTCTATGTCTCATACCTCTTCAGAGAACCTGATATTTATTTATTTTTACAGGGGGAAATGCAATTAAAAAAATATCCCCAACCGTTAAAAACTTGCTCAAGCCTTTGAAACATTATATATATATATATATATATATATATATGTATGTATTGGGGAAATATCTGAAATTTCGTATGAAGGACCTTCAGAGGAAGGTGTTTTGTAACCGCCGTCAGCTTTGCCTTTATATACGTTCACACTATTTATCTTTCATTTAATTTCATGTCACTTTTAGTTCATATAACACCTTTCTGCATTACTATACACAAGCAGTGGCGTAGCGTGGGTTGTCAGCACCCGGGGCAAGGCAAGTAATTTGCGCCCCCTAACCCGGGGCAAGGCAAGTAATTTGCGCCCCCCCCCACCACTGCACTGTCCCTCCCCCAGATAGTCCCTCGCTCTCTCTCCGCACCACACCGCACGCCTGGCACCCTCCCCTCCACAGTGGGCAGCGACCCGGTGGCTCGGATCGGATTCGCACAGCCAGCACTGCAGTGAGAGAGAGTGAGTGAGCCAGGTAGGGGCAGAGAGCTGCGAGTGCAAGCACGCCCCCCCCCCAGATGTTGCGCCCGGTGCGGCTGGCCCCCCCTGCATCCCCCACGCTACGCCACTGTACACAAGGCACTAGATTCAGGTAGGTAGCCGTGTTGGTCTGACACAGTCAAAATATATTTTAAAAATTTAAAAAATTGTGCAGTAGCATCTTAGAGACCAACTAAGTTTGTTCTTGGTATAAGCTTTCGTGTGTATGCACACTTCTTCAGTGTATAGCACTGTGTATAGCACTGCCAAGAAGCCTCTGCAGATTGCAGTGACCATGATGGATAGGAGGCAATGCCTTGTTTATGCAGTGTTCACCTTTTAAAGCCTTTTATGGGACAAAGAATCATGCCCTAAAGGAGCATGGTGTCAGTCTCCAAACAATCTCCAAGGACAGCCCCATCCTGGGATCATTGCAGGAATCCGTCCTCAAGATGGTCGAGGCCACGCCCCCATGATGCAATCCTACAGCGCTGGGGCGGGGGGGCATGAACAAAGAAGAGCCACATGGGCAGGGTCAATTGTATAGCCATTCACACCTGTTTGATGCCCTATAGCTACACTAGCAGTGCCGGATTTACATATAAGCTATACAAGCTATAGCTTAGGGCCCCATTCTCTTGGGGGCCCCCAAAAAAATTAAAGGGGAAAAACTGGATGTACATTTCCAAAATACAGTGGTACCTCTGGTTGCAGATGGGATCCATTCCGGAGATCCGGTCAGATCCCGAGGTTTCTGCAACCTGAGGACCACTTCTGCGCATGCACAGTAGGGCGGTTCATTAAAAACTTGGGGGGGGGGGGGAAATGCCTGCTCCAAAGGTCTTGTCTTACTACAATAGGGATTGCATAGCTATATCTGAAATTTCATGCATACCTTGACCCGACATAGGAAAACGGCCAAGTAAACAGCTATTTTCATGGAGCAGGGTCAAGATACTAACCAATATGCATGAAATTTCAGATATAGCTATATCATTCCTAGATAAGACCTTTGGAGTAGGCATTTTCCAAAAAAAAAAGTTTTTTATGAACCGCCCTAATGTGCAGACTGCTTCTGCACAAGCGGTAAAATACTTCCAGGTTTGCTGCAGGCGCATCCCGAAGTTTTATATAACCAGAGGGTTACGTAAATGGAGGTTTGACTGTATAAGATAAAAAGCAAATAAAATAAAACCTACATACAGCAACAGTGTTTTGTGTTGTGTAGGCTCCTGTGATGTACATACTTTGTTATGTGCAAATGGCTTTAGATACCTATTAGGTCCATACATTACCATATGGCATATATTCAACACAAAAAACAGTGACGATTTGCTGTTGACAAAATATAAGCTGGACTTATAAAGGGCCCCATTGCCTTCAGCAGCTTAGGGCCTCATCAAACATAAATCCGGCCCTCTACACTACCATTCCCCGGTGCTACCTAACTAGCAGATCCTGGGTCACTCCAAAGCTTGTGGCATCTAAACTCCACCCGTGACAACTGCCCCCAAATGCTGAACCTGCCAACCACAATTCTTCTCTGTACTGAGTTGCACCAGACTCATTCATACCAATTTCCCGACTGCAGGATGAGGTCGTATGTTACCATCTGCTGACATTCACAGTGGAAGCAGCCATGTGATTCTTTCTCCCCACACTTCTCCTCTGTCAACACTACTGGAGTGACATAGGACAAGGGCATGGGGAAGTGGCTGCCGTGATGTTGATACAGCATGACTAAGCTTTCTAAATTATCTGAGAGTGTCAACAAGCTTGTGGATAGGGATGATCCAGTAGACACCGTGTACTTGGACTTTCGAAAAGCTTTTGCCCAAACTTCCGACAAGCATAGCAGTCGTGGAATAAAAGGGCACATCCTCTTCTAAATCAGTAATTGGTGCAGGGGCAGGAAGTAGAGGCTAAGACTAAATGGACAGTGGTTGGATGTATAAAAAAAATGGATCCCAGGATCTGGACAGGACAGGTGTTTTCGAACTTGTTCATAAATGACTTGGAGGTAGGGTTAAGCTATAAGGCAGCCAGGGTGATATTAAGAACAAAAATGGAGTACAAAGAACTGCAGGGTTATGGCAGGTGGCCATTTTGGAAAACGGCTTCTATAGATTTATGCCAATCTTCACATGATGTCTACCCTTCCCTTCCCCCCATTATATATGATCCAAGTTTAAATTGCCATCAGTAACAACTTTTCTATGGAAATCTATTAGAAAGGCAAGTCTATAGTAGGAGCTAGCTGATTTTACCCATGCTTAGTTGCTTAATGGGCATGATAAACTGTGACTATGTGGACTATTGTTCCATTTCATTTAAAAATAATAATAATCCTGTAAATTTCAACTGGACGAGCTGTGCTTTTAACATCTATAACTCCACAAGCAAATAAGCCACACACAGCAATCCCAAAAACCAAAAGACTTTTTTGAGATTGGGTGTAGTAAGTCTAAGTTGTTGTTGTTGCTGCTGCTGCTGCTGTTGCTGTTGTTCTTTTTACTGTTTCTTAACTGCAATTTAATGTAATGGCTCTGAGCAGCATACCTAAGCATTATTAAAATATAATAATAATAATAATAATAATAATAATAATAATAATAATAATACAATTACATTATAAAATTCATCATGGCAGGGCAACTGAACACAAATAGCGCAGACAGATCTTGAAGTTACAACAAACTCGGAAGTTGCCATAGTTGAATGAGTCTGAGCTAAGGAATAAGGCTGAGAATTCAGAGCCAGGAAGAGTTCGTTGGGGGAGGCTGTCCTGTGTACTTCAAGACTAATGGATGAGAATGAACTGCTGGTAATACCTCGTTTTCCCTTTCCAACTCAGAGCATGGTGACAACATCCCTTTCGATGGGAGGAGCGGAGTTCTGGCTCATGCTTTTGCCCCTGGGCCAGGCCTTGGTGGAGATGCCCACTTCGATGAGGCCGAACGCTGGTCAGAAACCAACAGAGGTAAATATATATATATATATTCAAAATGTGTGAGCCGGGTCCCGTTGGGGCATCAATGTGTTGTGCGCAAATACAACCCCTCAAAAACAACAACTCTGCACTGTTTTATATACAATTCATGCATGGAATTCACTGTCACGCGCAGGTAACAGCAGCTATAGGTAAATGGGGCCTTAACCATTAGGTCCAGTCATGACCGACTCTGGGGTTGCGGCGCTCATCTCGCCTTATTGGCAGAGAGAGCCGGTGTACAGCTTCCAGGTCATGTGGCCAGCACCACTAAGCCGCTTCTGGCGAACCAGAGCAGCGCACAGAAACGCCGTTTACCTTCCCGCTGGAGCGATACCTATTTATCTACTTGCACTTTGACGTGCTTTTGAACTGCCTGGTTGGCAGGAGCAGGGACTGAACAATGGGAGCTCACCCCATCACGGGGATTTGAACCGCCAACCTTCTGATCATCAAGTCCTAGGCTCTGTGGTTTAACCCATAGCGCCACCTGCATCCCTAGAACAGCACCTATTATAGACAGCTAAAGGAGAAGTGGGCAAATTCATGGAGGATCAGTCTATCAATGGCTTCTAGACATGATTCAGAAATCACTGGATAGCAGTTGGCAGGGAGCAACAGGAAAAGGGGGTTTTATTGACTATACTCCCTATCTGTATGCTTCCCAGAAGCACTTGCTAGCAACTGAAGGGAACAGGATGAGCCCAGGGGTCATCTAGTCCCACCTCCGCAATGCAGGAATCACATCTAAAGAATCCCTGACAGCAACTTTGACACACGTGGGTCTCCTTCAGTAGCACTGTGCTTATAAAATGTGCTGTGGAATGTCACCAGCTCCCTACATGCCATACATTTAAAGCACATCCCTTCCCCATCCCCCAAAAGTCCTGAGTAGGTTAAGAGTCAGTGGCGTAGCGTGGGGGGTGCAGGGGGGCCCGGCCGCACCGGGCGCAACATCTGGGGGTTAGGGTTAGGGGGCGCAAATCCACGGGTTAGGGGGCGCAAATTACTTGCCTTGCCCCGGGTGCTGACAACCCACGCTACGCCACTGTTAAGAGTGCTGAGATTTGTAGCTCTGTGAAGAGTAAACTACAGCTTCCAAGATTCTTTTGGGGGAGGCTGCTTTAAATGTATGGTGTGTACACAGCCCTAGTCTAGGGGAATGCTGCCTCTCCCAGCATAAGATGCCTAAGGCAGTTGCCTCACTTTGACTAATGATAGGACCAGCCCTGCTAATACGCACTGCTCATCTGAGTTGTTTTCTGTATTTTAGAAGTCAACCTGTTCCTTGTGGCTGCACATGAATTTGGCCATTCTTTGGGGCTTGCTCATTCAAATATCTATGGCGCTTTGATGTATCCTACCTATTCCTATGTGAACCCAATTAACTTCCGTCTCTCAGATGACGACAGGGACGGAATCCAGAGTTTATACGGTAAATTCACTGTCTAAAGTTCCTTCCCTATGTTAAATTAGTTATAACGAAGTCTGCAATTAGTGTGGTTTCATAGAGAAATTGAAGCCTGATTATATATATATATATATATATATATATATATATATGAATTAATTATGTGACATTGAAAAAATGCAAGTATTGATGAGCACAGGAACTGCTCAAGAAATGGAAGGATCAGACAGGAAGAAGTCAAAGCTCAATTTGAGCAAAGATATATGTGATGAAGAAATATTGTTACAAAGGAAAAAATAAAAAAATAATAAATATTATATTAAAAAAGAAAGAAATGGAAGGATCACAAACACAAGTGTTGAATGTTTGCAAAATGCAGTTATTTCAGGAACAGGCTTTACTTTGGAAGTTCATGACTTGTTCTTACTCACTCTAGCAGTAAAATGAATTAACAACCTGGGACAAAAAATAACCAATCTCCCCGAGTTCAGAAATACTCAAACGAAATCTATGTTTCGTGAAATGATACCTGGAGGGCTCAAAAACTCATTTATAGCCAGTTTTTCCAGCTGAACACACTGGTGATTAGGCTTGCATTTTATTTCATTCAAATGTGGGTCTGTGCAGCAATCGGGGTGCTACCAAAATGATAAAGGAACAATAACATCAATATAACAATCAATATCCATCCAAATTGCACATGTGAACCCTTCCTGCAAATTTCAAAATACATAAAACGCATAGCAGTTCATTTGACTAATGGCTTGGTGGAACAAAAACCTTCCAGGAGAAATGGACTTGGAAACTGGTAAAGAAGACCAAACACTGGTCCGTAATGGATTGTGTGGTGGGGCAGCTGTGCTTGCCTGACCTCCCGACGGGTTAGTCGCTGCTGCTTACCAGGAAGGAGGGAGCTGGGCAAGGCGGTGGGCAGGTCAGCGCAGCGCAAACACACCAGCAATGCTCTTGCACTGCACCAAACTTTCTGCAACCTTCCCCTCTCCTTCCCCAAAAGCCGCAGCAACTCAGCTGTTGGGAGGTCAGATCAGTGACACCACCCCAACATGCTGTCCACTGTGTTTATATCGCCCATTCCCAGTTAGCAATCTCACAGGACTAACTGAAATTTCCAGATGGCTTTTAAAGGCAGCCTGCCCCCTATACAGGCTCCTTGGAGGAGATGGGCAGGATATAAATTCTATTGTTATTATTTATTTATGTATTTATTTATTGTCCAAAGTTGCTCTAAGAACGTCCTGCTGCTGCAAGAGGGCTAGGATTGGGGGAAAGATGCTCTCACAAAAGAATTAAGGGTCTGCAATCTTATACCCACTCAGCTGAGAGCAAGCCCCACTGAACTCAATGAGACTTCCTTTTCAGTAGACACATACTGAATAAGATTATATCAACCATCTTACATCTGAGATTATCTTTTTAATTCTATATTCTTTATTGAAAAATAAAAAAGTACAAAATTGCAAGTGCACAGCGTAAGATAAGACACAGAAAAGAAGAAACAAGAAATAGTACCCATGTGGAAAACATAAAAGGGGGGGAAAGATATTGTGTATTTTTATGAATACCCTATTAGGTAAAAGTCTGGTTAACTACAATAACAATTTCCTCCCTTTTTTGTAATGTACACATGTATGCATTTGAGAGTATCTTGTCCATTGTGATCTTTATGGATTTTTTAAAATACCTCTTTCTAAATTTCTATTTAATTTTGTTTATATTGCTTCCACACAGGTAAAAGAAAATGAATCCCCTCACAACATGTTCCAGAAGAAATAAAATGTCCATATTTTGCTCTTACATTTCTTTTTTTTTAATTGTTATTTTAATGAAGCAAAACTGCAAAATGGGGAGACGTGAAACCTTTTTTAAAAAATCACTTAAGCTTTGTAAGTTAAGTATGTATATTGCTTGCAGCAGACAGAATATATATGCAAATTTGCAGACCTTTTTCTGTCCTAATTTGAAGGATAAGTTCTAAGGGAATTGGTTCCTGTTTCTGATTACCCTAAAAGGCCAATGACTTCTGCTAGACTTAATCTAACTGATTATATCTAACTAAATTGTACTCAGAGTAAACTCGTTGACATGAACGTGCCTAAGTTACTCACGCCCGACAATTTCAGTAGGTCTGTGTTGAGTAGACAACTGGAGACAACTTAATATTTACAGTGTCTTGTGATTCTGGCATCGACATCCTTGCTCTTTTAATAAATTAAGGAAATAGGTGGAAATGATGCAAATGTGAATGTTACGTGATCCTTTCAACAAATTTAATCTCTCGTAACTCTGAAAAGAGAATGTGCAAGTGAAATTTTGCTGTTATGTTTCAAAGGAGTGGCTAAGGAACTGTTGGTTAATGTATTGCTCTTTTGGGATCGAAAAAAAAGCTTCAAATAAAGCAGTTTAATTTATTAAAAAATGTCTGTAAGCATTTTTAAGGGTTAGTTTGTTATCTGGCACAGGAGCTGGATGTTTGGGGAACAGGAAACTGCCTTATACCGAGTTAGACCATTAGTCTACCTAGCTCAGTATTGTCTACACTGAATGCCAGCAGCTCTCCAGGATCTCAGCCCTACCCAGAAATGCTAGGAATTGAACCTGAGATCTTCTGCATGCAAAACAGGTGCTCTGCCACTGAACTACAGCCCTTCCTTCATACATAGGTAAAGCTAAAGAGACCCCTGACCATTAGGTCCAGTCGTGGCCGACTCTGGGGTTGCGGCGCTCATCTCGCTTTATTGGCCGAGAGAGCCGGTGTACAGCTTCTGGGTCATGTGGCCAGCAGGACTAAGCCGCTTCTGGCGAACCAGAGCAGTGCACGGAAACGCCGTTTACCTTCCCCCCGGAGCGGTACCTATTTATCTACTTGCACTTTGATGTGCTTTCGAAATGCTAGGTTGGCAGGAGCAGGAACCGAGCAAGGGGAGCTCACCCCGTCGTGGGGATTCGAACCACCAACCTTCTGATCGGCAAGTCCTAAGCTCTGTGGTTTAACCCACAGCGCCACCCGTGTCCCTTTCCTTCATACATACACACAGTCCAAACTAGGACTTGCCTACTGCCAGGAGCGAGCCAGCAATCAATCACACTGAGTAAGTGAAGTTAACTCTTTATTAGAAGACACAAAGACAGCTCAAGAGTGCCAGGCCTAATGAGCACAGCAACTCTTCTCGGTAGGTCTTGCTGCATAAGGCTGTTGTGGATACTGAAGGTCCCCGACTTCCCACAGCTAAGTGCCCCCCTCTCCTGGATCCCTCCCATGCAATCTGAGACTATGCCAGTGCACCTGTCTTTGGTCCTCCCACTTCATGCCTCTCCTGGCCCTGTGAGACTGGGGGAAGAGGAGCTTGTCACAGCAGGAGGGGAAGGCTCCCTGGCTTCTTCACCAGCCTGACTCATCTCTGCCTCGTGGTCTCCCTCCTCACCTGCTTCCACTTCAGACTCCCCCTGCTCACTAAACTGTGTTACCTCTTCAGCTTCTGACACCTCCTCCTCCCAGCCTGCTCCCTCTAATCACTCACAGTTGTCCCACCACCAATCCCAGGCTCTGAGCCTGCTTCAATGAGGGATCCTCTGCATACAGCTGGTCCCTGAAGCAGAAGGTATTAGAATGGTGAACAAAACGGAGGAGGAGGAGTTTGGATTTGATATTCCCCTTTATCACTACCCTAAGGAGTCTCAAAGCGGCTAACAATCTCCTTTCCCTTCCTCCCCCACAACAAACACTCTGTGAGGTGAGTGAGGCTGAGAGACTTCAGAGAAGTGTGACTGGCCCAAGGTCACCCAGCAGCTGCATGTGGAGGAGCGGAGACGCGAACCCGGTTCCCCAGACTACGAGACTACCACTCTTAACCACTACACCACACTGGCTCTCAATGCGTGCATTCAATTCTGTAATAAACTATAGTTCCCAAGATTTTTCTGGGTAAGTCATGACTTTGGGAGTTTGTTTTGTTTTTATAATACAATGCATATATATACACATGCATGTATTGCTATATATATACTTGCAGACCTTCAGATGACAAGCAACTAACAGGTCTGAATAACAGCAGCAGCAGCATCAACAGAAAATGCCCAGCAAATTTCCCCATTGTTCCCACGTCCTGCCTCATACATCCCCAGCTTCCACTACAAATGTTTCAGTCATCTGGAAGGACAGGTGTGATGCCTTCCAGTACCGACAAACAGAAAATACCAGGAAATTAGTAGATCCACATAGAGCTTTAGGATTTAAGCATTTGGCAGCAGGTCTCTCCCTCTATTTGTCAAGCTGCTGCACTGTACTGCTTTGTGCAGGATGGAAAACTGTTGCATAAGGTGCACTCTCTTATAGCACAATGCATGTCTGTGCATCGTGGGATTTCACAGGCCAGTATTGTGATGCAATGGAGGAGTTCAGATAACCGCAGGCTAGATGGCCCTGCTTCACTTTATGTCTGCTTTCTGTCTTACCAGGAACCAGGAACAATACTATTCTAGGTAGCAGCCACGCTTTATGTTTTCAAAAATGGAAACCAGCCATTAGGGATGAGTGAATCTATCCATTTCAGTTTCCTTCAGTTTCTCATTTTTTGACTTACAGTTCTGCTATATTTCAACATCAGTTTTTAATTTATTTTCATTAATATATGCACTTTTATGCACGCTTTACTTTGGTATATGCATTTTATGCACACCTTACTTGGCTGAATTGCAAAACTTGGAGAAGTGCGAATTTCAGAGGCGTGAATTTCCCATCAGCTGTGCTTTGATTCACGTATTATTTCAGAAGGTGTGAATTAGATAGAGCTTCGTTTAAATGAGAACCAGATCAATGACCCTCGGAATTCCTTCCAGCTCTATAATTCTATGAAATCTCTCCCACATCCCTAACATTATTCTTCCACCACAGATGAAACTTGCCACCTGCAAAATATTGGCTCCCAGTACGTTTCCGAGCACAATTCAAAGTGCTGGTGCTGACCTTTAAAGCCCTAAACGGCCTCGGCCCAGAATACCTGAAGGAGCGTCTCCACCCCCATCGTTCTACCCAGAGACTGAGGTCCAGCGCTGAAATATACTCAGAGTCGCAAAGTGATTTCATGCTCTTTATTCAGCTCATAGTGGTGAGGAGGAATGAATGAAAGTCCCCTCAAAGTATCTGCTTATATACATTATTTACACAATGGGCTGCACATGATTGGCCAATTCTGGAATTCTACTGTAAGCCAATCAGGTTGTGGATTCACTTATATCTGGAGCATGATTGGGTGGTTCCTGCCAACCAATCAGACTGCTGCATTGTTCTAGGACCAATCAGACTGATGCATTCTGAATCCTATTGTTCTAGGACCAATCAGACTGCTGCAGTTTCGATCCTATTCAACTCAGTACATAACACCCCTCCCCTCTAAGTTCCAGTCCTGCCCAGGAGGTCACATTCATAGTCCTCGAGGTACGCCGGCGGCCTACGTGTGCGTTGCGGCCTGTGGTGTTCCCTGGTCCGGGGTTCAGGTTCTGGCTCGTGTTCCAAGGATGCTGGCTGTGATGGGCCTGTTTGGTCTGGCGCAACCGGCTCGCTCAGTCGTGGTTCTGGTTCCGGTGTCCTTTCGGCCTCGCAGGTCCTCTCTGTATTTACTGATTCTGCCTCTCCTGCTGGCCCCTCCTGCTCTATGGGCCTCACTGCCGCTCTGTTCCCTTGGGACTCCTCTGACCTTTCCTCCTCCTGGTTTTCTCCTGGGAATCGTCGCCGTATCTGGTCGCAGTGGCGGCGCCAGCATTGCCCCCCATCCGTTAGCACCTCGTATGACACGGGGCCAGTGACCCTGGTGACTGTGGCGGGTACCCATGCTGGGCCTGCCCCAAAATTCTTTGCGTACACTGGGTCCTGGGCCTCGAAGGTCCGGGGGTTCCTGCCTTCCCCCACCACTACCTCATCCTGAGCTCTATCGGGGTGAAGGCGGTCCAATGTGATTGCAAGGCGCCGACCCATTAGTAGTTCAGCGGGGCTCCGGCCAGTCGTTGAGCTGGGGGTGCTGTGCTGTGCTAGGAGGAATGTGGCAAGGCGGTACTCCCAATCCCCTTGCGTCATGCGGCGAAGGGTGTCCTTGGTGGTCCGCACCATGCGTTCTGCTTGGCCATTGGTGGCAGGGTGGAATGGCGCCGAACGGATGTGGCGGATGGCGTTCTGCGCTGTGAAGGTTTGGAATTCTCCTGACGTGAATGCAGTCCCGTTGTCTGAGACGAGAGTGTCAGGGAGCCCGTGGGTTGCAAACAGCCTGCGTAGTATCCGGATGGCTGCGGATGTAGAAGTGGACGGTACCAGTGCGACTTCCAGCCATTTGGTGTAGGAGTCCACCACTATGAAGAATGTTTTCCCCTGAAAGGGGCCAGCGAAGTCCACATGCAGGCATGACCATGGTGCTCGGGCAGACTCCCAGGACTGGACTGGGGCCCTTGGGGGATCTGGGCGGGATTCTTGGCAGGCCTGGCAGTGTTTGACCCAGGCCTCTATCTCTCCGTCGATCCCCGGCCACCACACATAACTCCTGGCCAGGGCCTTCATTCTTACTACCCCTGGGTGTGTCTCGTGTAGGGCTGTGAGGACCCTTTTGCGGAGGGGCTGGGGAACAACGACCCTGCTTCCCCATAACAGGCACCCCTTGTGGGCCGACAGTTCATGTTTGCGGGTTGTGTAGCCAGCGAATTCTGGCCCAGGGCTGTTGCTGGGCCATCCCCTCCACACCCAGTCCAGGACCCGGGAGATGACCCTGTCTTTCTTGGAATGGTGTGCAACTTCTTGTGCCTGAATGGGGCGGTCGGGAAGCAGCTCCAGGCTCATAACCTCTTGTGCAGGTGCTGGGTCGGGGCCTGTTTCCGGTAGTGGTAGCCTGCTGAGGGCGTCCGCATGGCCCATCGCCTTCCCAGGTCGGTGAATCAGTGCATACTGGTAGCTGGCAAGGAAAATTGACCACCTGAGGACGCGAGGAGACAGCACTTGGGGGGTCTGCTTTTCGGGGGCAAACAAGCCAAGCAACGGCTTGTGGTCAGTCACCACGGTGAAGGGCCGCCCGTACAAGAAATCATGGAATTTTTTTACTCCCTTCACAATTGCCAGCCCCTCCTTGTCTATTTGTGAGTAGTTCCGTTCGGTTGCTCTGAGTGTCTGGGAAAAGTATGCTACTGGTACCTCTCTTCCATCCGGGAGTTGGTGTCCCAGGACAGCGCCAATGCCATAGGGTGAGGCGTCGCATGCTAGCACCACCGGCAGCCTCTCGTCGAAGTGTGCCAAGACCGAGTTTGAGACAAGCAAGTCCTTGACTGCCTGGAATGCAGCCTCCTGGCGCTGGCCCCACATCCAAGGGGCCCGCTTGTCCAGAAGTCTGTGTAGGGGCTCTGCTACCGCCGCTTTGTGGGGAAGGAAGGAATGGTAAAAGTTCAATAGTCCCAAGAAGGCCTGAAGTTCAGTCTTGTTCTTGGGCGCTGGGGCATCACAAATGGCCCGTACCTTGTCCCCAGTCGGGTGGACCCCTTCTGCGTCCACCATAAATCCCAGAAAGTCCACCTGAGGCACTCCTAGTAGACATTTTTCCCGCTTCACCTTGAGACCCGCCGTCTGGAAACGGTGCAGAACGGTGCGGAGGCGGTCCTCAAACTCCTCTGGTGTGGGCCCGGCAATCAACACATCATCGAAGAAGGGGGTGACGCCAGGAATTCCTTTAAGGAGAGAGTCCATTAGGTTCTGGAATATGCCTGGTGCCACGCTGACGCCGAATTGCAGCCGCTTTACCCTGAACGCTCCTCTGTGCGTCACAATCGTCTGTGCCTCTGCTGTGGCCTCATCTACTGGTAGCTGTTGATATGCTTGGGCCAAGTCCAGCTTGCCAAAAATTTTCGACCCAGCCAGGGTGGCAAGGACATGGCTGACCACTGGCACTGGGTATGCATGGGCCGTGAGGGCCTTGTTTATGGTACATTTGTAGTCTGCGCAGATGCGGACCGAACCATTAGGCTTGACGGGTGTGACGATTGGGGTTTCCCAGGGGGCATTAGGCACCGGCTCCAGCACTCCTTGCTCCACGAGCCGGTCCAATTCCTCGTCTATACGGGGTTTCAGGGCGAACGGGACCCGGCGGGCCTTGAGCCTGACTGGTCGTACTGTGGGATCAAGCTGTAGAGCAATGGGGGGGCCCGTATACTGTCCCAATTTCCCATCAAAAACCCCCGGAAATTCCTTGCATATGGCGTCCACGTCCACTTGTAAGCTAGTGTTGTTCACCCCGGTGACGGTAGCCCCAGTGGTCCAAACCATGCCAATCCCAGTAAGCTAATGTAGGGGCCCTTGACCACAAGCAAGTCCAGTTGCCGCGTCCACCCTCGGTATTGCACCCTGAAGGTCCCCACCCCCATTGTGGGGACCTTACGTTTCTGGAAGTCCCGGAGGGTGAATGGGGCCGGCCTGAGTTTGGGACCCCCAGTAGGACACAGTTTCCTTAAGGTCCTTGCCGAGATTATGGATAGATTTGAACCCGTGTCAAGCTCCATGCGGCATGGGGCCCCCTCTATCTGTACCTCTACATAAATTTTCTCTACGTTGGGGTGGGGCAACTGGTATACCTGGAAGTCCGTGAGCTCCGTTGAGTTGCCTTGGTGCGTTGGGCCCCGGGACCTGAGGCTCTTGGATTGGTCATCTGATGCCTGGCGTCGGGTGGGCCGAGCCCGACACACCCGGGCGATGTGTCCCGATTTTCTGCACTGCCTGCACTCTGCGTTGCGGAAACGGCAGGTCCTCCTCTCGTGACTTTCTCCACAGCTTGCGCAGTTCCCTCCTTCTCGTCGAGGCAGCTGTGGTATGTGGGCTGCTTGAGTGCGCTGCTGTACTCGGTGCACCTCCTCCCTGTTGGATCCTGAGTCGTCGGTGAGGTCTTCGTGGTGGACCCTCGGTTGGGACGGCTGGCTCGGCCGTGCCTCTTGCGTCGACTTCTCAGCAGCTTCCGTTGCCAGGGCCTCCTCCAGAGCGACCTGGAATGTTAGGTTCTTCTTAGCGTAGAGGCGTCGTTGCAGCTTCTCATCCCTCAGGCCACCGACGAGGCGGTCACGAAGCATGTTCTCCAGCTCTGAGAAGTTGCAGAACCGGGCGGCTTGGCGGAGAGAGGTCACAAACCCAGTTATGGTTTCCCCAGGGGCTTGCCGCTTTGCGTAGAAGGCATTTCGACGAGCCACCACTGAGGGCTGTGGAGAAAAGTGCCCCTTCAGCTGTTCCATTATTGTTTTGTATGGAACTGTAGCGACGTCTTCAGGCGCAAGGAGAGCCTGGGCGATTTCAAACGTCTCCTCTCCGCAGACGCTGAAGAATATTGCCCTCTTCTTGGCGTCTTCTTCATCGGTGACCCCCTTGGCTTCTAGGAGGAAGGTGAAACGAGAGGCGTACGCTTCCCAGTCTCCAGATGCTGGGTTGAACGGCGAGAAGCTGCTGTTGGTTGCCATTCTGAGTTCCTTGTGTCCCGGAGCTGAAGCCTAGATACATGGTGCGAGGCATCGGTGCGGCAGGTGGCGGTGCTGCGGTGCGGTGTGTGGCAGTCAGCTCAGCGGGATCCCATCCTCGTCGCCAGTGAAATATACTCAGAGTCGCAAAGTGATTCATGCTCTTTATTCAGCTCATAGTGGTGAGGAGGAATGAATGAAAGTCCCCTCAAAGTATCTGCTTATATACATTATTTACACAATGGGCTGCACATGATTGGCCAATTCTGGAATTCTACTGTAAGCCAATCAGGTTGTGGATTCACTTATATCTGGAGCATGATTGGGTGGTTCCTGCCAACCAATCAGACTGCTGCATTGTTCTAGGACCAATCAGACTGATGCATTCTGAATCCTATTGTTCTAGGACCAATCAGACTGCTGCGATTTGGATCCTATTGTTCTAGGACCAATCAGACTGCTGCAGTTTCGATCCTATTCAACTCAGTACATAACAAGCGCCGAGGGTCTTCTGGTGGTTCCCTCATTGTGAGAAGAAAAGTTACAGGGAACCAGGCAGAGGGCCTTCTCGGTGGTGGTGCCTGCCCTGTGGAATGCCCTCCCTTCAGATGTGAAGGAAATAAACAACTATCTGACTTTTAAAAGACATCTGAAGGCAGCCCTGTTTAGGGAAGCTTTTAATGTTTGATGTTTTATCATGTTTTTAAGATTCTGTTGGGACCCGCCCAGAGTGATTGGGGAAACACAGCCAGGTGGGTGGGGCATAAATAATGAGTTGTTGGTGGTGGTGGTGGTGGTGCTGCTGCTGCTGTTGTTAGTCTGAGTCTGTAATCTTCATTTTCAGACCATAGCTGTCAACTTTCAGATTTGAAAATAAGGGATCAGCAGCCCCGAAAATACAGTGATACCTCGGGTTAAGTACTTAATTCGTTCCGGAGGTCCGTACTTAACCTGAAACTGTTCTTAACCTGAAGCACCACTTTAGCTAATGCGGCCTCCTGCTGCTGCCGCGCCACCGGAGCACAATTTCTGTTCTCATCCTGAAGCAAAGTTCTTAACCCGAGGTATTATTTCTGGGTTAGCAGAGTCTGTAACCTGAAGTGTATGTAACCTGAGGTACCACTGTAAGGGATCAGCAGCCTCACCTGTCCAGGGGACAGTCTACGGGATATCTAACAATCCGGGATAGCAGCGGGAAGCAGCGGGAAACGGCGCTGGAATAAGGGAATTTCCTGCAAAAAAAGGGAAGGTTGACAGCTATGCTTCAGACTGAGTCTAAACGCAAATCTCACGCCTTCAAAATCCAGCCTTATTTATTTTTACTCCCATCCTCCTCAGACCCCCTAAACTCTTCCTTCCTGAAATACCTTGCTTGATGAAGCATTCTGGAGGACTCAAAAGCTTGCATGCTCAATTTTGGTCCTGAGAAAGGTACTGCTCACTCTGTAAAGATTTGTTTAATGGCATTATATTCTCAGTTTTATTTTCAAGTCCTTTCCTAATGATCCTAAGCATGGAATTTGCATTTTTCATTGCTGCCGCACACTCAGTCAACATCTTCATTGAGCTATCTACTATAACCCCCAGCTCCACTTCTTTTACCTGCCTGAGAACTGTAGTTTATTAGGGTGTTGAGAGTTGTTAGGAGACCTCGTTCCCTCAGGGAACTACAATTCCCATACAGGTTTAACAATCAATTGCTCTTCCCAGGGAACTCTGGGAAACTGTAGCTCTCTGAGGCGAATAGTGGTCTTCTAACAACTCTCAGCACCCTTAACAAACCACTGTTCCCAGAATACTTTGGGGAAAGTGATAGGATACTGCTTTAAGTGTATAGTGCAGATGGAGCCATAAATAGTTATCCAGAACTGCAAGCCATAGGGGAAAAAACTGCCCTCCTGGACATAGAAAAACAGCAATCTACTATGCTTTGCCTAGATAGAGATTTCTTAGTCTCAGTCTGCCATCTGATGGACAATGCAGTTCTTGTCTCATAAGCATTTTCCCTAGATTCTCAAGCTTTCGTTTTCTTCAATGACAGCCTGAAAATTGCGAACCACGTATTAGACCTTTTTGGTTCTTCAAATCAAAGTGCATAATTCATATTTTAATTTCTGACATCTTCCATTTTTAATGTAGTGAATCTCCCTGCTTTGGGTGAGCAAAGTTCTGCAAAATTTGTCGTCCGAATCAATCAACCAAATGCAGATATACTCAGCTGCTCCACAACCTTTCTATGGACCACCTAAGTGGGCTTTTTCTCACCAAATACACCAGTGGTCCACATCCATTGAGAATTTCTGAGAGACACCAGACATAACTGTTATGTACTGAAGTTTTCACCCTGGGCCAGCAGGGGATACTGTAGATAGTTATGCAAATAAGGGATTGAAAGTGACGTTCAGTGATTGGATAGTTTTAGAAAACTGTCACAGTTACGTTGTACTGGAGCTCTATATAAGCAGGCTGACTGAACCCTTCAGTTCAGTTCTGTTCTGGCCTGTGAATAAACAAGAGCTGTTTGAAGAATCTCTGTGTCGTCTGATATGTTCACCCACAACTTAAAAATAACTACTTTAAAGACCTCCTTTTCTACCAGAACACGATCCCTCATTTCTTGTATTAAGACCGTTATGTTCATAAATAGTATGTGTTGTCTGTTAAACCTTGACTACAGTATTGGATTCAGCCTTCACACAGATGGTGATAACAAAACTGACTTATTTTCAAGGTTATATACAGCTCAGTGGCCTTGTTCTAAAACACAGCCCTGAAGCAGGGACCTTCTAGTTCAAAGAACAAACAAACAAGGAAGAATCTGGGGTTCAGCTGAACTTAGGGGTTGGGAAGAAATTTATTTCACTTTGCATTTAAAGGTAAACTTATTTAATTTACACTTTCCAAAACTATATTCTTGTTGTTTGTTCCGCCCCGCCACTAATAGATGCATTTATATGCACACTTTTCTCCAGTATATCATTTTTGTACACATTACATGGAGGGAGAATTGCACTGTAAAAACTGTCTGTCTGTTCCACAAGAACCGAGTGGGATGGAATGTTATGCTTGGAATCTATCCCTAGAATGAAGAAGGATAAAAACACTATTGCACTAGGTGGCAGCAAAGCTGGTGTTTATATCAAATCCGATTACTTTCATGACTAAAACATTTCTTTTACCCGAAGGACATTTTATACAAATCAGCAGAATTCATGGGCAAAGGTTCTCCCCGGATGAACAAGTTCAGAATTTGGCTTGGGGGTTGTCTGCTTTGAATTGTGTTGCTGTATATCTTCTTATTGCTTTGTTCTCATTGGTACTTACAACATCCTGGGATAAATACTATGAAGGAAGGTATATAAATGCCACAGAGGCAGTGGAAGACAGGAGTGCCTGGTGTGCTCTGGTCCATGGAGTCACGAAGAGCTGGACACGACTAAATGACAAGAAGTAAATCAAGGCACATTCCCCTTGCACCACTGCCTCAGGGAAAAAAACTGAGAATAATATTTGTGCAAAAGAAACTTGGTGTACCAAGACGAAATTAGGCTTGTCACTTCACACACACACATACACACACAGCACTTAAGTAACAGGAAATACAGAAGACATACAACAAAAGCAAAGAGGACATCTAGACATTCAGTCCCTGAGCCTGAGGGTCCCCACCACTGCCCTATAGGGGCGATAGCTGTAAAATGTGTGTGTGGTTAAAAAATGAAAAGTGAGCCTTTTGTTGCAGGTGGTAGTGGTCTGCTTGAGTTTATTAATCACATCTTACATTCAGCCTCTGCCTGAGGTGGGGAGGGCACAGTGACAGGGCCAACAACAACAACAACAACAACTTTGTAATGAGTCCCCACCACCTTTTTTTCCAGAAAAAAAGGAGAATCATTGTATTTTCTCAGGTCTTTCAGTCTTTAAAAAATGCTGTATTATTATTATTATTATTATTGAATCACCTTCTGAACCACTATCTCAAGGTGATTTTCATGAGATAATTAAAAACAGCTAAAACAGGGACGCGGGTGGCGCTGTGGGTAAGACCTCAGTGCCTAGGACTTGCCGATCGCATGGTTGGCGGTTCGAATCCCCACAGCGGGGTGAGCTCTCGTCGTTCGGTCCCAGCTCCTGCCCACCTAGCAGTTCGAAAGCACCCTTAAGTGCAAGTAGATAAATAAAATAGGTACCGCTTTATAGCGGGAAGGTAAACGGCGTTCCGTGTGCTGCGCTGGCTTGCCAGAGCAGCTTCGTCACGCTGGCCACATGACCCGGAAGTGTCTGCGGACAGCGCTGGCTCCCGGCCTCTAGAGTGAGATGAGCGCACAACCCTAGAGTCTGTCAAGACTGGCCCATACGGGCAGGGGTACCTTTACCTTTACCTTTTTAAAACACTAAAACAGCAAACCCATATAAAACAAGACTAATACCCTAATACCCTAATAAATGGACCCTTCTTGTAAAGACCTGTTTTCCAGGGGGGGGGGGGGAAGCCTGCCAGAACAAAAATGTCTTCAGTTGTTTCCAGAAAGTGATGCCTGTTGCATCTTGACAGGTATTCCAGCGATCAGGGACAGCCACATTAAAATCCCTGCTCCGAGTTACTGTGGAGAGGACCTCCCTGAAGATCTTTGGAACTTAAGGAAAAACTGTAACACAGGTTGAAGCAATCTACTGGGTGTATGAGACAAAACAGTCTCTCAAGTTACCTGGTATTTAGCTCTATAGGGCTGTATATGTTAGTGCAAACACCTTGGGCTTGGCCCAGGAACAGGTTGGCAGCCAGGGCAAATCCCACAGGGAGGGTGTTACGTTCTGAAAGCAGTTCCCCCTCCCCACAAGCAAGTTAGCAGCCACATTCTGCACACCAACCCTCTGCCCTTGCCAGTTTTACTTTGCTTTTGCCGGTGTGTTTATAGTTCTAGATTTTTATGTTCCGTTTGCAACCTTTTATGGGTCTGCAATTGACTGTAAACCAGCCGGCGAACTTTTTGTCCTTGGGAAGTGCACAAATATTGTCAGTAAATCAATAGCTGCTCCCTCCCTTCAGAGGACCTGCTGCCTGCCAACTCCCAGAAAAAGTAAGACTGCTTCCATCAAGGGCTGCGTGAGGTCCAGCTGCTCAGCTCCAAGATTTTGGCAGGGGCAGGGATGAAACGTAGCAGAGCAGATGCTCAGCACACAAAAAGGTCCTGGTTCAATACCTAGTGATTCCAGGTAATGGCAGGAGAGACCCATGCTGGAAACAGTGGAGAGCAGACGCAGGGTTAAAAATAGTAAGCTATATAGACCAATGGTCTGGCTCAGTCTAAAGCAGCTTCCTACATTCCTATAGGATGCTGTCTGGCATGAGAACTTGAAGTATGTTGGCTCTCTATTCACACCACCCAATGCAATTTCTGTCCATTTTAGATTGTGCGTGCGTTTTCAAGACTCTTTGCAAACTGCTTTGGCAGCCCCTTGGGCTCCTATGTTGGGCTCTAAATGCTCCTATGTTGAACTCCTTGCCCCAAAGTTTTAGGTATCATCCCCTCTATCTGTGTCTTGCTGGCATTTGGAGACATTTCAACTCTTGTTGCTGAACTTTTTTAAAAAAAAAAAATTATTAACGTATAAAACACATACATATACATATACATTTACACAATACACGTACACAACACACTACCTTATCTTCATAACCTAAAACATATCTACATTACTCTATATAATACCTACCTATACTATACATAAAGAAGGCTGATTGCCGAAGAATTTATGCTTTTGAATTATGGTGCTGGAGGAGACTCTTGAGAGTCCCATGAACTGCAAGAGGATCAAACCTATCCATTCTGAAGGAAATCAGCCCCGAGTACTCACTGGAAGGACAGATCGTGAAGCTGAGGCTCCAATACTTTGGCCACCTCATGAGAAGAGAAGACTCCCTGGAAAAGACCTGATGTTGCGAAAGATGGAGGGCACAAGAAGAAGAGGACGACAGAGGACGAGATGGTTGGACAGTGTTCTCAAAGCTATGAACATGAGTTTGACCAAGCTGTGGGAGGCAGTGGAAGACAGGAGTGCCTGGCGTGCTCTGGTCCATGGGGTCACGAAGAGTCGGACACGACTAAACAACAACAACATACTATGCATATCAACATACTTACACACCTAACCCACACAGACACGGGAAAATATCTGTCGTTGCTGAACTTCATGAACTGATTAGTAATAGTACTACTCTATTCTGCCTTGGGGGACGCGGGTGGCGCTGTGGGTTAAAGCCTCAGCGCCTAGGGCTTGCCAATCGAAAGGTCGGCGGTTCGAATCCCCGCGGCGGGGTGCGCTCCCGCTGTTCGGTCCCAGAGCCTGCCAACCTAGCAGTTCGAAAGCACTCTCGGGTGCAAGTAGATAAATAGGGACCGCTTACTAGCGGGAAGGTAAACGGCGTTTCCGTGTGCGGCTCTGGCTCGCCAGAGCAGCGATGTCACGCTGGCCACGTGACCCGGAAGTGTCTCTGGACAGCGCTGGCCCCCGGCCTCTTAAGTGAGATGGGCGCACAACCCTAGCGTCTGGCAAGACTGGCCCGTACGGGCAGGGGTACCTTTACCTTTACCTATTCTGCCTTGGTAAGACCACACCTGGAATATGGTGTCCAGTTCTGGGTGCCACAATTTAAGAAGGATCTTGACAAACTGGAATGTATGAAGAGGAGGAAAAAAAAGCAAGATATACATTTTTGTAACACAGAAATCAATAAATGTGAAGGGAGAAGAAACGCCATGGTGCATCTGCAGCAGCAAAACAGGGTGCCTTCATCTGCCCCCGTTGCAACAAAATATGTCTCTCCTGTATCGGTCTCTACAACCACAGCAGGCGCTGTAAGTCTCCAATGGTTTGACTTCACCCCAAAGGAGCACTCCTCCACTGTCTCCTGAGATAGACAAAGACCAATGAATGCAAGCACATGTGGGCATGAGGCTACTCTGGGCAAGTGTGGCTGGGGCCAGGACCTACTGAGCCCTCAACTTACTTCTAGGGTGGCCCCCCTGGCCTTTATATACAGAGGGCAGCGCTCTATTGAAATGTCTGAGGTCAACAACACCTCTATGTGACAAGGATGTGACAAGGATGTCACATAGAGGAGGGAGAAAGGTTGTTTTCTGCTGCTCCAGAGAAGCGGACACGGAGCAATGGATCCAAACTACAAGAAAGAAGATTCCACTTAAACATTAGGAAGAACTTCCTGACAGTAAGAGCTGTTCGACAGTGGAATTTGCTGCCAAGGAGTGTGGTGGAGTCTCCTTTTTTGGAGGTCTTTAAGCAGAGGCTTGACAGCCATATGTCAGGAGTGCTCTGATGGTGTTTCCTGCTTGGCAGGGGGTTGGACTCGATGGCCCTTGTGGCCCTTGTGGTCTCTTCCAACTCTATGATTCTATGACCTCAGAGCAACAATCATGGGAGGGGTTTTTCCAGCTCTCTCTGCCGCTGTTTTTGGAAGCCTTGCGATTTGCTGCAGGAGAGGGACTGGGAGCTACATCATGAGAGGGGTGTTTCCAGGGTTCGAAATTAGCAGGGCGCCAGACGCATTTTGCGCCTCGAGAGTCTCCATTTGCAAGCAGCTCAAAAAGCCTGGCGCCATTTTTTGTGCCTGGGTGACACTCAAGGATTACTGAAACGTATGAGCTTTGAAGCCTCAAGGTATAAGCTAAGGATAGACAATATGTTAAAGAGTTTAATAATAGAGTGCTTTGAAAACTCAAGTATGGTACCAATATTTTTACCGAAAATACCAAATTAAACATGTATCAACAATTTCTGCTAAGTGTGTGGTATTAACAATGTGTCGCTTCTGTGAATTGCGTATTAATTCATGCTCATCAAAATAATAAATGAAAAGTGTTGCCGATCACCCCACCCCACCAGCAACTAGACATTCTATTTTGGCACCCATAACCCAGGTCCCAGAAGCCATTTGGCTCCTAGCTTTCCATCCGTGTTTCTAACACTGGCTGTTTCTAGGACCAAGGTGATACCGTCCAGCTGTGTTGCTGTTACCAGGAGGTTCAGTGTTGTGAGTGTAATCTTGCTGTATTTATAGTACCGAAATGTTTTCTTGCATGTTGCTATTTTCACTATCATGTTCCTGTTTTATTATGTTATTACGAAACTCCTCTTGCAACCGTTGGTTTTGAGGCGTATTCCTTTTTTTCCTTTGCTGTAAACTGCTTAGAGCATGTTCCTTTTTGTGGACAGGTGACATGCAAATACTATAAATAATAAATTATTATTATTATTACTATAATCATGATGTTGATGATGTCAGCCCTCTCATTTCATGGGCCTTCAGTAGATGCGATGGTACCCACTGCTAGGCCTGGCCAAAGGTGTTAAATGCAATAGCACTACCACCAAACAGATACAGGGGTCAAAAAAAATAAGAACAATAAATGAATCCCCAAACCCTTGTTTGGGTTAGACATGGTCCCAGTGTCTGAAAAGTACAACGACTACAGGTCCATTTCAAGTAGTCCATGTCCAGTTTAAAGCTTTTATTTTCAAGAAACTGTAGAGAGGCCATCTTTGTTGAAAGTCCATGCAATGTCTTTTGTTTTGTAGCTGTGTGATTTGTGCTCATCTTGTATTGCGATGGCCATTGGCTATCAAAAATAAAATTGATTGATTGATTGACAGATATAAGACCTGCTCCCTGCCTTGCTAGCCTGTTTCCACCAGGCCTGGGAGGGCCCTGACTGACTCCAGCGACAAAAATGATGCAAAAGCCAGCAGTCATCCTTGTGAGGCCTGCAGGACCTGCTACAGAGGATGCTTAGAGACTCTTGGGGTGGGAGAGATGTTGTTTAAGGGTTTAAAGTTGGGGGTCAAGATTTAATTTCCAAGGAGCTTACTTTCTGCTGCTCTTGGTATTAAATTTTTGCAAAAAATAATAATTGGGCCAGACTTCTTTTTACGTTGGGCCCGTTTCATTTTATTATATACTTCTTGATACGCTTTTCTCTATTGCTTAGGACCACTTGTTATATTTCTGTAATGATGAAAAAAGGTGAGTTAACAGCTTACACAGTGGACGCTCAGGTAGCGAACGGGATCCATGCAGGATGCACGTTCGCAACCCGCAGCATTCACAACCCGCAGCGGCGCATCTGCACACACGCAGGTTGCAATTCGGCGCTTCTGCGCAAAGCGCGATTTAGCGCTTCTGTGCATGAGCAACCGCCGAAACCTGGAAGTAACCCGTTCTGGTACTTCCGGGTTTCGGTGCTCCGTAACCCGAAAAGACACAACCTGAAGCGGCTGTAACCCAAGGTATGGCTATACAATGGCATGGAGAAAGTGGAAAGAGAGTGGCTGGGGGAAACCAGCCAGATGGGCAGGGTATAAATAATACATTTATTATTATTATTATTATTATTATTCTTCTTCTTCTTCTTCTTCTTCTTCTTCTTCTCCCTCCCTCCCTCATAACGCTAGAACTCATGGGCAGGCAACAAAGTCGAATGATGGAAGATTTAGGACACCCAGCCATTATTTTATTTTTATTCCACCACCACCAGTCACAGGGATTCATAGTTTTCCTCCCACACTTTTGACCCTGTTGCTCTTCATCAACAATAGCCGCTGTTCCTTAATGCACAACTTTTGCAACCACCGCCTCCTTCCTTCCTTCGCTCATTCCGCAGAGCGCGAGAATCTTCGCAGAACTGCGGAGTTGGAAGGGACCCCAAGGGTCATCCAGCCCAACCCGCTGCGACGCTAGAAACTCAGCTAAAGCATCCGTGGCAGATGGCCATCCAACCTCTGCTTTAAAACCTCCAAGGAAGGGGAATCCACAACCTCCCGAGGGTTGCGCGTTCGATCCCCACGTCGGACGAAAGACGCCGGCCTCGCGGGGTGAGGGAGGCTAGACTAGATGACCCTCGTAGCCCCGCCCAAATGCTAAGTTTCCCTCCCCCTTGCTCGCGCTCGGCGCTGCAAGTGGCCAGGCTCTCCCTCTCCAGGCGGGGCGCGCCGGAGACAAAAGGCCAATGGCGCGCCACTCCGGGCTCCCCGCCCAGGCCCGCATCCGCCGCCCGGCCTCCTCCTCGTAACCCGTCACGTGGGAAGAGAGCCCCGCGGCTTCTAGCAGCAACAGGGGCAGGAGCAGAGCCGCGTGGGGTAGGAGAGCAGCGCCTGCGATCGCCTCCTCTTCGTCGACCTTGTTCTCCTCGCTCTCTCTTCCCTCTCCACGAGGCCGCCATGAAGAAGCTGCTGGTGGCCGCGCTGCTGCCCGTCTGCTTCGTAGCCCTGTCGGGTAAGTCGCCTTTTTAACTTCTTCTGCGGGGGCGGGGAAGACCCCCCCCCCGCGGCGAGCGAGAGAAAAAGGGAAAGTTGCCTTTGCTCCTCTCCACGGATCAGGTCCCCTCGCGCGCGCGCCTTCCCACGCCTTCTGCTTTTCGGAAAGGGATGCGTCCGAAGGAGGTTTGCTCATTTCCCTCTCTGTTGCAAGCGGGAACTTGCACGGATTTTTGTAATGTTCCCCCCCCCCCCACCTCCCGCCTCAGAGTCGGCTCAGCTCAAGAAGTGGGGTCGCCAGTTTTTAAAAACCCCCGCTTTCTTAACCGTGAAAGTTATTTGGAGACCTCGGGGTATCTTTCGTGTGTGTGTTTGTGTGTTGTGCGCGCCGTCGAGGTTGCACGGCCGGCCGCAGAAAAGGAAGTGCACGTGCTTTTATTTTAATTTTTGCACGGAGAAGGTCCCCGTTTCAGTTCCAGCGCAGTTCCAAACCAAATCTCAGCTTAAAAAACAAAACAAAAACGGAGGGAATAGCAGGTCTGGACGGTCCCCAAATCCCTGCCTGTCATAATAGATAGTGCCAGAACAGATGGAGCAATGGGTCTTAGACGCTGTTTCATGTTTTCAGAGCAAATAGAACTGGGACGCCTTTCTTCCATCCCGACCGACATCCTTTCTTGCACGGCAAAGGGACCTTCGTGTGAACGCAGCCAGAAATTGACCTACCACCATGCAAGCAGTTTGCTTCTTGTTGGAAAATAGGTTTAGGGAGGGTTGAGGTCACTGAGGTTTCTTTGCGTCTGTGTGGCTTTATTGCAGTTCCGTGAGTAACAAACAGCGTGGTCTTGTTGCTACCAAAAGAAAGAGGGTCGTTTCATTTCTAGTCCTTTAGGCTCTTGGGGGATGAAGTGTAAACTGCAAGCACTTCCCAATCTGTGCGAAATCATAGCAAAGGCCAGAGCATGTAAACAAAAGACTGACATGCTGAGGCAAAACATTGGCTTGGAAGTAAACCCTTCCAAGTAAGGCTGCAGATATTAAGACAGGTTTGCTAAGATAAGAATCTCACCAATCAAAACTCTGTTCTCTCATTTATTTGCCAACAAAGGGCAAGTGTTGCTTTCTAGAGCAGCTTTCGCCCACCTAGTGCCCTCCAGATGTTTCTAACTACAACTTCCATCAGGCTCCTCCAGCACAGCCTGGCTGATGAGAGCTGTGATTGAAAACATCTGGACTGAAGGGCACAAGGTTGCCAAAGGCTAGAATAGCTTGACCTACTAAATCTTAATGACAAGGTCTACTTTTAGGGGCAGTAATTAGTATTAGCATTATTTATGTAGAAAGCTCTACTTTTTCTTTTGGTCAACCATGGCTTCCTACTTCATCCATGATTAACACCGGCCAGGATTAGTTTAAAGCAGGCATAGGCAAACCTGGCCCTCCAGATGTTTTGGGACTACAACTCCCATCATCCCTGACCACTGGTCCTGTTAGCTACGGATGGTGGGAGTTGTAGTCCCAAAACATCTGGAGGGCCGAGTTTGCCTATGCCTGATTTAAAGAATCCAGCTTCATAAGCTATGGTTTAAAGTGGTCTTGTTTTGAAACTGACTGCTGTTAATTGTTAAACCAACTTTAAAGCATAGGTTACGGAGCTGGCTTCCTTTAACGAGCCATAGGTATTGTTAACCATGGTTCCTGGTTTGGGCAAAACCGAAAGTTTGTTTTTCAAAGTCCTTCTCCCAGATGCAGAAGAGGATGGAGGGGGCTACCAAACCTTGGTTTTGCTGCAGGTCATACATGTTGCAGTGTACCATGGTTTAAATTTAGCATGACATGAGAACACAGTTCTGTGTTGCACTCTCACTTGCATTGGAGCAAGAAGGCAACGGTCCACTGCCTTCGTGTCTTTAGGGGAACTTGGAGGAACCGCAGTTGGTCTCAGCACCTCAGTCGGTGACCCCACACAGTCAGGGAGCATGTCCTCCACCCCCGTTAAACCTGTCAGACTGATGGTGCCAACAAGTCTGAGTATCCATAAGGACATTGGGTCATTTGGTCACCAGATTAGTGCCTTGAGGGTAGAAGAGCCCCTGAGAATATAGAAGTGCGTTGATGTATAGAAAACCGTTTAGAGACTGCTCCTCATATATCTGGCCCGTATACAACAAAAATTACAAGAGAGAGTGTTGGCATCCATCTGTCTCGAGAGAGAGTGGAGTGCGCCTCCGGGGGTGAAATTAAACGGCTGCATTAGCAGCACTGAAGGGACCTCTCTGGGGCACAAGCCTGGGCAGTGTGCATGGAGTTTCTGAGCTGCCCAGATGGCAAGACCCCTCTCTTGGCCTCACTGATGTAGTCCAAAGGAAAGCAGAGCAATACGTTTGGTACCAGCTTGGCTGCAGGAGTTGCTAGAAAGAGGCTTACAAGGCACCCTCCAACCATCTTAGGGACTCCAGATTTGCATAGGGTTTACTCCTTGGCCTTTTCTTCTCCCAAAGATACCTCGCAAGGCAGCAGAGGTTGAGGATCAAGGTTTTCCTTCTCCTGGATGGGCTGCCTTACCAGGTTGATGAGCCCCATCTGGCCCTCACTTCCCTCTACGGCAAGTGCAGAAACCACCTTCTTGGGGCCACTATTGGTCATGTCAGCTCAATTCACCAGAGCCTGTCTTTGCGTGCAGGGGAAGTCCCTCACCAAGGGTTTGAGACCAGTCAGCTACCCCTCACCTCGTTTAGCTAGCCAGTCAAAGCCATTTCCGAGGTGTGGCCTCCGTTGCACGCTGACAGCTTCTGTGAGCCACAGGTGAGAGCTGAGTGCAGGGTAGGGGACAAAGGCTGGGCAAGCTACCCCAGAAGGAGCATGACATGCCCCCTACCACAGGTACAGTGGTACCTTGGGTTACATACGCTTCAGGTTACAGACTCCGCTAACGTAGAAATAGTACCTTGGGTTAAGAACTTTGCTTCAGGATGAGAACAGAAATTGTGTGGCGGCAGCGGGAGGCCCCATTAGCTAAAGTGGTGCTTCAGGTTAAGAACAGTTTCAGGTTAAGAACGGACCTCCGGAACGAATTAAGTACATAATCAGTGGTACCACTGTACTCCTCCTCTCCAAAAACCCTTCAAAAGAGACACAATTAAAGCATTAAAAGCAATGCAGGATATGCATAAAAATGGCTGGCTCCTCTTGAAAGTTTAAGCCGCTGAATTGGCCTGTTGACATTAAAAAAAAAAAGTATTGAAGAGATGCCTGAAAATCAAAAGGTAGGGGTGCCTGACAGGTGTGTGCTGCAAAGGTGTTCCACAGCATGGAACCAGTGGCGCTAAACGCTCAACTTCTGGTTGAAGCCAAATGGGTTTCTGAAACACTGGGGGTAACTAACATAGTTCCTCTGGATGATTTCAGTGATCTTGCTGCTATATAAGACTGGGATGAATCAGCCCCGCACAGATAGAGCTGATGGAACAGCTGGCCTGACCTTGGAAAAGACCTAGGTAGAAAATATTGGCTAAGAAGATAGTTCAAGATTACATTATCTCTTTCTGGGTTGTAAATCAGTCTTCCTTGACCCTTGAGAAGCCTGAAGGGAACTGTGCTAAATTTAATGTGCTGTGAAATATCTAGCAGCTGAGGGATATAGCACAGTTGCTCAGAAATAGATGTAGCATCTCAAGCAGCTTTTGAAATTTGCCAGGCGCATTTTGCATTTTGGCCATTTGCAACCAAGTGAAGATAGCTGAGTGTCAGGATAGTGCCTGGCGTCTCTACCATCTGGAGGTACGTGCCTCCTTGAATCTGGAGTAACAACACATCCTGTAGAATTCTAACAGTGATAGTTTATCTGCACAATCGGAATTAATTACAGGAACCAAAAAGTCCTATTGAAAAATACAACTTCCGAGCCGTCTGGCCCCAAAATGGCAACTAGGCATTCTGTTTTGGCGACAGCAAACCTGGTTCAAGGAGCCATTTGGCGCCTAGTTTTTATATCTGAATTTCTAACACTGACTCGGGATTCATTTGTGAAAAGGGGGGGAACTTGCTAGTAATAAACATAGCTTGCCTTCCTGTAGCTAAAAAGAATTTATGACCCTTTGGGCTCGCCTCAAGGCCCAGCCTGAAGTGGGTTGTAAATGGCCACTGCAAGTCTAGGTGATGTCTAGTGGAACTCATCTCACTGGGGACAATGTGGCCTGTTGTATCTTCTCCACCCCCAAAATTAGCAGATAATAATGTGAGCCTTATATGCAGGCAAGTGCAGAACATCGTGACACAAGGTAGAATCATAGAGTTGGAAGAGACCACAAGGACCATCGAGTCCAACCCCCTGCCAAGCAGGAAACACCATCAGAGCACTCCTGACATATGGTTGTCAAGCCTCTGCTTAAAGACCTCCAAAGAAGGAGACTCCACCACACTCCTTGGCAGCAAATTCCACTGTCGAACAGCTCTTACTGTCAGGAAGTTCTTCCTAATGTTTAGGTGGAATCTTCTTTCTTGTAGTTTGGATCCATTGCTCCGTGTCCGCTTCTCTGGAGCAGCAGAAAACAACCTTTCTCCGTCCTCTATGTGACATCCTTTTATATATTTGAACATGGCTATCATATCACCCCTTAACATCCTCTTCTCCAGGCTAAACATGCCCAGCTCCCTTAGCCGTTCCTCATAAGGCATCGTTTCCAGGCCTTTGACCATTTTGGTTGCCCTCCTCTGGACACGTTCCAGTTTGGTAAACGAGGTGAAGGTAAACGAGGTGAAGTAGACGGAACGAAAAGGATGTGCATCAGCCATTTTATGTGGCTGCATTTCCTGTAACATCTACCAGAAAAGTCAAGTAGCTTTGAAAAGGTTTGGGGATTTGCAGGTTTTTGACAAGAGGTAAACAGACAATTTAAACACAGCTTGCAAGTTTTTGCTAGAACTTTTAAAAACCACAGTGATGCTTCCAGTGTTATGCTTGGCTCCTGATATACACTGTCTTTCTACTCCTTTTCCACCCTCCCCGTGTATTTTAGTTTACTGTTCCCACAATCTTTCTCAAGCTTGTGTGCCAGAGAGCAGCATCTGTATAGGAACCAACAGATCCGTCAGTGTGGCTATTCTTACATATTGTGAAACAGTGTCATCCATGGACCAGTGCTGGTCTGCAATGTCTTCCCTACAGGTTGGGTGGGATGCTTCAAGGACCAAATTTGGTACTGGTTCCTGGCCCATTGGGTGGGGGAAATCCCACTCCAGCACATCAGATAGCTTGAGAAGCACTGATAAAAATCATACTTTCACCACTTCATTGAGCTGCAGAAACATTGTTAGTAGGGCTGAACCAAAGGGGGATATCTCGTGATTTTTTTCGTCAGTGTAAGAAAGGCATCCCTTTGGGTAACTCCCCGAATTGCTGCAAAGGAAAACGGAAAAGTTTGCCTCTTTAGGAAGCACGGCTCTCACTCTGCATGGGTATCCTTGACTGGTAGGGGAGAATAATGATTCCTGATTGAGTAGGATCTCTCATGCAGCCAGTGCCGGAAGTATTAATAGTGCTCTGAACTGGTTTTGTCTGTGCTCAGAAACAACAGCAGGTAGCCAAATCGAATTGGGTAGCATTGCAGGGTGGTCTTGCTCACCACATAGGCATAGAAAGCGTTAGAATAGCAGTAGGGGAAACAATTGCAGCAAACAGCCTTAGGAGGAAATGGAAGATTTACACTGCAGATTATATTGGAAAACATTGTTCATTGCATTTTCAAACCCCTCTTAAAACCAGTTTTCCCAGGGTGTAACTTGCTCCCTGTCCTCTTCCGAAAACACTACAGTGGAAACTTGGTTTTCGAACGTAATCTGTTCTGGAAGGCCGTTCAACTTGTGAAACATTCGAAAACCGAGGAGCAATGGGCAGTCGGCAAAATCCATTGAGAAAAAAGAGAAAAACTTGCAGTGGAATCCGTTCGACTTTCAGGCCACATTTGAAAACGGAAGCAATTACTTCCGGGTTTTCGGCGGTTGGCTTCCAAAACATTCGGCTTCTGAGATGCTCAAAAACTGAGGTTCCACTGTATTTTGAAATTAAGCTTTGTCCCCTCTTTGCTTTAAACCAGGTGTAGACAAACTCAGCCCTCCAGAAATTTTGGGACTACAACTCCCATCATCCCTAGCTAACAGGACCAGTGGTCGGGGATGGTGGGAATTGTAGTCCCAAAACATCTGGCGGGCCGAATTTGCCTATGCCTGCTTTAAACCTTGCAGCTTCTCCCAAGGTGATTTTGCAGTGGTAGGGTGAGTGGCACCTGCTTGTCTCTGGGGGGGGGGGATGCACATTATACCTTAGAAGGAGGGCTAAAAGCCAGGAGAGCTATTTTAATTTTGGAGATTCCTGAGTTGGGGGGGGGGGAGCAAGGGGGAAAGTGATGGGGTGGAGGAGAGATTTTCTGCATGCCACGAGTATTACCAAAAATGCCTGGAGATTCTTAGAGGTATTTGAAAAGGGTGAATTAGATATGGAGCATAACAGCCTGCAATTTCACTGTGCCCTGTGGCATAAGTTGGACCCTTGATCCCTCGCCACATCTCCAAAATAAAGACACAGACATCATGAGGGCAAGACATGCACCTTATTCTGTGGATATGGAAACAAGATGGTGCCCCAGATTCCTAGTGTCAACAGACACTTCAGAACTTAAAAAGGAGGGCAGGCTTCTTTAACAGGTGGAGAAAATCAACAGGTGTGATTTCTGTGTTTGGGAAAGTACCGGTTGAATGAATCATCGGAATGATTAACGGCACTGAACCCCTTGTCGAGAAAGCCAGCATTCCGAATTTCTATTTATTTATTTTTATTTTGTGTTGTCATAAACATACAAATAGATACTAATATACATGCACTTATAAAATTCACATATCATATGAAACTGGTCACAGTTCTAACTTTATTATTTAAGAATTGCTATAAATAAACACATCACTATAAGCAAATCACTTTTATAATTTAGTCTGCAACCCTTTATAACAGGGGTCAGCAAACCTTTTCAGCAGGGGGCTGGTCCACTGTCCCTCAGACCTTGGGGGGGGCAGACTATATTTTGAAGGGGGGGAATGAACGAATTCCTATTCCCCACAAATAATCCAGAGGTGCATTTTAAATAAAAGCACACATTCTACTCATGTAAAAACACATTGATTCCTGGACCGTCCGTGGGCCGGATTGAGAATGCAATTGGGCCGGATCCGGCCACTGGGCCTTAGTTTGCCTAAACGTGCTTTATAATTTATAGTACCATCCCATTCTCATATATATGATGGCACTCATCTGTCTCGAGAGACAATGGAGGAGTGTGCCTTTGGCGGTAAAGTCAAACTACTGAAGAGTTTAGTGCCTGCTGTGGCTGTAGAGACCAGTGCAGGAGAGACATGTTTTGTTACAGCTGGGGAAAATGAAGGTGTCCAGTTGTGCTGCTGCAGATGCACCATGCTGTTTCTTCCCTCTGCGTTGCTTCCGGAGGTCATTCATACTCTCGTGACTGCTACACAAACACAACTTGACTATGTGTCTCCAAGCACTTCAGTTTTCTGCAAGGGGTTGTCACATGGCAGAGCTGATGTTGCCAGCCTTCGTGTCATGTTTGCAGACACCTTTGCAACACAGAGTTGGTTTGGCAATGGCGCTGGTGCCTTAAGCCAGCTCCCCATAGAGCACGTATATGTGTGTGTGTACACACACACACACACACACACACACCCATGTCAGAAGCATATATTTTGGCAAAATTCCTTAAAAATAGCTCAACACCCTTTGTGTGCAGATTTTCACTTTTTGAAATATGGCGACTGCTGTGGGTAAACCACAGAGCCTAGATGATCAGAAGGTTGGTGGTTCGAATCCCTGTGACGGTGAGCTCCCGTTACTCGGTCCCTGCTCCTGCCAACCTAGCAGTTTGAAAGCACGTCAAAGTGCAAGTAGATAAATAGGTACTGCTCCAGCGGGAAGGTAAATGGTGTTTCCGTGCGCTGCTCTGGTTCGTCAGAAGCGGCTTAGTCATGCTGGCCACATGACCCGGAAGCTGTACGCCGGCTCCCTCGGCCAATAAAGCGAGATGAGTGCCACAACCCCAGAGTTGGCCATGACTGGACCTAATGCTCAGGGGTCCCTTTACCTTTAACATATGCACATCTACACACATGATTACAGGGGTACCTTGGGTTATAGACACTTCAGATTACAGACTCTGCTAACCCAGAAATAGTACCTCGGGTTAAGAACTTTGCTTCAGGATGAGAACAGAAATTGTGCAGTGTAGCAGCAGCGGGAGGCCCCATTAGCTAAAGTGGTGCCTCAGGTTAAGAACAGACCTCCAGAACAAATTAAGTTCTTAACCTGAGGTACCACTGTCCATGTCTCATTTTTTAAATCTTGGCAGTGAGAAGGCAGTTTTCTGCTTCATATACCTTACAAAAGGTGACCAGGTTTTCTCATTTTGCTCTTTTCTGTGACTTACCCCTCCCCCAAACCCTCATTTCTTTATTTTTACCAATTTCTTTGGGGAAAACAGCATATTCCCCTCTCCTGGCATAGGCAAATGGAAGAGGGATGCTTTTGCTTTTCCAGTGGCCCAGCCAACCTAGGAATCTGTGTTTAGCAGAGTGCTAATTCCTAACTGCAGTATTTTGCCCTCTCTCCTTATACAAGCTCTGCATATAGCCTTTATCTAATCTGCATCTCTTCCTTTTTCCGCTTAGTCGTTTTTTGGGGGCAGGGCATGACAATCCGCTTACCGCACACCTAGCGTGGGTTGCAGAAGCTCTTAGCAAGCAGTCCAGGAGAACAGACTGCCTACGTACAGATCTGCATGCTGCTGTGTTTATCCCAAAGCTGGTCTCTGGAGGTGGCCCAGACACCCCTGCCTTGCCCTCTGTTCCTAAAAGCGTTGGGAGAGAGATACTGCGGGTGAAATGTCTATGTGCTCTGCCGTTCCCCTCATGTTCCTGGCTTTAGGGAGGATCATAGAATTGTAGAGTTGGAAGAGACCACAAGGGCCATCGAGTCCAACCCCCTGCCAAGCAGGAAACACCATCAGAGCACTCCTGACAAGCCTCTGCTTAAAGACCTCCAAAGAAGGAGACTCCACCACACTCCTTGGCAGCAAATTCCACTGTCGAACAGCTCTTACTGTCAGGAAGTTCTTCCTAATGTTTAGGTGGAATCTTCTTTCTTGTAGTTTGGATCCATTGCTCCATGTCCGCTTCTCTGGAGCAGCGGAAAACAACCTTTCTCCCTCCTCTATGTGACATCCTTTTATATATTTGAACATGGCTATCATATCACCCCTTAACCTCCTCTTCTCCAGGCTAAACATGCCCAGCTCCCTTAGCCGTTCCTCATAAGGCATCGTTTCCAGGCCTTTGACCATTTTGGTTGCCCTCCTCTGGACACGTTCCAGGATACTGTGGTTTGTTCAAGCAATGTTTCCAGTGGCAACCAAACAGGGAAACGATGGTTTAAGTTGGGGATGGGGAACACCTGCAGAGGTGGATGGAGTCCTATCAGCACAAGCCAGCACAGCCAGTAGTCAAGGAAGATGGGAGTTGTAATCCAGAACTTTTGGAGGGCCACAGGTTCCCCATCGCCAACAAGGCTAAGAAATCTAAATCTGATCCATTTCCTGATTCGGATGTCACTGACAACGGTTCAGCAAAGCACAATATCTTCTCAAAGGAAAGTGTGGGGCCAGTGGTTAATGGCGAGGAAGCACAAAGACGCAAAGCTTTTTCCAATAAAGCATGGTAAATGATGTGATGTCTGAACTGGGCCACACGTAGCCCCAGATAGATCCCACCGGGGTCAATGGGATCTTCTCACAATTAAGTTTGTGTAAGATTTCATTGCTCTGGTGAAAGGCCCTTCAAACAGGATATTCATCGAGCATACATTTCCAAAGAAACTCCTCCTCATGGGCAAGACAGATCCCATGACACGATAACTTAATTGTCACAAGACGTTACATATGACACAGTGGACATTCTGTTTCAGTGTATGTACAAAATCTCAGAGCGTTAAGACCTAGGCTGGAGGCGTAAAGATGTTTTTTTCGGACCGGTTCGGTTCATAGTGTTAACGTTGCCAAATCCAAGCTCCTGGAAATTGTCGTGAATATCCCAACCTTTATGAGCCTTTCACCATAGTACTTGTAGTTGCAAGATTCTTGTGTTTAGCATGGGGTTGAGCAAGATCAGGGCCGAGGATGTGGATACAGCTGGCAACCTAGATCTGATGATGATGATGATGATAAAATTTTATTACTTATACACCCCCCCCCCCAATCTGGCTGGGCCTCCCCAGCCATTCTGGGCAGCTCCTGTTGGCATTCCATTCCTCCGCTGTGCAGACGTGTGGGATTGTTTTAATTACATGTCTGTGTTTTACAATCCAGCACTGATTGTCGGAGTCTTGTGAACGGAAGTTCCGTTCTGTATTGCTTTTGTTTCCTTCTTCTCTCTGAGAGCAAGAAGGAGAGGAGTCATGTTTTCCTTTGTCCTGATTTGTATATATAAATAAACTAGCTTAGTGCTCACACCTCAGGCCTGGATTCTGCTGATGTTGTTTCTCTGCTAACGTGTGCTCAGTGTCTCTGGACATGAGCCACAGAATCTCATCGGGGAAGAAGAATGATGGATTTCAGGAGTGGTATGCAGACCAGAGAGACGGGCTGGCATGCATGGTGTCATTTGCCTGGTTGCCCTCCTTGCCTGCCAGCCATTACCCCAACAGCTCCCAACAGAATATCAAAAACACGATAAAACATCAACCATTAAGAACTTCCCTAAACAGGGCTGCCTTCTAAGACGTTAGTAAAGGTAAAGGTACCCCTGACCATTAGGTCCAGTCGTGTCCAGCATGACTAAGCCGCTTCTGGCGAACCAGAGCAGCGCACAGAAACGCCGTTTACCTTCCCACCAGAGCGGTACCCATTTATCTACTTGCACTTTGACATGCTTTCGAACTGCTAGGTTGGCAGGAGCAGGGACCGAGCAATAGGAGCTCACCCCGTAACGGGGATTCGAACCGCCGACCTTCTGATCAGCAAGTCCTAGGCTCTGTGGTTTAACCCACAGCGCCACCCGCGTCCCTCTAAGACATTAGATGTCTTCTAAAAGTCAGATAGTTGTTTATTTCCTTGACGTCTGATGGGAGGGCATTCCACAGGGCGGGCACCACTACCAAAAGGCCCTCTGCCTGGTTCCCTGTAACCTCACTTCTCTCAATGAGGGAACCGCCAAAAGGCCCTCGGCGCTGGACCTCAGTGTCCAGGCAGAACAATGGGGGTGGAGGCGCTCCTTCAGGTATACTGGGCCGAGGCCATTTAGGGCTTTAAAGGTCAGCACCAACACTTTGAATCCTAGCTTCCCCCACCTCTGGCAGGCAACTTTGATAGGTGGATGGGTTCTGCCCACCTTGCAGACTTGAAAGGTAAAATAATGCAAATGTATTTATCACTATGTTATGTGTGTTTGTTTCAGTGACTGCCGCAGGACTGAACGTGACCTCCGCAGCTCCCCATTCAAGTTCAATAACAAGTAGGTCTCTACTTAATCTTTTTTTCCCCTTCTGCTTTACTAAGATGAAAGCACTTGCATCTGTGGCCCCCAAATCCAAGGCAAATGATTTGCTTATCCAAACGGCTTGTGGCGGGGGGGGGGGGGGTTGCCTCTCTGTTCTGAGAAATTACGTAACTGGCATTGGGAAAGAAGGATTGTGTTGAAGATGTCAAGGACATCCTTGTTGGAGTTGCTGCTCAGGAATGCCTGATATACTTTTCACACATTGGGCAGGTCAGATTTATTATTATTATTTGGCTGAGAGTCTTCAGGTTGCAATTCCAATAAAGCACCTTTGCAAGCTATTCCATTTAGGGAGCAACCCTATGGCCAAGAGCCTTGGGATGCAGCTATCTGGCTCACAGGGCTACAGTTCCCAGAGTTTCCTCTGAGATTGATCATTAAACCACTCTGGGAATCGCAGCTCGGGGGATGGGGGTCTCTTAACAACTCTCAGCACCCCTCACAAACTACATCTCCCAGAACCCTTTGGGAGGAAGCCATGATGGTTTAAAGTGCATGCCTGAAATAATGGTGTGTTGTTATATTCTGGAGTGACATCCGCAGTTGTATTTTAAGCTGTATTTATTTATTTATCCTATCCTATCCTATCCTATCCTATCCTATCCTATCCTGTCGTATCCTGCCTTCCAAAGGAGCCCAAGGCGGCAAACCAAAAGCATAATAAAATAATGCAATTAAAAATATAAACGTTAAGAACATTGAAAACGATCTAATGATATGCATTCCTGTATCTAAAGCCCAAATACATACAAGTTAAGAGAAACTGAGTTCCCTATGTGCCCAGCACCCAATGAAATCCACACGTGGCACTCCAACGACCTTATTGTTATTCAGAAGAACTTTTTAAAAGTTATTTTCTTTCTCACCCGACGCCCATGAATCATAGCATTAGAAGTGAATATGAGGACCATCTAGTCCAACCCCCTGTAATGCAGGAAAATTTCTGTCAGTGGGGAGCTCAAATCCATGGCCCTGGTCTAAAGTTGTAGGGTTGATTGGTTGGTTCGTTTTTTAATTATTCTGCTGACTTTTGAGAAACGTTTATTTTGGAGTTGTTGGTTCCAAACATCTAGCTCCAGTTTCTGTTTTTGGACCTAGAACAAAGGTGCCGGGGGCCCAAAAAATGAAAAGGGGGGAGGGGACCCCCCCCAACTCAAAACAACAACCCAGCTTTTCAATGTTTCATCATAGATTAATTACCTGCTTTGGAGAAACCACAGCTGGGCATGTTGCCATGTGCAAGTTAAGGCAAGATGTGGCGCAAGTCATCATCGTTCCTGTGCCTTTCACTGGCAAAAAGCAAAAGTTGCCTTTTATTTGTGAAACGCTTTCTTTTCTATATTCTATTATTTGTCCTCCCTCCTTTTTGAACGCTCTGATGCTACTTTTGTCTTCGGTGTTGTTGCTTAAGTCTGGTTTGGATTAATTTTGCTGCCCTTGTAAACCTTGATATTTTATTACGTGATTGAGGTTCAAGCGTTGTATTTGCAAAACGAGCTTGGCAATTGAAAAGTATTGAGCTTAATTTTACCCACAGCCCCATTCCTCAAGGCGGTGTGTGTGTGTGTGCGCGCACACGCTAAATGTTGATATTTTTATCTCAGAACTTTGCACATGTTCCAAGAGGGAACCAAGAGGCAGCCTTAACCTGTGAAGGAACCTCAGTGCAACTGGGGATGCTTGACTCTGCAAATTCCCTAATTGTACAAACAGAGCCTACACACAAGCACTCTGTACATGCTCAGGCTCTTTTACGAGTTGCTCTGAATGTGTCACGAGGGCTGAAGGGATAACTTCACCAGACTCAAGGCAGATAGAAGCCTTCCCATTATGGAGCTGGGTGTTCAGGTCTCCGGATGGAGGGTTGGGTTCAAACTGCATTTCTGGCACATCTGTTTTGGAGACCCAGTGTGGTGTAGTGGTTCAGATGTCAGACTCGGACCTGGGAGACCCGGGTTCAAATCCCCATTCAGCCATGAAGCTCATTGGACGACTTTTGGCCAGTCAGTGTCTCTCAGCCTAACTGCCCTCACAGGGTTGTTTGGGGAGTTAAATGTAAACCACCTTTGTGCTCTTTGTAGAAAAGCTGGGATATAAATAAAATAAATAAAAGTAGTGAGGGAGGGGCAGAAATTGTGGTTCCACTTCCTTCCCTATGCACAAAAACAAGCATTCCCTGTGATAGGCTCATTGATGCTCTCCACCTATCTGTGAAATGTTCTCACACCTATTTGAGGAGCTTCAAGCATCTACATTGACCTGTTGCATTGACCAAGCAGTGTGACTCGTTACGGGAAGAAGAAGAAGGAGAAGGAGAAGAAGAAGAATTTATTATTTATACCCCGCCCATCTGGCTGGGCTTCCCCGGCCACTCTGGGTGGCTTCCCAAAAAATTATAAATACTGTAATACATCAAGCATTAAAAGCTTCCCTAAACAGGGCGCTGCCTTCAGATATCTTCTAAAAGTCTGGTAGTTCTTCTTCTCTTTGACATCTGATGGGAGGGCGTTCCACAGGGCGGGTGCCACTACCGAGAAGGCCCTCTGCCTGCTTCCCTGTAACTTGGCTTCTCGCAATGAGGGAACAGCCAGAAGGCCCTCGGCGCTGGACCTCAGTATCCGGGTAGAACGATGGGGGTGGAGACGCTCCTTCAGATATACTGGACCGAGGCCGTTTAGGGCTTTAAAGTTCAGCACCAACACTTTGAATTGTGCTCAGAAACGTACTCACAAGCATTGAAAGTGCTGCGTGAAATAAAGCACGTATTGACCCCCCCCCCCAAAAAAAAGAGAGCGCATTACGATGTTTAGTGAAGGCCATTCTTTTTCTGGAGGGTTTTGCTTTCTATGTCTGCCCCATGTATCTGATGTGTTCCTATATTTCACGCATGCTTTGCAAAGGAACAACGCTTCCTAATTGCTGCAAGGTGAGTACATCAGTGGAAGAGCCCGATGGCTAGCAAGCCTTAATTAACACTGTCTTTTGCATTGGGGGGGGGGGTTGTCATTAAGCGCACTCTTGTACAACATGAGAGATAGATGGGATGAGACTTGTTTGAGGATGTGTGCAGTTTCACTTGAGAAACCTCAGCTTGCAGGGTGCTGAAGTACTTCCTTTTTAAAGGTTTGCTGCAAAATGAGTCAGAGCAGTTTCTGCAACAGGCCTGTTAGCTTCTCGTTTGAAAACAGGCCTTTCCCCCTCACTAAAACGTGGCTACAGTGGTACCTCGGGTTACAGATGCTTCAGGTTACAGACTCCGCTAACCCAGAAATAGTAACTCAGGTTAAGAACTTTGCTTCAGGATGAGAAGAGAAATTGTGTGGCGGCTGGAGGCCCCATTAGCTAAAGTGGTGCTTCAGGTTAAGAACAGTTTCAGGTTATGAACAGACCTCCGGAACAAATTAAGTACGTAATCAGAGGTACCACTATACTGAACTCTGGTCGGCTTGGCATGCAATAATTTGTTGTTAGGCACCAAAGAAAGTCCCTTGTGTTGCAAAACAGAACACACTGAACAACAGCAAGCAACACATCGGCTAATAAGATACTGACAATATTTTTATAATGCTAAAATTCACAAACAGAAGACATATAATATGTGCATGGAGTCACAAACGAATAAGAATCAAATAAACGTTCCGTGAACAGGAATGGTAGGAGGGGTAAGTCACTGTCAAAGATCACTGAAATGGAGGCAGAATGCCTTTCCACAGTCAGTATCCTACAAATGTGAGATGATGGGTGCTCCAAACGTTGCAATAGGGTCCTCTGAGCACAGCAGCAGACAGTACAGTTCTTCCAGGATCATGAACTGTTTCAATGGTAAATCTTCATCACCTAGCAATAATATGAAATGCAAACCTTTGCATTTCATAATATGAAATGAAAACCAGTGAAGGAAATGTCAGGCCTTCGTGTTAACCAATAATAAATACATACCAAATTAATTGTCCCCAAAGGTACATTAAATGGCCATCGATCAGCTATCACTAAAAAGTGTAGTAAGCTGATGCTGTTGGCAAAACCCGAGTGGCATTAAAATGGCTCTCAACAGGTGCGGTGAATCACATAGAATTACAGGAAATTTAAAGGTACATTATCTGAAATATAGCAAAGAACATACAAACAGAAGCCATCTTGACAGAAAACTTAACCAAAACAATTAAAATCTAATTCAGTATTTCTGGTGTTAGGCATCAGGGGTCATGAGCCCTTAACAAACCCGGTGGTCACACGCCAGGGGGGCAACAAATGTTTTGTTTTGTTTTTCATTTGTACAATAGGCTAGTCCTAACGGTCAGATAGAGTCTTGAGTTCCATGTCTGAGGTTCCCCACCTCTGATGTAAATAATAGAAAAAATTAAGAAATTTGAGGGTCGGCAAAAGATACTTGGAAATTCCTGAGAATCCACTGAATTTTCTCAGTATCCTCCCAAAATGTGGATAATTGCCAGGAATCAATCAACATTCACCAAGGCTCTGCTTTTTAGTGTAAGGGCAGTGCATACCTTTGTTCAAGCTGCTGTGCTATTTTCTACCTGCTATTCAAAACACATCACTAAGGAATGCATACTTGATGTGAATTTGATTCCCTGCTCTTGGAGCATTGATGCAATCCGTCTTCTTCCCATTGATGAAAATTCAGCTGCAGCAGAAAGGGGTGGGGGAGGTGTTTGTGGGTCTCCTTCCCAAAGGCTCAGCTTGGCTCCCCAAGGTTAAAACAAGGGAACTGAATGCCGTTTCACAAGTTCTGCTTGACATCTGATGCTTTATCTTCATTGAGTCCTTGCTAAGTGGTAATCAACAGTTTGATATGCAAAATGCCATGGGGGGTGAGATTGGGGAAGGTCATCGTGAAAATGTGGAGTGCGGTCTCTAAAAACACAACATTATTATGCCGGATCAGTCTATTGGATCCCATCAGCTCCAGCCAGCACAATTGATCTGTATTCAAATGGTGTGTGTGCATCATGTCATGTGACCAGTTATGCAGCTCCGCTCCCCCCAATATTTTATTCAAGTTGGCCCCCCTGTAGGGCAGTAGACAAATTGAATAAATAATAATAAATTCCTGCAGAATTTAAAAAATAATGAATTATTGCTTAAATCGAGTCCCATGCAGTCTCTTTTTAACATTGGCTACGGGGTAGTCATAAATCTACTGTTTTACCAGAAGTCTAATTTATGCTGGAAATGTGGAAAAATGGAAGGAACATTGTTCCATATTTGGTGGAACTGCGAAAAAACCAAGACCTACTGGGGTATGATTCATGAAGAACTCAAAAAAATGTTTAAAACATACAGTGGTACCTCAGGTTAAGAACTTAATTCGTTCTGGAGGTCCGTTCTTAACCTGAAACTGTTCTTAACCTGAGGTACCACCTTAGCTAATGGGGACTCGCGCGGCCGCCACACTATTTCTGTTCTCATCCTGAAGCAAAGTTCTTAACCCAAGGTACTATTTCTGGGTTAGAGTCTGTAAGCTGAAGCATCTGTAACCTGAAGCATCTGTAACCCGAGGTACCACCGTACTTGCAAAAGAAACCAGAGGCATATTTATTAGGATTATTGGGAAAAGACATACCGCAGAAAAAGAAAGGAATTTTCTTACATGCTACAGTCACCGCCAGGATACTATATGCCAGTAAATGGAAGAGCGAAGTAATACCCACAAATGAAGACTGGCAATACAAATTAAGTCAAGTTATAGAAATGTCAAAGCTAACTGCATACATAAGAAAACAGACAAACCAAAAACTCAGACTAGAATGGCAGTGTTTTGAAGAATACATGGACAAACACTGTTCAAGAATATGTTGATATGCTTAGATTAAAGGAGTAAAGTAGAAATTATTAATTAGGAATGTCATAATGAGATCAAAATTAAAAAATTAAAAAATGCAATGATGGTATTGAATGTGTAAGATAAGGAAGTCGAGATGTTGTGGGGGGGTCAAAGGGTGTGGTGGTGGGAAAGATAAGGGGGTGGGAAGGATTTTTTATATGTAAATAGTAGCCTTATTTTTGTATGTCTTTGCACCGATAGGATGCATTTCCTTTTCTTTTTCTGTATTACTAAAATTTAATAATAATAATAATAACTTAGAAAAAAGAGAAAAAAAACCTACTGTTTTGCCATGTCCGCAGGTGTTCTTCAACTGAACACTTCCACTCCTGCCCACAATGTGACAAACGCAACGACCCCAACTGCTCCTGCCACCACAGTCGACACCAACGTAAGCACCAGTGCCCACCCTGAAAATAAAACAAGTGCAAAGCCCACCCCAGTGAAACCTGTGTCTCCTAATGTGACCACAGCGACTTCCAAGGCTACTTTGCCTTCTGCTTCTGCAACAGGTATGTGTTGATCTGCAGCTACCGTCCTGTAGGAAAGGAAAAGATCTTGAAAACTAGTAGCCCTTGGTAGACTTATCCTCCATGGAATTGATCCATCATAATAGTAATATTTTTATTATGTATACTCCGCCCACCTGACTGGGTTACCCCAGCTGCTCTGAGTGGCTTCAAGCATATATAAAAACACGATAAAACATCAAACATTAAAAACTTCCCTAAACAGGGATGCCTTCAGATGTCTTCTAAAAGTCAGATAGTTGTTTATTTCCTTGACATCTGATGGCCACAGGTGGGTGCCACTACCGAGAAGGCCTTCTGCCTGGTTCCCTGTAACCCCAGGAACCGCCAGAAGGCCCTCGGAGCTGAACCTCAGTGTCCAGGTTGAACGATGGGGATGGAGACGCTCTCGCAGGGCCAAGTTGAGAGTTGATTGTGAGAAATAAGGTACGAAGATTCATTCGGGCCGTCTTCTGAGGAGCTCATCAGTTTTAAGCCCCTCAGAAAAAGGGGGGTGGGAAAAAGATAAAGACGAGATTAAAAGCAGGGGTGAAGACATGTCATAAAGCTCTTGGGACTGTAGCCAGTCAGTGGTGTGATCTGACTGCAGTAAAAGAAGTCATGCGAACCAATAGACTTCATTCTGCACTGATCAGACATTGTCGTGTGTACTGTAATTGGTTCTGGATGCCACACTTTAAGAATGATACAGGCAAATCTGAACAGGCTTATAGGAAGGCAGTGAAGATGCTATATAAAAGTGGTCTTATGAGGGGGGTTGAAGGGACGCGGGTGGCGCTGCGGTCTAAACCACAGAGCCTAGGGCTTGCCGATCAGAAGGTCAGCAGTTTGAATCCCTGCGACGGGGTGAGCTCCCATTCCTCGGTCCCTGCTCCTGCCAACCTAGCAGTTCAAAAGCACGTCAAAGTGCAAGTATATAAATAGGTACTGCTCCGGCGGGAAGGCGAAACAGTGTTTCCGTGCGCTGCCTGGTTTGCCAGAAGCGGCTTAGTCATGCTGGCCACATGACCCAGAAGCTGCCTGCGGACAAACACCGGCTCCATCGACCTGTAAAGCAAGATGAGCACCGCAACCCCAGAGTTGTCTGCAACTGGACTTAACTGTCAGGGGTCCCTTTACCCTTCCTTTATGAGTGGGGTTGAAGGAGCAGCATGTTTAGACTGGAGAAGATGAGGACCAGGGTGGAGCTTGGGAAATAATAATAATAATAATAATAATAATAATAATAATAATAATAATAATAAATTTATTATTTATACCCCGCCCATCTGGCTGGGTTTCCCCAGCCACTCTGGGTGGCTTCCAACTGAATATTAAAAACAGTACAGCATCAGACATTAAAAACATGATAGCACCCTCCAAATACCTGATGTATCATCACACCAAAGAGGACCAAGACTTGTTCTCCGTTGCTCCAATGGGCACGACTATCTTAAAAGGAGGGTATTTTGGCTGAGATTCCCAGAATAGTTCAACAAACCATCTCTCTTCACAGGGAATTATGGGACTTGTTGCTCTGTAAGGGGTCTCCCTAACAACTCCCAGCATGCTTCACAAACTACACTTCCCAGAATCCTTTGGGGGAAGCCCTGGTGCCATAAGTGTATGGCATGACTATCGCCCAGCATTCTGGGGCATAAAACTGCACCCTGTATAATAAGCATGTCGGTTGGTTGTGTGTCTTCTTTCAGTCACTCCCAAAGGTGCAGCGGCTCAAGTCTCATCCTCAGGGTTCAGCGCAGGCAGCTTCATCGGTGGCATCGTCTTGACGCTGGGACTTCTTGCGGTTGGCTACATCGGATGCAGGACGTACCACGCGAAACGGGGCGTCCAGTACCGAACCATGTATGTAGCGGTCGGTGGAGTGTTTCTTTGCTGACCTAGATTATGTTGGTTTTAATTTTTGTGTTGTGTTGTAAGTCGCTTTGAGTTTACTTTTTGGTGACTAATAAGTTCCAACAAAACAAACAAACTTAAGAGGCCTCAGGTTCGATCCGTGGCCACCTCCATGTATGAAACCTTGGGGAGCCCACGAACCGATCTAAATGGACCTAAATTGTCTGGCACGGTGCAAGGCAACACTCTGCATTCATAGCCTTTGTGGCTCCAGTGAGCATCCAAAGCGTAAGGTGTGGTATTCAGTGCTGCTCCTACTCAGAGTAGACCCACTGGAGTTAATGGGCATGGCTCAAGGTTCATTAAGGTCCGTGGGTCTACTCCAAATTGTAGTTAGTTGAACGCAGCCCATTGCATGTGCCCTGGCAGTGTCCTCCTGCGACATTTTTGCAGAACTCCTGGGCCCCCAAAATGGCATTATACTGCCTCTGACTGCAGATTCACCCTCCTGGTGTCCCCTTGGACTAGGCTCACAATCTTCGCACATTTAATGCAGCGCAGGAACAAGTGCTTTAGTGCCCCAAATGCCTGCCTGTGTTTTCATCCATGCTGCAGTTTTTGTCCCTGTTCTAGGCAAGACCAGCACGAACGCCACATTCCTTTGTGCTCCTGTCTAACCATGAAAGCCCTTTTTTGCTTGTTTGTTTGCTTGCTTGCTTCGTTTCATTTCGTTTGATGGCTTCCTTTGATTTAAATCTACATCGGGAGGCCAGGCTCTCTGTGACATCCCCTCTTTTGAACTCCCTCAGCCACCTTGCTGCCCTTTTAGCTTCTGCTGCATATCAGCGATAAACTTCCGTCCCTCCCTGCTGTTCGTAAAAAAACCCCACCTTATGAATGTGCACGTAGTCCCGTCTTGCTTCAGAATTGCTTCTTGCGTTAGCCCTTGAACAAAACTAAACTCCTCAGCAGCGCTGTCGGACTCTGAACGTTGAGGAGAGTGTTGGTGAGCTCTTTAGATTGGATGTGGGGAACTTTCGGCCCTCCAGATTTCTTGCATAAGTTCTTGGAGGCCAGACTAGTGACTGGGAGCAGCCGCCAGGACCATATAACACAGGTCCTAAAGGATCTACACAGGCTCCCAGTACATTTCCGAGCACAGTTCAAAGTGTTGGTGCTGACCTTTAAAGCCCTAAACGGCCTGGGCCCAGTATGCCTGATGGAGCATCTTCACCCCCATCATTCAGCCCAGACACTGAGGTCCAGCTCCGAGGGTCTTCTCGGCACCCACCCTGTAGGAACACTCTGCCATCAGTTGTCAATGAGATAGGAATCATAGAATCATAGAATTATAGAGTTGGAAGAGACCACAAGGGCCATCGAGTCCAACCCCCTGCCAAGCAATTATTTGACTTTTAGAAGACCTGTTCAGGGAAATTTTTAAGGGTTGATGTTTCATGACGTTTTTCATATATTGTTGGAAGCCGCCCAGAATGGTCGGTGTAACCCAATCAGAATAATTATAGTAGTAGTAAAAGTAATAATAATATAGCCATGGTAGCTATACTCAGCCTCTTTGGTCAGAGGCTACATACTTCTGAATACCAGTTTGCTAGAAACCACACAAAAGAGTACAGTGGTGCCTCGCAAGACGAAAAGAATCCGTTCCACGAGTCTCTTCGTCTTGCGGTTTTTTCGTCTTGCGAAGCAACCCCATTAGCGGATTAGCGCTATTAGCAGTTTAAGGGCTATTAACGGCTATTAAAGGCTTAAGGGATTAGTGGATTAGCTGCTAAAAGGCTATTAGCAGCTTAGCTGCTAAAAGGCTATTAGCAGCTTAGCGCTTTAGAAAAAGGGGTTGGGGAGCGGAAAAAAACCTCAAAAATCGCAAGACATTTTCGTCTTGCGAAGCAAGCCCATAGAGAAATTCGTCCTGCGAAGCACCTCTGAAAACGGAAAACCCTTTCGTCTTGCGGGTTTTCCCTCTTGCGAGGCATTCGTCTTGCGGGGCACCACTGTACTTCTGCACTCGTGTCCTGCTGGCAAGTTTGCCCCATACATCTGTTTGGCCACTGAGAACAGGATGCCATAGAATTATAAGAGTTGGAAGGGACCCAAGGGTCATCTATGACAGGCTTCCTCAAACTTAGCCTTCCAGATGTTTTGAGACTACAATTCCCATCATCCCTGACCAGAGGTCCTGCTAGCTAGGGATCATGGGAGTTGTAGGCCAAAAACATATGGAGGGCTGAGTTTGAGGAAGCCTGATCTATGACATATTCGATGACCAACAAGTTCACCTTATGTCCAGGTGTTTCTGAACTACAACTCCCATCAGCCTTAGCAAGCATAATAATAATAATAATAATAATATATTGGGTTTCCCCCCGCCACTCTGGGCGGCTTCCAACAAAGATGAAAAATACATTAAAATGTCACACATTAAAATGTCACACATTAAAAACTTCCCTGAACAGGGCTGCCTTCAGATGTCTTCTAAGATGTCACCTCCTCCTCGTTCTTCTGGCGGGAGGATTGGACCTTTGCTCCAAAGTCAACTATCTTTAGGACAAAAGAAGAGGAATTGGCATGCCGGACATTGCCATTCCTTCTCAGCGAGCTCAGCCTGTTTTATCTTTGCATTTGTTTATTTGCAGTTCCAGACTCCCATTTATGCATGGAATGCTCAGCCCAAGGCAGGCTTCAGTGGTGGGGGGGGGGTCCATCTAATCTCGACCATCCAGAGGTTTCCTTGCACTTAGCTTTGATGTGCTGTAGTGATCAAGCTGTGTTTTGCCAGCGCATTCATGCACATTTGTACGTGTGCGCGCAAGATATTTCTGACACTCTTGCGCATGTATATATCCTTAACACATTTTCCTTGTTAACGTAGCTGGCTCCGTCATTCTCCCCCCCCCCCCCATTTTTTAAAAGTAATGCTTAGAAATCCCTCATGTGTCCGCTACTTCTGCCCCCATATTAAGTAGGAAAATTCCAAGGATTGGGGAGGGTATGTGGACAGAGGGAAGAACCACACATGGCAGTATTTATTTATTGAATTTATATTGCGACCTTCCTCTCTAAGGAACCCAGGGCATCAGACAGACAAACTATCGAAAAAGAAAACAAAGCAAAAACATTCTAAAATAAGTTATAAACATTCTTCCATCCACTTGCCAGGGACGGTGTTTTTCTGCTGCCAAATGCCTGGGTAAACTGAAATTCAGATTCCTCCTGAAGGTTAATAATGATGAAGTCAGACTCACCTTGCTAGGGAGCACATTCCACAAGCAGGGAGCTACCACTAAAAAGGCCCTGTCATGGGTTGGCACCAACCAAGGAGACCTTGGTGGGGGCACCAGCAACAAGGCTGTACACAGTACTGTGTCGCAGGGGGCCTATTCTGCTGCTCTCCCCTTCCCCACCCAATTTTGTAAGAGAGGGAACCCATTAATTGGGTTCGATCTCTGTTGGTAGTCCCTTCCCTTCCTACAAGCTTGAGCATCATTGATCGGTCAGTGATTTCCTGCTTTTTCACTTCACAGTGCAGCATTATCTCTAGCTGTCTTGGCTTCAGAAACATGAGCAGCTGCCTTATACCAGATCACATAATTAGTGGTAAACCTCTGGGATTCCCTGCTACTGGATCTTTTTAAGTGAAAATGCTAGAGAATAAGGCTTGGGTCCAACTGTACAGTGCACACTGCTCAACAGTGGTCACTCACCATGGGCTGTGGCTCGAACCCATAAGGTGGCCTTCCCCAAGGGGGTTCCCTCCAGATGTTTTGGGCTACAACTACATCAGCTGAGGCTGATGGGTGTTCTAGGCTGAAACATCTGGCAAGCACTGCATTGAGAAAGACTGTCATAAAAAAGACTTCACGCTTAGATGTCACAGATACCCCAGGTAACTTGTGTCTATTCTATTTATGACATTTTTAGTCACAGTGTAATCAACTTGCACTGAAACCAGTTAAAAACAATGGAAAACATTCCAACCGAGGAAGAGTAGCAGATGAAACTAATGGACTGTTCTGAAATGTCAGAAACTCGCTGGAAGAATCGGAAACCAGGAAGAAACAACTTTTAATAAAGAACGGGGGGGATTGTGTAAACTGTTTGGAAAATTATTGTGTACAAATAGGATCATCTTGAAACTCATAGTTAAAACTATTGACTAAGAAATAGTGAGAGAATAAATGAAAATTGGACTATTGAGGAGATGCAGTAAGAAAATTATAACCGAAGGAACCTCCTTGGGGAGGGAAGCCAAATAGGATATTTGTATTGGATGTTTGTTTGAAAAATTGGAAAAAATAAAAAAATATTTTTTTACAAAATAAAAACAATGAAAACCGAAAAGCCAGAACACCACAAGTAAGCCGTACACTAAGAAGGTCTGCTACACACAATATATGGAGTGATGCTTCCTCAGTGTAAATTTAATACTTAATGTTGTCTTTTTTCTAGTGACGAACACGATGCCATAATTTAAAGCTCAGAAGACAAAGATGAAACCCCATTCCTGTTCCTGCTTTTAGAAGCAATCTCTTCCCCCTACGGAAAACAAGCCTTAAACTGTCCAGAGCCTACACTGGGTGCTTAATTGCTTTTTTGGGGGGTGTACCTTTCTGTAAAATTATGGGGGACCCAGATTCTGCAAGGATTTTGGAAATTTCAAAGTGCCTTCACTGAAGAGTTCCAAGGACCGTCTACACAATTGGTCCCTCCTTGGGGACTGAAGACATGAGCTTAGTTAAAAGTTGCGACTTCTTAGCCATTACATGCTGAAAATCAGGGGATGTGGGCTCCACAACAGAACACAATGCTGTGAACTTGCTTATGTCTACCACTCTTAAAGTTACGTTGTCCTTCTGTTCAGCAAATAAACCAAGCTTCTGTTTTCAAGATGGCGGGTGAATCCAAAAGCAACCTTTTTCACGTTGCTCTTCTTCACTTTGTGGAATGAGGTTGTTTGGGCAGGGAGAAAAGTATTTTTGTTAATGATCTGACATTGCATGTGCCTTGAATTTTTGAGGAAAATGTTTTTCTACTTTTAGCATATACAAGGGTGCGTGAAAGGGTTTTTTCATTCGGGCAGGAGAATTGTTTGCTTTCTTTTGTTTACCTTGTGTGTGTTTTTTATAATGATGCATCGTCTGTGTGCTAGTCCCTGCTGAGTTGGAGGTATCTAATTCCAGTTAATTTTCAGCGCAACCTCTCACCACAAAAGCAAAGACCAGAATAATTGCTCCGCTGGTTCCGTGTGTGGTGAAATCTTATCAGATTCAGTACCGTGTGTCATATGCATTGGCTGTGTGGGACAGTGGAATACATGTTGCCTGCCTGCCTGATATATACAGTTCCTTGACTAGTTCATTGCTTGAATTCAGGCTTGTGTCTGTTAAATGTCGTTGAGAAGAAAGGCAGATTCATAAGAAAGCTTCCACTGGGGATTATTTAAACTTGAATACATTCTGGGGATGTTTTTTAATGGACGAATCACTGTTTTGATATATATTTCTTTTCCTGCTCTTGCCTCTGTTCTTTTTTTTTATTTCATAGCGTAACATTTACCAGATGCAAAAGAGGGGAGTGCAAGCTTGTCCATGAGCTGTAATTCCTGTTCCAAGGAACTAGTTTGCATTGTCACGCTAAGCCACAGTTTGTTTTAAACCGTGGCTTCATCGCAGACCCCAGCAGCTACCATAAATAAGCCATAGTATGGCTTGTGTTGCGCAAACAAGGGCTGTGCTTCATAGGAAACTGTTTCAGACCTGTGGTGCCTTAAGCTCTGGCTCTCCAGAGCTTCGACAGGGGACATTCCCAGCTCTTCCTGCAGATGCCGGTCATTGGACCTGGGACCTTCTAGTTTTGCGCAGTGACAGTATCGTAGCCAATGAGGTTAATTCGAGGCGCGATTATTGCTGATTGGACCTGGGACTTTCTGTGTGCAAAGTAAGATGCTGTGCTACTGAGCTGTGGCCCATCCCTAAAACCACGAGCCATGAAACAGAAGGGGGTAAAATTTATTCTGGGTTTATTTCTTGCTTTTCACTCGTGTTGTGTTTGGAACAATCAGAGCACGATCTGGGTTTGCATGACATGTCCAGCCATGTTGTGCACATTGACGATTAAGCCGTCGTTTGTAACAAACTATGGCTCAGCACGGCATGCAAACCAACGTAATTTCAACTCTCTAAAAAGAGGTGTTCTCGGTCTCCAGCCTTGCTTGCTGCTGAGAAGAATTATGCACAGTTCACAGAGAGAAGGGAAGCTTAAACTCCTTTCATTTGTTGTTGTTGGGGGGGGGGGGAGACATCTCCTCCTCCTAGTTAGGACACAAAACCTCCTCCCAAGCTCCTGAATGTAGCCAGCAGACTTTCTCTTGCCCTCATGACTCCGACATCAGGTGCACATAAGGCCTTTTCTACTTCCCTCCCTTTTTGCATGGATGTAACTACAGATTATGGGACGCGGGTGGTGCTGTGGGTTAAACCACAGAGCCTAGGACTTGCCGATCAGAAGGTCGGTTCAAATCCCCGCGACGGGGTGAGCTCCCATTGCTCGGTCCCTGCTCCTGCCAACCTAGCAGTTCGAAAGCACGTCAAAGTGCAAGTAGATAAATAGGTACCACTCCAGCAGGAAGGTAAACAGCGTTTCTGTGCGCTGCTGTGGTTCACCAGAAGTGGCTTAGTTATGTTGGCCACATGACCCGGAAGCTGCACGCCGGCTCCCTTGGCCAATAAAGCGAGATGAGCGCCGCAACCCCAGAGTCGGCCACGACTGGACCTAATGCTCAGGGGTCCCTTTACCTTTTTGACTGTACAGATTGCAGTGGAGTTCATACCTAAGTTGTTTTGAAATCTCTCTTTTTTAAAAACAAACAGACACAGAGAGTAATTAGCCAATGCGCTTGTTTGTTTGCTTGCTGTTAATGTGCCCACTGTTTTGATGGTCTCTGATTGCATATCAAAAGTTCCCTGAAGTTGATGGGGGGCAATTAATGCATCTGTTTCATCTCAGAAAAGAACATACTAGTTTTTCACCACATCTTCGGTGGAAGATTATTGAAACTACTGCAATGTTCCAAGATATAAGAAGCAGAAGAAAGCATCACGGGGCTGGTTAATAGCTAAAGGCTGTCGAGCAATGCTATACTTACCATGGGCGAGTCTGTGAATTCTTTTAACAAACACTTCCCAAGGGAAACAGCTGGCACTATATATAGAAGCATTGTGTAATGGTGATTGTTGTGAATGTATCCAGTCTCCATGTACCCATAGGATGTTCCTAACAACCACTGCTAAGGGATGGATATTCATGATTGACAAATATCCCTCCAGGAAGCATATCTCAGTATTGCAAGTGGGAGTTCCTTTGAGTTACTTAGAAAACCCTTTGCTCTGTTTAGCAGTTTTAAACCAGTTGAACGGACATTGCTTCTTCCTGAAGAATCTTGGCAACCAGGAAGTACATCTCCCGTTTCCAATCCCCATATTGCAATTCCTAGATTTTAGAATCAGTGTGAAGCTGGTATCTGTTTGTCAACAAGCTTCTGGGAGTTTTTTTTTTTGTAATCCTCTTCCCCACCCCCCTTTCCCTCAAAATAAGTTTGATATTTAATATGCAAGAGTGCTTACTGTTAAAATGATGGAGTCTGTTCATTGAACAAGAAGATTGGGTTTCCATCTATTTTTAAAAAGATGAAACAATTGGATAGATGATGCTCCAGCCCCCCATTTTTCCCCCTGATGTGACAAGGATGCAAATTGTTCTGAGTAATTGTAATGAACATTCTTTTTTCTACCAAACAGTTGCCAGATTTATTCCAGAGGTTTTCAATGTTTTTGAGTCCACGGCTCCCTTGACCAACTACATTCTTTCTGCATCTGCCCTGGGGAGAAATCCTCTCTGAGCCTTAGAAGCCCAATTATGTCCCCCCTTGCCTGCAGAGTTGGCAGCCACTCACCCTTTTCCAAACACTCCCCCTTGTGGATTGTTCCTTCAGCCTCCTCTCCCCTCTCCTTGGGGGTCCTCTGAGCTGCCACAGCTACCGCCACTGCTCTCTGAGCTGCCCTCCCCCCCCCCCCAAAGAGAGGTGCCTGGGAAGCACCCCCTAGCCAGCCCTAGAGACACCATTTGCCTGGGGAGCTTGTAGCCAGGGCTGCTGCAACAAACAGCTTTGCAAGCCTTTGGGAGGCAGAGATGCAAGAGGGCATCCGAGGAGGGAGGGAAGGGAAGGGAGACACACTGTTTGAAAACTACTGCTTTATTCATTTAAACTTGAGGGCCTTTATTCAACATTTTGCAACAGCTGGTAAGAAATACTCAGTTTCTGTATTTGACGGTTTCTTGTCACCTACCTGCAGTATATATTTGATTTATCTCATTTTTTTTCTGCTGCCCTTCGCTCACAGAAATAAAGGTTAATGAAAACTTTCGTTTGCAATCTGAGTGCTTTAAGGGATCTTGGAGGTTACTCCCAAGCCTACCTTCTCAGCATGTTTGCATTCCTGTCTGTGGTGTAGTGGTTAAGAGCAGTAGACTCGTCATCTGGTGAACCGGGTTCGCTTCCCCGCTCCTCCACATGCAGCTGCTGGGTGACTTTGGGCTAGTCACACTTCTCTGAAGTCTCTCAGCCCCACTCACCTCACAGAGTGTTTGTTGTGGGGGAGGAAGGGAAAGGAGAATGTTAGCTGCTTTGAGACTCCTTAGGGTAGTGATGAAGTGGGATATCAAATCCAAACTACTACTACTGCTTCATGACGTCTTTGCCAGCTTGGTCCTATCCACAGAATGGAAGATGGCAGAATCCCCAAGGTGCTCTAAGGGAGCTGACTTCAGGCACCAGGAGCGTTGACTGACCAACTCTGTGTTACAAAGATGTCTGCAAATGTCTCATGAAGGCTGGCAACATCAACTCTGCCCTGTGGGAATCCCTTGCAGTGCCTGGAGACAGGTAGCTCCATCCAACAGTGTGACTTCATCCCGAAAGGTGCATTCCTCCATTGTATCCTGAGACAGGCTGATGCCAACAACAGCACATTTATTACTCAATAGGGTGGGGTGTCCATATATTTATATATATCGTTGTATAATGCTCAGATGAGACAGAGGTCCCCATAGCACTGAGGAGCGTATGATCCAGTGGAGAATCTGTGTTCTAGGTGTTGCTGAACTCACGCTGCCATCATTCTTGACCTTTAGCCATGTTAGCTGGGACTGATGGGAACTGGAGCTGAACCAAACCTGGAGGACAACAGCTTTCTCCACCCCGATCTTGTGTGAGGCCTGATTCTCGTATTGCTAATTATGCAGAGCCACTATGGGTCGCCTTGGTGCATCTCAGTGCTCCCTCGTGTGGCAAGATAAGACATATCGCGGCCAGGTACAAGTACAGAATTTCACAAGTGCGACCTGCAGCGACACGTTACAACATGGATTGCCCCTGCTCAGAGTTTCAGCCAAGCCTTTTCCCTTCCACTTTTGGCAGTCATCAAGCATTCTACGTTCATGGAGCATGCTCAGTCTTTGCTGGGCTTGGCTGAGCCCCCCACCCCAATGTTCTTTGGTCTTCTGCAAGGGCCATGCCAACTCAGCTCATTCTATGCAGAGCCCCAATACCTCAAGGTCTGCCTCTTCATACATGAACCAACTCTACTCTTCCATCCTTGGAAGCCAGACCTTTCTTGGGTGCAGGAGGAAAGGAAGAAGTCAGGAAGTTCTGGAAAAACTTGGGAAGTTGCCATAGACCAAGGCAGACCAAGGGACCATCTAGCTCAGGGGTAGCCAACATGGAGAACCTCCAGATATTTTGGGATTACATCTTCCATCATCCCTGACTATTGGCCATGTTGCATTGGGCTGATGGGAGTTGTAGTCCAAAGCATTGGGAGAGCACCACATTACCCAACCCCTGAGCTAACTTATTAATATCTGCACTGCCAGGCAGTGGCTTTCTGGGGTCTGAAGCTATTTCAAACCTGGTGGTGGAATCTGGGCCATCATTGCACAGCACGACCATCACTGAGCTACAGTCCATCCCTTATTCACACGAATTAAAGAGCATCTGAGAAATGATCACTCAGGATGAGGTTTCTTAGTGGCCTAATCTTTCATGCCCTTTAACATAAACAGGAGGTTTTATGATGCTGACTTTCTAAAACCTTCCCCAGCCTTTCAGCCTTTGCTTAGGAAACTGGTGTTTATCTTTGCCTTTTGTCTGCCTGGGTCTGTTCAAAACTGTTGTGCAAAAAAATTATATATAAAGGTCACGGGGAGTTCAGTCCTGCACAGCAGTTAAGCATTCCTATTTTTGCAGCAGTTCCTCAAGCAGGGCTGTCAGAAATGGTTTGTTTTATTTTCAAAGCTTTGACACTTTATTTTCAAAGCCTTCAACATCCGTGTGAGTGGGAAGGAAATTCACTTTGTTCCAGTTACGACGAACATTTCTATAGCTAAATATGTTATGCATTCTAGCTATAAGGGACTAAATTCATCCAAGCACTGATTATATATCCACATACCAACTCTTGAAAACACCCAAGAGGCTTCTAATTCCTACATTCCCTCCCACTCCAGCCTGTTCCCTGCCAAAATGCTCAGCATTCTGCTCAAACTCAAAAGGCTGCGACTGGGAAGTGTTGCAAATTCATGTTTATAAATGTGCATATTTTAAATCCTGCACATGTGGGGGAAACTTGCCCCTTGTATGGATAGTGCCATAAGGTTTAGCCACTAGGTGGTGCTGGACATAGCTGTCTGCTGGGTGGAAGTCAGCAAACTTTTTCAACAGGGGCACTGTCCCTCAGACCTTGTGGGGGGCCGGACTATATTTTGGGGGGTAAATGAACGAATTCTTATGCCCCACAAATAACCCAGAGATGCATTTTAAATAAAAGGACACATTCTACTCATGTAAAAACACCAGGCAGGCCCCACAAATAACCCAGAGATGAATTTTAAATAAAAGGACACATTCTACACATGTAAAAACACGGCTGATTTCCGGACCGTCCGCGGGCCGGATTTAGAAAGTGATTGGGCCGCATCCGGCCCCCAGGCCTTAGTTTGCTAACCCATGCTCTTGTGTTTATTCTGTCCTTGATGGAGAAAAGCCAATGCAGACTGCACAAAGAAAACACAAACGCAGATTATATTCCATTGAGATCAGACATGGAATATTAGATAGAAATTAACCAGGAACGAATAATCACCAAATGCACAGGCAGTACCTGAAAACCAAGTTCATCTAAGGCAGTTTTCCAAAATAGTGATGTTATTACTCGGATTGTCACTTGCTCTCTCTGAGTTACACAGAAGCCTTCAAGATTTGGAACTGAATGGCTGAATAAACTGAACTAATGTGATTCATTTAATTGTTGATGATCTCAATTAAAAGGCTGTGTGTGTGTGTGTGTGTGTTTATAGTGCCAGCATATATCAGGGAAGTGGAACCACAGGGCAGGGGCAGGGGCAAATGTTTTGCCCTCTTTTGCACCTTTTACATGTTTTCGTCTGGCTAGAATGTGATGCATCTCACCTGTCTACACAGAGCAAGGTGGAGGTTGAGAAACCACTGACATTTGCACAGTTGGAGTATACGTAAAAGTGACATCCATTGCTTCACCCACTTCCATCTCTTCCACCAGTGGCATGAAGCATTTGAAATGCTTCCCATGAGCTAAGGCAGACCCTGGGATGAAAAGCAGCTCAAAACTTAAGTTGTATTTAGAAACATCAAAATAGTTTTTCCTTTTAATATATTTAAGCTTCTAGCATCACAAAATCCTCGTATAATATGAAGACTTTGCAAAAAGATACATCTTCCATTAGGGTAGATTCTGCTAGGCGATGAACCAGTTTAACAAGAACACACACCCTGTTAATATGCAACATGGGCTGTAGGTGCATATATTCCTCTTAGTTTCTCTGTGGCTCTAATGCAATCACAGCTAATAGGAATGCAAATATTATTGCCACGTATGCAGAAAAGTATGTTTGCTTACGTTTTGACACAGCCAATAAGAACAACGAAGGCAACAAGTTTTTTCCTGAGGCTTAAAATTGAGGAGACCATAGAGGGACACACACACACATACACACAACATCTGTTAAAGTTAAAAAGTTGCTACAACAACCTCTTTTGACTGGAAATAGTGAAGGGAGTGGAGCCACCAAATAGATTTGGTCTCATAGTAGCAGAACAAACTCCCTCTGTTGCAACCAAGTATAATGGCAGGCAGCTAAAAGATGACAATATAGATGCATCTGGTGCTCCCAAAACAAGTCTAGGAGTGTCCAAACACTTTAAATTACTGTTTCCAAACACACACACCAATTTGTCACATGGAGCATGCGCTAAACTGGAACCGCATAGGGTGTGATAAGGGGAAGCAGCTGCAGCAGTAGCAGTAGAACAAACACGGAATTATTTAGTTTCTGACACCCTGATGCAGCACCTCATTTTTTTAAATTTTCCACAGGATCTAGCAATGTTAGGTGCTTAAGAAACATTTTAAGAAGTTCAGCAAAAAGTTCAGTTGGAATCATTTGTTGCCTTCAAAGTTGTCCTTATGCACTGCTAGCTACTTGGCGCGTGTCCTTTAGGTTTTGACCAGGCTGCACCAGAAGCCTCAGCAACTATCACACACGATGCCAGTGTTTATACGTATGAGCAAGAGCCCAGTGTAGCATACATGACATTATACAGTACTTAAATTCCTTTGGATCCGTTCCAATTTTTCACTCACATTGCACATGGAGTGCTATTGGACTCATGTCCTGTTTGTGGGCTTCCCATGGGCATCTCGCTGCCCACTGTCAAGAGCACAATTACTGGAGTAGCTGATCATTTACTCTGACCTAGCAAGACTTAAAATAGATCTCTCATATATCTCACACACAAATCTCTCACATCTTCCCAGAAGACGGAAGAGGGTTTAATTGATGCAGTACATGGTCATGACTGCTTACATTTGAATCCTGCTTTTCCAAATGATCTGACAGCATGCATCAAGGGTGGCTAGCATTTGTCCCTCCAGATGCTGTTTGACTGCAATTTCCATCATTACTGCCTTCTCGGTAGTGGCACCCACCCACCAGGTGTCAAAAAGATAAGACAACTGCACAACTTTCTGAAGGCAGCCCCTTATTGACAAGGTTTTTAATGTCTCATGTTTGGCTGTTTTTAAGTTGAAAGCTACCCAGAGGGGCTGGATATAAATAATTATTACTATTATTATTCTTCACAATGTTGGCTGGGGCTGATGGGAGTTTTGAGTCCATCAGCTGCAAAACCACAGGCTAGCATATATTATGGTTATTACATCGAGAATATCCTCACTTAGGGGCCTGAAAGATGGGTCACTTGCTGTCTCAGCGTAACAATGTTATAACTAGATGGGGGTTCAAATTGGGCAAGCCAAATGCGTTATCTACTACATTGGCTATCAATTGCCCCCGACCCCACCCAGGGCCTGTGATGCTAGAAAAGCTATTGTTAAGTGAACTTTATGATCAAGGAGCACAATTCCAACAATATTGGAAAGTCTATATGGCCACTAGAAGGCAAATATCTGAAATCAGGAGAACACATGGGTGAGGGCACTGTAGTGACTAGCTATTGTTTAAACACAAGTATTTGGGAGCTGCATCCTACTTAAGATTTTAAAAATGCATGTATAGATCTATAATACAGACAGTGTCTAAAACAGTTTTTCCTTCCCTTTAGTGATGGTAATGGAGCAAGTCTGAAAATGAGGCTGAAAATAAATTCCAACAATGTTCCTTGAACAACTTTTAATATTAAGTTTATTTCACAAATAATTTTTTAACATTATCAGATCATGTATAAAGCAACGTGGCACAAGTCTTTTGCATTGAACCTTGGTGGTATATAGTTTGTCCTATGACCAACTCAAGTAATACCTGCATAGATGCTTCAATTATCAAACTTCTGCTCATAATTCAGTCAGTTATCAGGGATGGGGAACCTGCAACTTCCTGGGAGCCATTAGACTCCAGCTCCCCCGTCACTCACAGTCAGCAGGGCCTATAGCTAAAGTTAATGGGAGCTACACTAAAACAACATATGGTAAAGCTACAGGTTCCTCAAATGTGGTCTATATTAAATATATTTTAGATTAACCAGTTATACATGTCAGAAAGCTTCCCAATAGGTTAACAAATAATCAACAGCTACTTTTGTGAACCACAAACTGTAACACACCCTGCAAGGTTGCTCACTCCCATCTTTAGTAACATTTGGTTCCAAGGCACTACAAAGCTAGACTGGATTAGCAATCCAGTCATTTGAGAAACAATAACTGACCCAAAAAAAGTGCCCACTGGATCTTGCTGATCAAACTTGCTGTGAGGATCTTGCTGATCAAACTCATTTTATGCCCTTCATGAAAGAAATGTCCGCACTGTACCCTTGATTGTCCCTCTGCATATAGGGCATTTTCTAAGGGAAGGGGCACATTCTTTACACACAACTAAGTGGCCACATGGGATGAAGACAATGGACACTTCCTTGTCCATGCAAACTTTGCATGTTCTCTCTTCTTGCAATCGTCTCAGCTGTTCTTCCATGGGCAGGCCTGCAGGGGAGAAAACATATGTTATATATGTTCCAAATTGCTGTATTTTACAACACAAAGAAATACCACTGTTTCCAAGTCTCTCCCCCTCCATCCCAAAAACTCCCTTTGTTTTCTTTTTCTGCATCCACCAATACATGTTGGAGTTATTCTAACTGACGAAGAGCCTTCAAAATCAGAGCTTTCTAGTTTTCCTGAAGGTGTACCCATTCAGAAACTGCTCGCAAAAATGATTCAAAAAGCAAATGTGAAGGTGTGCTTCATGATGCTATTCTTGCAACAAATGTGAAGGCAGCATTTCCTATAGGGGAAAGACGTGGAGGCTCCAGATAACAAACTACCAGGGATGTGCAGAAGGCAAGTTTCCATTTCATTCTTGTTACAAGAAGAAAGGACTGGAATTTACTCAAAATCATGGCACCTGCCTAGACTTCTTAAACTGTGATTTCAAACTGCAGAAGTAGGAAAACTTTTATACAGTGGCGCCTCGGTTTTCGAACGTCTCGGAAGTCAAATGTTTTGGCTTTTGAACGCCGAAAACCCAGAAGTAACTGCTTCAATTTGTGAACACTTTTCGGAAGCCAAATGTGCCATGTGGCTTCCATATTGAGTTTTCCAGATGTAAATGCATGCTTTGGTTTTCAAACATTTAGGAAGTTGAACTGTCTTCTGGAATAGATGACATTCGAAAACCGAGAAACCACTGTATATGGTGCTTCTCTATACCAAGTATCTGAAACAATTTAAAATGCGAGTTTTAAAATTTATTTTTATAAGCAATCCATATTATTTCAAATGGTGCCCAATGTTATTTTAGTGAATTCAGTTTTTACCTGAAACATCTTCTGTCGGAATATAAGGCATTTTCTTCTCCTCTAAAAAAATAAATAAAAAATAGTTATGTTCAATAAACGTAAGACTTCCTGCAAGCAATAAGCTGCCATACTAATCGACAGGGTTCTATGGTTTCCGGCATACAATCCCTAAAGCAAGGCCAATGACCTCTATTACTGCTCTGAATTATAACATGCTAAGTCTGTCATCTCTCAGAGAAGTGGCAATTAGATGTTAAGCAGCACATTCTTTTCTCAAACTCACCGAACAAGTCTTTGTATAATACAAAATCGCACTCTTGTAAACAGTTTCTGAATATGTTTGCAGCTGTGTTTCCTTTCACCAAGATGGTATCAATCAGTTCTCTCGCTTGCAGTGGTGTCTGGGTTTTTTGTTTAATAACATGGTATTCAATGTCAGTTATTACTTTGGATGTTAATAAACTTTCAAGGATAGGAAGCACACATGTCAAGCGCTGAAATAATGCATTTCGGTTCTTCCTGATTAAGGACAGATCTAAAATATAAATAATGAAAAATGATTATAGTTCAATTGGTTTAGCATTGGAAGATTTAAGGAGAAATTTTGAAATCACAAGAGGGTGGGGGAGAATGGAATTGAAAATAATTTATGCTTCTGAAACAAGTTTAGGTAAGATAAAGAAAATACAACATTTCAACATTCACAAAGCCTGCAGGTCTTCCTCCACAGCCTTCCCTCACCTGAAAAATGAATGTCCCAAAAGGTTGGAAGAAAGTTGAATTATGCTTTAAGAACAATTTTCTTATGTGTTAACTTAGCATATAAAAAGAGTATACTGTCTGGTGTACTGATAAAATGGATTGGGAGTGAATGCGGACAAAGCATTTTGCATTGCGTCATATTTACGTAGCTAGCCTATTCTGGACCAACTGAAGTTTCCAGGCCATTTTAAAAGGCAGCCCCACATTTAATAAATTGCAATAATCCAACTATGAGGTTACCAGAGCATGGATAACTGTAGCAAGGTTCTGTCCAAATAGGGCTGACACTGGCAAATCAGTGAAAGATGACAAAAGGCACACCAAGAGCACTTCAAGTTATGAGTCTGCTTCTTTAGGATTAGTACAATGCCATCCAGAGAAGACTGATCACTACCTAATTGGGTAAACCAGCCACCAAACAACAGTACCTCCAACTTGCCTGAACTGAATTTCATTTAGGCTCACAGGTAGAATAATAGTTTCCAAGTTACAGGAAGTAAAAGTCACAACTTTATTTTGCATTCACTTGACACACAGAGTCCAATGCCAGGTACCACAGTTTAAGAAGAATGTAGAAAAAATAATAATGAGATCGGAGGGCAACAAAGATGGCCAATGGTACTGGAAGTAGGTCCTATGCAGAAAAACTGATGGAACTGGATATACCGTATTTTTCCGGGTACTGGACGAAGTTTTTCGACTCAAAAACCACGTCCAAAGACTGGGGTCGTCAAACACAAAGACAGTGCCATGGCGGGGGGGGGGGGAGTGGTGCAGCACCAGCCATTTGGTTGGCAGGAGCATGGCTTCCGATGCCGCGGCGAGCGATCTGGGGGGTGTTTCCTGCCCACAGCTGCATGGGGGGGGGGGAGAGAAGCTGCGCGCCGCCGACCAGCTCTTTGATGGGAGCACAAATTCACCCGATGCTGCTGCGCACGGGAAGCACTCCCTGGATCATTTCCCATGCACGGAGGCGTCGGGGGAGGTTGCACTCCTGCAAACTGGATGGCTGGAGGGAGTGCAAATTCACCTGATGCCGCTGTGCATGGGAAACAATCTAGGGGGTGTTTCCTGCCTGAAGCTGCATGGGGGGAGAGGCTCAACAACTTTGGGCCATCTCCCCTCACTTTCTTAAAATTTAGTCCCCCCCAAATGGGGGGGGTGTCCTTACACAAGGGGGCGTCTTATAGACGGAAAAGTACGCTATTTAGCCCAGAGGTTGATAGAGACAGTAACACAATTCAAATACCTGATGGATTGTCATCTAGCAACCCTAGATGGCAGGACTAGATCTAATGAAAGCAATTTGATAATGGCATCCTTGAGGGCTGTGGGCTCTTCCCTTCTGGGAATCTTCCAAGTAGAAGCTGGGAAGCCATTTTTCAAGGATGATTATGAAGAGAATGAAGCAACATAACAGATTCTATCACTAGAGCTTTTTACATACCTGATGTCACTTCCTCTGCTTGCACCACCTTCTCGTCTTCATTCTTCTCATCTCCTGCAGCAATGAGGTCGGACACAAGATCATTTACAGATTTATAATTCTCTCCGGTTGTTAAGATTTTACTCTGAACAGTCTGCTTGACTAGTCTTTTGCTGAATCCCATCTCCAAGGCAGCTTCAACCACTGGGGTTTTCATCATGATTGCATCTTCTGAAGTACTCTCACCAGGTCCAAAATGAATAACTGCTCAGAGAAAAATTCATGGCATTGCTCATTAGATCCATATGGATTTTGAAGAATATGTTTTAAATTTAAATTAAAACAGAATAAGATCATGTTTACATCAGGTTCCATGTCCAACATTGAAAAAACCTTTGCTTTACTTTTATGCAAATTAGCTTTTATATTAGGCTACACTAAAGGCCTTTTCACACAAGAAGCTTATGGATGTGAACATATTAAACTGTCTTATACTAAGTCAGACCACGGATCCATTTAGATTAGCAGTGACCCAGAACAGAAATCCAAAATCTCAGGAAAGGCTTTTCTGAATTGTACTATCAGGGACCTTTTTGTCTAAACATACCAGGGACTGAATCTGGAACTGTAGGCACACAAAGAATGTGCTCACCTACAAAGCAGTGAGACCTCCCCTTCAGAAACGTACAGACCCTATATCTTTCTGCAATAGGCAAGAACCAACCAGCTTCTACTCCGTAAGTAGAATCACTAATCAACTTACTAGATAGGATGTTTGTAAGTTACAGCAGCTGACATAGGAACTATGCTTGACAGCAACACTAATTAATTCACTAGCTGTATTTGGAAAAGCAGCTTTTTAAAGTCCAGAGCAAGCTATCAAACAAATATTTTGAGCCTCTATTATACAGTCTCCATAAGTGATATTGGCTTTCTCCAACTTAGGTCAGATCAATTCACAGGATGATACCTAATGTTGATCATATTCAAGTCCATTGATTTCATTGGGGTTACCCTGAATATAACTTATTTGGACCACCCACAGTAATTTCAAAGCTATCCACAATATTTTTTTGCACCACCAGGGGGCCCCTATGAAAATGCTGATAGAGGTTTTGCTAGCAATCTCAATGAAGACCTTAAGAAGAAAACGACAGTTTTATCTGAGTGTGCTTTTTCAGGAACTGCGCATTGAGTTTGGATTTTTTTGAAGTGTTTGCCATGGTTGTTGAATTCTCATTTTTTGCAGTTTTTGTTATTTATTATACTTGCTGTAAGCTACTCTAATGTCCAATTACTGGTGGAAGAGCAGGAAAGGTTATTCATTATGTTCTTGCCAAGTTGTGGCAAGATATGAACTGCATTAACATTCCACTTAGTAAGCAAGGCAATGCAAATGAGAGTAAGACAAACATAAGTCTCCTCATTTTGAGAGTACAATACCAAGGGACAACAGTTATTTCTGAGAATCCATATTTAAGTTGCTTTATAAGACACAATACTTCTAGATAAATGATTAAAACCTGATAGTGCTAAGTGTTTTTGGTATTCCTTATTTAACAAACAGTGCTTTCATATTCCAAGTGTCCATACCAACTTAAATATCTTGTAAAAAATACTTACTTGGATCAATATTTTCATCCACAGGTGTATCTGAGGTGGATAACAGCTACAAAACACAGAAAGAGTGTTTTAAAATGAATGTAAGTTTTGTGTATCAAAACAGAAGTGAACACAAGAAGTTTGCCAAAATTTAAACCACTTAAACAGTCACCCTAAACATCTGCATGCACTCTGTCCTGACCACCACAGCAATGTTCTTGTCAGACACTTTGAGGGCCGACTGTTGCTGTTACAATACATTGTCAACTGCCAGAAGAAAGGGGAAGCTTGTAGCTCCTATATGCAACTTTGATTGTTAGCTGCAGTGAGCACAGTAACAGATCACAAGTCAAGCAGTTTGCTCAACTAGCCACTTAGTCACTCTTAGGAAACCATCACAGTTGCCATGTGAAATTGACAAATTTCTACAGAATCACAGAAAACTCAGATGCTCTCTAAAAGACCACATCCTTTGACCTGGTCATTTAATCAAGTTCACACCTTTATTTGTAGCCACTTTCAGCATGCCTAACACATGGTCGGCTTTTATGTGATTAGGGGGAAGAGGTTAAAATTAAAGGCTCTTCTAGAGAGCTTAGTTTGAAAGTGTCCAATTTAAAAATCTATGAGGTACAGTGGTACCTCGGGTTACAGATGCTTCAGGTTACAGACGCTTCAGGTTACAGACTCCGCTAACCCAGAAATAGTACTTCGGGTTAAGAACTTTGCTTCAGGATGAGAACAGAAATTGCGCGGCAGTGGCGGTGGGAGGCCCCATTAGCTAAAGTGGTGCTTCAGGTTAAGAACAGTTTCAGGTTAAGAAAGGACCTCCAGAACGAAGTTCTTAACCCGAGGTACCACTGTAATACACAAGAATACTGCTGAAATTAGAGCAAAGTAGTTGTTTGAATACCTGTTCAAGAAGATGGGGGAATCTTACTTGAATCTGATGGACAAACTCTTGTCCTTTCATATGCCGCAGGTACTCACATCTAGAAGATAAAATGCAGTGTTTCAATTCTAATATACAGATTGTACATTGTTCCAGATACATGCAGACCGAAGTGCCTCAGATAAGCCATATGCATGCCCAGTTCTAAATGTTCACTTTTGAAGTGGAGTTTGTAATCTGACATGACAACTCCTCCAGATACATAACATATTAACAGAGAATCTGCTCCGTTTAAACCACGGTCGGTCAATCTATGACCGAAAGGTCACATGCAGCCCTCAATCTAATTTCATGTGGGTAGGGGAAAGTCTGGATGGAATAAGCAGGGGAAATATGGAGGGAGAAATGAGAAGGGTGCAGAGAAAGCCTTCTGAGAATGATCAGTTCAGTCCCCTGCAAAAACTATTTAGTCACTCCCTGGCAGCCCACTTGGCAGGGGGAAAAAGATAATAGAATATAGTCTGCTTACTGCTAGCATCTGCCCCCAACAGATTGCCCCAAGGGGAATACAACTCTCAGCAGGAAAAAAACAATACTCCTCTTAAAATAGATCTCTTTGGGATACTAGTTTTGCCTTTCAGTTCCAAATATATTAAGATTAGGACCATAATTGCTACTATTTCAAATAAGTTTAGATGTACCTTGGAAACCATTTAGCATGTTCTACCCATGGATCATCCCCAGACTCCCAACACCTGAGTCCACCATCACAGCAGAAACATTTAACATCATCATTGCGACCTGAAGAGGGGAGGGGGAAAACAGTTTATATAATATTTTTAAAGATACGTTCAGCAGTCACTGATTAAACAGTTAAAATAAATAAATAAATAGAGTCCAAGTGACCAAAAATAGGCAGCTCACTTACCCACATAATAGAAGCCAGCATCTGCAAGCCGCGGTGGCTGAACTGGAACTGCAGCTGGCCAGCTTTTGAAAGTGTTGAGGCGCATTACGTAGGTCTGCATGCTCATATTGGAGACTGTGAAACTGGTCTGGTCACACATTTGTTCCACAAAAGGGCAGTTTGGAAAGTGCCTCCGATGTTCCGACATGGCATTATCCTTAGGCTCCCAGTTACTCAGTTGACCACCACAGGCAAAACAAGCCACCTTGTCCGCAGGCCCAATGTAATAAAATCCAGCTTTTGCCAAAGAAGATGGTGACAGAAATGTCAGTGGCCATGACTCAAAAGTGCGCAGTCTGTCTTCCTCTGCACTCATTGCATAATTGACTGTTTTAGGTCTCAAATGGGACAAGTCTTCAACTGCCCTGGATGTGACTGGATCATGAGGAAAGCTTGAAAAGCTTCCACTGAAATAGCCAACTTGATCCATATTTGCTGCTGGTGTCGGGGAATGTGAAGAAGAAAGGCCAAAGGTAGTTGGAGGTGAAAAGGCAGAATTAAATGATGAACCGAGATTGTTCAATGGAGTCAAACTCTTTACAAAGTTGCAGCTGGGGTAGAGTTGCTTATGCTTGTCCAGAGCCTTGTCACCTTTTTTCCAGTTATCCAACATCAAGCCACAACTAAAACATTTTACTTTGTCTTTCACACCAGTGTAATAGAAACCAGCACGGGCGAGACTCCTTTCAGATACAGGTACATTCTGAGGGAAAGTCGAAAAGGTAGACATCCTGTAGAGTTCACATGACAGATCGTACGTCAGTTCACTTACATCACTGCTATTCCTCAGTTTGGACGGTAATGAATCATATATGTTCATGACGATGAAATAAGATAGGAGAATGGGACGAGTCTGAAGCCTGGGAGATAGTTTTGTGCAAATCTGATTAACTTCCAGGCCATAATAAAATAAAAACCTGAAAGCAAAACATTGCATGCAATTTCTTTATAAAGTATCTCTTTCATTCAGTACTTTCATCTTTCTGGCTAAACATAATTTGTTCTCTTTTTCAAAATGCACACTTCCTTAAAACACTGTAGTTCCTTCTTCCTAATAAGTGCTAATGTTCCCCTTCCCATTATGGCAGAAGGGAGGAAGCCTTAAAAATAAAGTGTGAAGAAGAAAACTGAATATTTAGCCCATAGCCTGTAAACTCGGACATGAGTCCCACCCAAATCTAAGGAAGTCCAAATAAATTAAGTTAGTATCAGGCTGCAGCATTAGTTTCCAAATCCTGTTACTATGTAGAAAATAAAAGTGCAGAAATGTAGGGTATTAAGGAAAAGTGGAATCTGTAGGCATATGTATGACTTGCTTGTAGTTGGCTACATATGCTGAGAAGCCTTTTCCCCTTTAAAGTCAAATTAAACCAGGAATGTATGGGTTGTCCCCAACTAGGTTTTACTTAAAGGAGACCCACTGAAAGTAGTGGATGCAAATCTCCATTGATTTCAGTGGTGCTACTCTGAATATGACAAATATAGGATACCACCCTGTGTTTTGAAACTATGGTACATAAATACATCAGCTCCCTCTTAAGATTAGTTTAATTCTTGCCAAGAAAATACTCAAGGATTTCCCCTCAAATACATCAATGACGTTTTGGAACTATTAAGCTAAGGGTGATCTCTGCAAACCACTATTGCTCTTGCCCTGGACACCAACAAGCTTTAATCAGCCCTAGAACATTTTCTTTCCTTATGTTGTTGCTGAAGTTTTATAGCATAATTTTAACCAGGTTGCTTTACTATTATTAGAAGTTTATTGTGTTTAACATAATTATATTGCTTGGGAGAGGAAAAATGGAACATCGGTAGGGCTGTATAGAAATTTAATAAATAATAATAATACTCATTAGCTAAAATATTTAGGCAAGTCATGTCTCTCCTTAATAAAAGCAAAAATAATTTTAGTATTTATGCACAAAACTATCTCCCAGACTTCAGACTCAAGTCCCTTTTAAGGGGCTTAGGCAGCCATATTGGAATATTGGGTCCACAAGGAGAAACAGTAAATGTAATGTGTGATAAACACAAGGTTACCAAGACCTGCATGAAGAGAAAAAGATATATGAGCTTCTTTAAAAAGTTACAGTATACTGTGTGTGTACACAGTTGTAAAGCACTACAAATATTCAATGGCAATAAACTTCACTTCAGTTATATTTTTAGCCAGAGTCTAATAACTTGTCTATGCCAACTGTCAGAATGGACTGGTGTTGAACTGAAGCCAATTTAGCCCACAAAGCATCCTTTGTGCCTATACTGAAAGACAATAAAGGAATCAGTGTTAACACCACTGATGTAGAGTTGAGAAGTTCAGGTTAGCTGCAAATCTCTCAGAATGGTGGCGGGGAGTGGGGATCAAGATTCCCTGCTAACTGTACACAAGAGAAGGCCATATATGAAGGCTCCCATAAGTTGATATTCACCTGCACATAGGAAGCACTCATATCTGCCAATGTGTAAGCTTTCTACGTAGGGATTTTTATGTGGAAAACAAGGCATCCTCTGAAAGCTCTGACATTGAGGTCAATGCTTCCTCTGAAAGCTTACTGACATTGAGGTCAATGCTTCCAATTGCGCAGTGTATTTAACTATTTCAGAAGTTGTTCTGGAATTGACTGCACATTGCTAGAGGTATTATATCAAAATTATTTTGGTTCACAGTGCTTTGGTCACAAACAATCAATACTTTTCAGAATTCCATTATGCTTAACATGTGACTTTTTATACACAGACTTTCCATCTAGGAAAGTGCCTGTGCTGCATGATGTATCACACACCATCATGGAGTGAACACATGGTTCACAGTTCTTCAGAACTCAAAAAATAGCATTTCTGAAGTATGGGAACAAAGAAAATTAATTAGAGTTAATTAGAAAACTAAACAATCTGTTAAGTAGTATCTACATGAGCTAGCAGCCATAAATTAAGTGCATCTCAGCTACTGCCTCTTTGGAGGAGCTAAGGCATATTTTAAGTGCCTGATGTAGGAAGGCATCCATAATACTCAAGTCTTGCACATCTACACTTTCTGAGTAATTAGCAAATCATTTTAACATAACAATACCCCATTGGCTGTCAGCAGGGATCAATTTATGACAGACAACTCTAAGGTTATGTCACACTTTAAAAAATAAATGGCACTTTGGATTTTTAGCATCTTCAAATCAAGTTATTTTTTTTCTTCTTATGAATCTATCTGTGATAGTCTAGATAAAATCCCATACTCAAATAAATTAAATTACAGACCCTTATTAGCCTATTCCATTATTTGACACCATAAGGCTAGGACATGTACTGCAGCATAACCTTTCATACATCTATCAGATGTTTGAAGAGCCAACTTCAGAGGACAGGTATATAAAGCACATAGTGTGTGAAGAAAAAGAAGTATTATAAAAATAAAACAAAGTGAGGTCAAAAGGAGAAAAGTTACAAGGGATGATTTACAGAACACAAAATGAGATCTAGGCACAAACAATAAAAGATCCAGAATGTCTAAACTAGTGATGGGCTGACAGTAAAAGATGAACAGCACACATTAATACCCACAATAACAGAGATATGGCAAGTCTATCAAGTAACCCTGGCTGTGCTACAAGTATATACCTATTTGCCTATACTGTGTTCCTACTATGTGAACTGCCCTGAAGCCTCCGGGTATAGGGCAGTATATAAATTCAATAAATAAATTAATAATAATATTATTTTAAGAAGTTTAAAGTATACTCAGCTGAACTAAAATGGAACAGCAGTCTAAGATATAAAAGAGCACCTATTTATTAGACTTGCACTGCAGGATTGCAAAATAACAGTGCAGTCCACATAGGTCAAGGAACATCAAACAAAAGGATTAAAGGTCTGGTGTGAGCAAATGGAAAACTACAAGTGTGAGGCCATTAAAGGAGGAATGAATAAAATGTCAACAGACTGTGCTAGATGACAATGAGGAGAAACAATAGTTACATTCCAAAAGTAATAACTAAAGGGAACAGTGGAATCAAAGTACCAGCAAAGTTTAGTAGCAGTTGTTAAAGCAGGATAGGAATGAAGTGATAAGGTGCCCAACATCTTTTGCTATCTTCATGTCCTGCTCTGACCGTCTGGCTGCTGATATAAACAGAATGCCGGACTTTGATAGACCCAGGTCTGAAGTGCTTGGTCATCCCTTGATTTTACCAGTTGCTCCCATCAGCTGATAATGTGAACATGTGGCTCTGATCTATAGGTAGCCACAGAGACTGCATGCCACTCTATTTAGCATTAGCACATCAATTTCTTTTCATCTCTGAATCCAGCTGTCGCATCAATGCGTAGTAGCCTCCAATTTATGTCTTCCACTTTCATGTCCCGTTCCTAGCAATTCTCCCTAGTCATCACAGTAACATGAAACCACTATTCTAGGAAGCTTATCATTAACTACAGACCAACTGCTCAGAAAAGAAACCTGACCACCTCTAACTAGCATTTTCCTGCAATGTACAACAACTGCAGGAAGAGAGGCTATGTCCTAAGACCCTAGTCTTCAAATGACTGCCCAGTTGATAATAATCACATTCTGTTTGTAATCTGCTGGGGGGGGGGGCTTTTTAAACAATCAAGCAGCATATAAATTATATTAAATAAATAAATTTTCAAGTTAACTCTGTAAGCTTACTTTGAGGTGACTCAACAAAATAGTAAGCTCAGCCCTTACATAATATGCTTACTCACCTAAGCCCCACTGTGCTCTATGGGGCTTTGCTCACGTGGCAGCTTGAAGACTGCAGTCCCACCCCCACCCCCCTTTCTCTCTCCATCAACTGCCGTGCACTGCCGATATGTCAACTTTGCGGCTAAGCTGTGCGGCTTTAATTTCGTACCCCACCCTCCGCAAAAAAAATATAAATGCACACCACGCCTGTTTTGATCGGGCACTTACGTGTCCTCCTCCTACGAGCCTAAAGTTTCAGCTCCCCGCCCGGTTTAAATCGCGATAGTTGGCAGTGGCCCGATTTAAAATAAAATATTCGCTTAAGCAGCTGCGTGTGTGTGTTAAAAAACAAAACTGCTTCTAACTGCCGAGTTCTTCGCCCTAATTCTTTTTGCAAAACGCTTTGAGGTTCCTCCGTTTAAAGCTGAAGCGGCACAAGGAGATACATTGCACTGTTCTGCACTTAAACCGAATTTTTCGCATTTTTAAAGCCCCGGGACCGTCGTGTGAACAAAGGCCAAGCTACATATAATGATGGTGATGATAGTAGTAGTAATGTATAGTTATAACAGTATTATAATAAAAAGAACAGCAGTAGTATACTATTATACAGTAATATTATTAGTATATTGTTATGCCGTAATATTACTAGTATATTGTTATACAGTAATAATAACGTATAAAATTCTGTATATTGTTATGCAGAAATAACGTATAAAAGTAATAATAATAATGGTAGCAGCAGCAGTAGCAAAAGTGTAAAAAGAACAACCCGCCCACAAACGCCCTCCAGCAGCGGCGGCACAATAAGGCCCCACCCCGACCCCGACCCCTCGGCCCCGCTTACCTCCAGGCCCTCCCAGGCGGATTTGGAAGTCTCCGCCGGCCGCCTCCCGGCCCCTATATACTGGGGGAGGGTGGGAAAGGGAAACTCACGAAACAAGACCGTCGGAAAGAACCAAGGAGCGAGGCTAGAAAGCCGAGCGGGGCCCGCCCCAAAGGAGGGAGGGGAAATAACTCGAGGACGGAAATTCCTGTCAGCAACCGCGGTCTCCTCCTCCTCCTCCACAGGCCGCGGGTTTCTTCCACAAACGGAAAAAGCCCCTCGCAGCAGAACAAGGCAGGCTCTGCGGCCGTTGCGGCGCATGCGCGGTTAAGCGCCCTGCGCGAGGACGGCCTGTTTTTATATTTACTCAGGCGGCGGCTTGGCTGGACCCGAGGGAGGAGCAACGGCGGCATTAGCGGCGGCGTCCTGGGTCATGACAGGAGCTGAAGCAGCGTCCCCTCAGGTGGACGCCAGGCCTTTCCACACGACGCTTGACGGTGGTGTGTGGGGTTTTATTTTATTTTTATTTTATTTTGCCTTCACGTTATGTTTTGCTTTGCTTGCTAGTTCCTGAGTGCCGCTGCTGCTGCTGCGTTTGTAACGGGAACGCGGTTTAGGCCAGGAGGCGTTCCGTTTCTGAGGGGAGCCTTTTATTTATCGGAAGCTGTTTATGAAGAAGTGCTGTCGGGGTCGAATGGTCCTCCGCAGAGCCGGCCCAAGACTTTTTGCCGCCTGAGGCGGACCACAAAAATGGCGCCTCTCCCGCCCCGCCGCCAGGGAAGAAGCGGGGAGCGGAGGTCGACCTCGGGACCCTGCGGACCCTGCCGCCTGAGGCGGTCGCCTCACCTTGTCTCGTGGGTGGGCCGGCCCTGATGCCCAGTCACGTTTAAAGATAGAAGCCATAATAAGGAAGGGGGAAACAGGAAGGCCGTTGATGTTGCCCATCATGAGTGAGCAGCTGGACGGCAGACTCACACACTTCCCCCTCCGCGGTGAGATATATCCTGCTTCTCTCTGGATTGCAGTTGCTGTTTCTACATTTGTGTCTAGACATAGAGGAACACAGGAAGCTGCCTTATACGGAGTCAGACCTGTTGGGGCATCGAACTCAGGGTTGTTCTGCATTACTGGCAGCTGCTTTCCCCTAGGGGTTTCAGGCAGGGGGGCATTCCCAGCCCTGCTTTGGAGTTTCTGCATGCAAAGCAGATGCTCTGCCCCTGAGCTGTGGCCTTTCCGAAATGTATAGTGTGCAAGTCTTTCCCCCTTTCTTTTGGTGATGGCTTTCCTATTTTGTGTGTGTGTGGTTTGAGGCTGAATTCCAGTATTATCAGGATGAGGAATCTGTGTCCCTCCAGAGTCTTTGGATTGGGAGCATCACCCTCAGGCTGCATGGCTAGTGGTCAGGAATGATGGGAGTCCAGCAACATCTGTTGGGACACAAATTCCTCAGTACATCTGGTCCCATTGAAATCAGGGTGGTTTATTTCTGAATAGACATATACATGATTGCGCTGTAATTCTTTTTAGGGGAAAGGAGGTGTATGTGTGCTAAATTAAGGTTGGCAATGCACAGGGGAGGACCACAGGTTGTTATGAGTGACAAGAAAAACAAATACAGTCTAACACACTCTTGCTCTAATTCTTACTCCTGTCCACTTTTCCCTACCCCTTTTCTTCAGAGATTCAAAGTATATTTTATCAATTAAGGCTAACTGCGCTCAACATTGGTGAGTGTAAACCCCTACTGAGTAAGCATGCATAGGATTGGGCTGTCAGATTCTCAAACTGAAGGACAAGACCCAAGAGTGGACACTTGCAGGGGTGAAGTGGGAGGTGATCTGCTACTTTTAGGAGATAAGGAAGCAGTTAGCCTAGTCATGTAGTGTCATCCTGCTAATGGTGCAAGGGTCTTCCTGGAACCTAGAATCCCCTGTGCACGTCAGCCTTCCTGCTATTCTGTCAGCAGCCTTGAAGCAAGGTCATTACTCTGTGTGGGTTGCAAAACTCTTTGCTAAGTTGCAGCATACCTGAAAAAACAGTCAATTTTTAGTTGCCTGAATTCTGCATATGCCCAAACGCATGAAGTTTACATATGAAGACATGTGCAGTTGTTAATTTTGTGTATCTGTGACATAACTGGAGTAAAGAGAGGCAGGGGGAGGACTCTATGGATGTAATTCTCCTAGGCAACAGTGATTATGTACATGGACAGGATAGCTCAACCTTGACAGGTGCAACCTATGTATTTCTTGGTGCAGTTCAAAAATCTGTAGTTGTAAATCACTGTAATAACAAGATAGTCATTACAATATTTTTTATGTCCCTATAGCATATTTATTCTGTGCTCAAAGACATTTCATTCTCCATAACCCTAACAACCTTGTAATGTAGGCCAGTGTTACTGTCTGCATGTTATAGATGGGATGGGGCTTACAGTGAAAGAGTGGCTTACATACGGCTGCCCAGTGAGTTCATGTGAAATTTTCCTTTCAGAAAATTTCCAGTATGGGAAAAGAAACTGAGAAGAATTCAGGTGAATACAGTGAAAATCCGTCACAGCTACATAGTAATAACAAAGAATGGGGGAAATTCAATTGATCATAGAAAGTAAACACCATTATTTCTTTTAAATCAATGCAAATTAATCTTGTACCAGCTTGGCAGTATTTGTCCAGGACATTAGGTACTTTTTGTCTAGGGGAAACCCAGCTGAACTATATTTTCACTTCACATGACCTTTTACGAAAGGGGGAATTCCACTCCCTGAATTATTTCCTGTGTGTCATGCCATTCTGGCAGACAGCCAGATTTGGGTTTTTTTCTTTTACAATGCTGGAGATTTGTTTGAAATGACATACAAAAAGATTGTCTGACTACTAAAAGTTTCTTTTTAATAAAATTCTGGACTCTCCCCAGTTTTCCCTTATCCCTTTGGTTTCACAATCATTTTTCTTCCTTCAGTATCTGACTTCATGGGGTTTTATATGCAATAGCGAAAAGTATATTTAAGATCACTCATGCTAGTTGTGAATTATTGTTATTATTCCATTTCATACTTCCCCTTTATAGGGCCCAAGAGTGGGTTACAGTAATTTAAAAATGCTATATTTTAATTGCTGTTGTTGTTGTTGTTTACTTTTTTTACTATCCTTTAAATTTTAATGCATCTGTAGGACAAGGATGTAGTTTGAGGCAAATCACCCATTTCTCAGCCCACATTGCCAGGAAGCTTAGGAAAGGGAAAAGAGAGTTTTGCTGCCATGTAGTGAACTTTAATCCTTCTGGCACAGTATCAGTCCTTATTGCCCCCCCCCCAACCCATAAGGGAAATTTTGATCAACAATAAGCCTTTTAATAGGATCACTGTAAAATATCAAAATGAGAAATCCAGTAAAATAGAAAAATCAATCTTGTGAGTAGATATTTTAGACAAAAATTCTTTCTGCATGTAAGATTTGGGGGAAATTCCATGACAGAGCTCAATACAGGTAAATGATAATTGTGTATTTTTTAAATCATTAAATAAGGGACATTTTTAAAAGTCAATGATTCTGTATAGATAATTAAAATCACAATGTAATTTTCTGTATAAATATGTGACTATTAATCTGACACTGATACTTGAGGCCAAATCCCATATCTCTTTAAAATAGAGACCGTAGGTTTGCCCAACTCAGATGTACCTAAGACATGACTTAAACACTCTTTCATAGATAATGAAGTAGCAGATTTCAAGTGTCTAGCCAATACACTATTTGTAGATTCAAAGGTTTAGAATAAGTGACCTTTCAAAAATTTGATGAGCTTCTTCAGTATTGCCTAATAACGATTTCTGTAAATAATTTACTTCGTAGTACACTATTGTAACTGTACCTAAGCCTAAGTACAGCTAACCAACCTGGTACCTAGTGCAGCTCTTTCAAGAGTGGTGTAACATGGTCACAGTTAGGTGCCTCAGTCAGTAGAATAGCTGTTGCATTCTGCACCAGCTGCAGCTTCTAGGACAGCCCCACAGGGTAATCTAGTCCGGAGGTGACCAGTGCTTTTCTGTCCAGGGATGATTATAGTTGTGTATCAAACCAGCCAAGTATGGTAGAAAATGCTCCTTGCCACTGAGGCCACCTTAACGTGCAGTGGCAATGATGGGTCCAGGAGCACCCCCACACTATGTATTTGCTCCTTTAGAGAGAATTGCAGCCCCATTTCTGAAGGAATTACCTAATTCCTGGAAAGAGAACCACAACCCACAGGACCTCCATCTTTTGGGGATTTAGTCTTCCATTGCATCCAGGCTCCGGTCCAGAACTTGTACAACCTCACCTCACTCAGATGGAAGAGAGAAATAGAGCTGAGTGTCATCAGTATATCAATGGCACCGTGTTCTAATTCCCATAATGGTCCCTCCTAGCAGTTTCATATAGATGTTAAACACCATTGGGGACAAAATGACATTTTGTGATACCCTATAGTGTAACTGCCAGGGGCCTGACATAGACTCACCCAACGCCACTCTGGAACTGACCCAGTGGGTAGGAGTAGAACAAGTGTATAACAGTTCATTCCTCCAGCTACCAACTCATGGAGTCAGTCCAGTATTAGCCCATGGTCAGTGGTATCAAAAGCTGCTAAGGGAGCAAGCAAGAGTAACAGGGTCACACATGGTACTGTACAGAAAAGGAGGAAACAAAGGAAAAGGAAATGGAACTTTTAACGTCATTGCTGTGAGTTCCAGTTAAATGACTAGCAAAAAACCGTACACTCTACATTTCTTGCTAGGAAGCAACTTTGTCATTTTATTTATTTGAAATATTTATAAACTCAACATATAGCAGTGCACAACAACAAGAAAATATAAGGCAAAACAAACTATTTCCAAGGAGGAATTTGATACTATCTGCACACTCATTCATCCTTTTGAGAAAGCTTGCAGAAATAGAACTTTTAGCATCCAGTGGAAGGTCTACTGTGCTGGAGATTGTCTACTTTCAAAATGCCCTGTGTCTCACAAGGTAGGTGCCACTGAACTGAAGGAGCAACCACCATGGATTGAACCTCTGGCACGGCACCACAAGGAAGACCTCCTTAGATGACCACGGTAAACAGGCAGGTATAGAAGGGGTAAAGCAATCTCTCACATCCTGGTCCCAAGTTATGTAGGGCTTTATACACTAGCAGTAAGACCTTACATTTGGCTCAGTAACATAGTGGCAGTTGGTGAAGTTTAGTGCTGATGTTATGTGTTGACAGACAGCAACCCTGGCTGCAGGGGCAGCCCGAGACCTCACTCATTTCACAAAATCACTAAGAAGGTGCCTACAACATTTGCCCCCGTTTCTTTCTTTCTAGGAAAGTTAGACACTTCTTTTAAAAAAATGAAAGCTCAGAGTCCGGGGCACCTGCCCTGGGTCACTAATGTAAGTCTTCATGGGTGCCAGGATGGCAACCCCTGCCTTAAAATGATGTTTTCATTCTCTTTGATTAGTCATTGATTGCTTCAGATGTCTTGTAAAGACTTACTGCTTTTTGCCCAGACTACCTGACTCGTAAGATTTGGCCCTGTTGTTACTGATTTCATCTTCATTACTGATCTTTATGGTGTATCTTTTTTAAAATGTTGCATTTTTTTGTTTACCATATAGAGGTTTTTTAATATTAAGCAGTTTGGAAATGCTTTTAAATAAATAAATAATCTATATTTACTCTCTGTGCCAGTTTTGGTCTGTGTTTCACTGGATTCGGTGTCATGTTTGTGCATATGGTTTTTTTGTTTTTAAATTTCATTTAAATAAAACAATGAGTGTAATAAAGATGTAACAAATACAATAAACAAGCGAACATGCCAGTCCATATGCTTAGAATAGCCACCTCTCATATATGTTTCATCCAGCCTCCCAAAATCCAGTGTTGCTTTCATGTTACCTGTGTAACAAATGCCTATCCTTATCTGTGGTCTCTGTACCTGTGCAGAGTAGGCTATACACACACACACACGTGTGATTCTAGTCCATACTGTTGCAGAGGACAATTTTAAAGCATGCTTTTAATGTTTCTAAGAAAAGACCTCTGGGTAGGAATTCTAGGAAGTCAGTTATTTTGCCTTTTCACTTTTTGAATTTCTTTTCAGGGTGTAATAGTTCTAGAAAATGTAAAGCAATAATAAGTGATTTAGGCTGTAGCCAAGGACCTGCTTCCTAATACAGTAGCATTAAGGCACATGACAAATAGGAAAGCATCATACAAATTTGCATAAAGACTCCATGGTTGTGCATTAGCCATTCTCACTGGTTGCAGAAGGGGAGGCGGGGATACCATAATGATTAGTCAGGTCCACATAGTCTCACAAGTATTTGCTGCCCACCCAAAAGGTCATTAGATGCAGATTTAGGAATTTTTCCATTACATGTCTTGCAGTGCAGGTCAAATCCTCCCACACAAATGAACCCCAGGCACGATTTTTACATTGTTTTCTGCTTCTCCAACTGGTAGTGGGGAAATTCTTGTGGATAAATATTAAGTAATAATAAAGAAACTGGAAATGAATAATGTGTGTTTTGAGTTTCCTGAGATGACTAAACATTCATGCTTATGTTAAGAAATAACCCCTCAAATTTAAAATAATTCAGAAATATAAAATAATAATGCACTAAGATTTTTTGCCAAAGTGATGGTCCTTCTAGACTAAATGCCCATTTATTCCTTCTCTCTGTTTCCTGCTACTTAACAAATTCCTGATCCACAAGATGATCTCTCTTCATATCCCTTAACTGCTAAGCTTACTTGGGAGCCCTTGATAATGACCAAGTACACTGGGTCAGCTGAACCATGTCTATTTATATGCTTGTTGACACTTTCAAAGAACTTGTAATAGGTTTGGGAGATAGGGCTTGCTTTTGCAGAAGCCATGCCTGTTCTGCTTCAACAATAGTTCTTTTTTTACGTGTTTAGTTATTTTATCTTTAAATACATGTTCCACCCATTTTCCCTAGCCGGACATTAAGCTAACCTGTAATTTCCAGGATCTCCAAATAGATCCCTTTTAAAAAGGGAATGCAAGTGGCGCAGTGGTCTAAACCACTGAGCCTCTTGGGCTTGCTGATTGGAAGGTTCGAATCCATGTGGCAGGGGACCTCTCCTTGCTCTGTCCCAGCTTCTGCCAACCTAGCAGTTCAAAAGCATACCAGTGCAAGTAGATGAATAGGTACCGCTGCAGCGGGAAGGTAAACTGCATTTCTGTGTGCTCTGGCACTCATCATGGCACCAGTAGCAGTTTAGTTGTTTTGGCCACATGACCCAGAAAGCTGTCTGTGGACAAATGCCAGCTCCCTCAGCCTGAAAAGTGAGATGAGCTCTGCACCCCATAGTTGCCTTTGACGGGACTTAACTGTCCAGTGGTCCTTCATCTTACTTTTGTTACCCTTCTTGAAAATTGATATTGCTTTGGCTACTTTCCAGTTCTCTAGTATGGAGGCTGATCTGGGAGAGGAGTTACATATTTTTGTTAAAAGTTCTTTGATAATTTTGGGGGTGATGCCATCTAGACCTGGCAATTCCTCAGTTTTTATTTTGTCTATTAGGCCTAGCGCTTCATCTGTTATGACTATGCTGCCTCAGTTCCTCAAATTCCCCTCCTGCAAAAATTAATTCAGTTGTGAAGACAGATGCAAAGAATTTGTTAAGCTTCTCTGCAATCTCCTTTAGCACAGGTTTGGCTCCCTTATCATCCAAAGGTCCAACAACCTCCCTAGACTGTCGCCTCCTGTTTGTTTGCATCCGTCTGTCTCGAGAGAGACAATGGAGTGCGCTTCTAGAAGTGAAGTAAGACCACTGCATTAACAGCACCAAACTGATGTCCCTGGGGTCCAAAGGAAAACAGAGCAATACATTTTGTACTAGCTTGGTTGCAGGAGTTGCAGGAAGGAGGTTTGCAAGGCGCCATCCAACTGTCTTAAGGACTCCACTCTGGATTTGTGTAGGGTTTACTTCTTAGCCTTTTCTTGTGAAGATATCCCACAAGACAGTGGAGGGGAAGGTCTCCTGCTACTAGCATATTTAATGAACATCTTGTTGGTCTTAATGTGGTTCTGCTCTCTTTTTTAAAAGAAGATGTATAGGACCAGTCTTTTTTTAAAAACAACAACTACAGTATATGCCATGGGGAAAATTAACACCTTTAGACAAAGAGGGATATTTATTTAGGTTTACTCATAGGGAGTTGGGCAAATACATCCTTACCTGGGTTTAACCTCACAACACTCTTGTGAGGAAAGGTAAGCTGTGGGGTCTACTTTGGTCTATGCTGTGAGCCTGAGCTTGGGTCCTTTGTAATCCACACTTGGCATACTGTAGCTTTCATGATGACAAATGAAGGTGATAATGGGTGCTAAAGCTTTCTCTGGACTTTTTGATGAGCAAACTCTGACTTCGCCAAAAAATAATTTTGACTAAGTGGAAATTATTTGGTCTACTGTCTCCTCCCTCATCAAAGTTAGTCAAAGCTGATGAGTATATTTTTAGTGAACTGTTGTGAAGCATATCAATTGCAGCCTTCTCCATTTTAACAGTTTCCTTACATTTTATGAGCAATACAAACTGTCCCTGCAGCTTAAACACATTTGTAGGTGGTTTTTGTTCAACAGTGAATAGGTTTCCTTAATTGAAAAAAATTATTATTTTCCTGTCAATTTTTATTTTTTATCATGCAGGAAATGTATGACAAACATAAGGCAGATTTATACATTTTCCAGACGCCTTCCTTCCATGACATTTAACAATATAATTAGGTGGTGATGTCACTGCGGAACTGGGTTGGGAAAAGGAATTGAATACACAATTGCATCCTGCATATTTCAAGCCACACCTATACAGACCCATCCACATCATTCAGGAAATTGTGCTTCATAAAAGGACAGCATGACACTTCCACGTTCAGCAAATGAGACAAAAAGTCCATGTGGGCAAAAAGGATGCATTGGTAAAATGTTAATTGATTAATCTGGTAATCAGCTTTGCAGATTTAGCATACACATAGATATGGCAGTGAAAATCCACCGTAATGATTCCTCTGCACATTCTGCATGTCTACAATAGTATTGATTTAATAATCTACCCAAGGAAATAAGTGAACCAAATGCCATCCGTTAGTTTCGTTTCACAAATAATGACTTCAGCCTGAGGAGAAAATGAAACTAACATTATGTAATCAAGTTCAGGACACAGAAAAGAAATGCTGGTGTTGAATCAAGGCAATTCTTTTCCCTTTCTCTTTGGTTTAAGTCATTCTAAAACAGCTGCTTACAAAAGGGCTACCATTCAATTGATGTAGGGATAATTAGATTCTTTGTGGTGAAATGCCCCAGAGCTTTTTGACTAAGCCTTCATTAGTAGATCCAAGTAACAAGATGAGTACATATTTCTACATAAAGTGTATAATATTTCTTTGTGATTATACTTAAAAGACACACACAGAGAAAATGCTCTATAGCTTCCCCTTGTTACATCAGTAATAAAATAAACAGGGTTCAGTTGGGAGACTTTCAGGTAGTTTGCTCCTGTATAGTAAGACAAATGTCAGATACCTTAATGCTAAGTCACCAAAGATAGCCACAGCCTTATCCATTATAACTATGGCTGGGAAGTTGCTCTCAGCATAGAAATGTACATGCATACTTGTCCATGTGGAAGAAAAACGTCAACCTTTGTATGTTGCTGACCTCATTGCTCTCAAGGTTTTTGCATCTCACTTTAGAAAATGCAAATGGAAAACTTGATAAGCTGTTGAAAGTCTCTTGAGCCAGGCTTGGATACAAACAGCATTGGCTCATAAAACCCTACCTCAAAGGAGAGAGAAGCTTCTAAATCCCCTGAAATCTTTGCTTCAGATAAAAATCCAAGCCAGAGAAGGATTCTACTCATCCCTACCAGCACTCACCGTCCCCAACTCCCCAAACTGCTGTTCCCTGTCAAGCATGCTGCTACCCAGTGTGCCAGTGTGTGGGGGGAAGAGAGAGGTGGGGGGCATAGGTGCCAAATCTAGGGGGGCAGAGTCACTTGCCACCCTTAATCTTTTTTTCTGGTGACTCAACACCCTTAATATTTTCTCCCCAACCCACACACCTTCCTGCCTCCCAACCTCCCTCCCTCAGTCTGCTGCCTCATAGTTGGATGCCACATGCCTGGGCAGCTGCCATAGAAGAGGTGGGCACCCAGCTGGAGGGAGGCAGCTGACCAAGGGAGGGAGGCTGAATGAGTGCCCTGGCCATGCTGCCAATGCCCACGCTGCCACTGACCCCTATGTTTTTGTTCAAGTTGGCTCCACTGGTGAGGGGCAGGCCTTCCTCTAGCAGCTCATCACAGCAATAACTTCCTAGTATCTCCTGTGCAGCCTCTCTCTGTGTGCTTGCCATTCCCACCACTACTTAACAGGGCAGGGGAGAGACAGAGAATGTGTGTGTGTGTCCATGTGAGAAAGGATTAGCAGGGAGGAATTTTGAGGTTGTCAAGAACTGGAGTGGATGGGTGACAGCATTTTCTGAAATCCCCAGATTGACTTGAGGAAACAATGGGAGTTTCTTTGGAAGATCCGTATCATTTCCAAGTTAATCCAAAGAGAGATTTGGAGAGCTTGCTCCTCTCTACTCAAAGCCACTTTATGCCAATTTAATTATTAGGGATTCCCACCAAGAACCCATTGGTGGGGCTGCTTCAAATTCTTTGTTAGAGATCCCTAGTCATCTGAGAGAACTACCATTGTCAAGGTTCCCTCTCAACAGGTTTAGACAAGACATTTAAAACAAGTTTAAGCTCGTATGCTAAATAAACCCTGGACCGCAATCTCCTGGCTGCCTGCTGTATGTTGACAGATTCTCCATTCGCCTGGTAACACAAAGGTAGTTGTGAGGGTAAAAACTCCCTTCTTTGTTTTTGAGGGTAAAAACTCCCTTCTTTGTTTATAGCAATGCTAAGGAAATGTCCAGTCCTTCTTGGACTGGACTGGTTCCAGAAAACTCTTTGTTGGCACTTTGTTAAGGTCTTTCCATGTAATGCGTTTCCAGCACAACTCACAAGTTATTTCTTGTACCCAACTGTTATTTACTGAGTTGAATAGGATCCAAACTGCAGCAGTCTGATTGGTCCTAGAACAATAGGATCCAAATTGCAGCAGTCTGATTGGTCCTAGAACAATAGGATTCAGAATGCAGCAGTCTGACTGGTCCTAGAACAATGCAGCAGTATGATTGGTTGGCAGGAACCACCCAATCATGCTCCAGATATAAGTGAATCCACAACCTGATTGGCTTACAGTAGAATTCCAGAATTAGCCAATCATGTGCAGCCCATTGTGTAAATAATGTATATAAAGCAGATACTTTGAGGGGACTTTCATTCATTCCTCCTCACCACTATGAGCTGAATAAAGAGCATGAAATCACTTTGCGACTCTCAGTATATTTCACCAACCAATGTTGTAGTAACATTACATTTTCAGAGCAACTGTTTTCTGAGATAGCTCTTTTTATTTGGTGCGTGGCAGAAACATGAATCTCGTAGACATTTTTTCCAAACATAATGACATAATTCTCCATGTGTAGATATGCACAGCCACACAAATCCGTAGGGCTTAGAAAGTCCTAGTAGAAGAGAACTCAGCTAGCGCTAAAAAAAAGTGGAGACTGAAGCAACCCCATAATTTTGTAAAATGCAGTATTTTTATTAACAGGCCATTGGGCTATGATCATTCAAAGGCAAGTACCGCACAAAGTCTAAAATATAGTAGGGTGTGTTTTGAAAACTTAGATGGAAAAGGCTTCTAGTTACAAAACAGAACAGCAAGTTTACACAATTAAGGAAAATGATATATATTTGAAGAGAAATATGTACTAAATCCCAAGGACAGAATGTTCCTTGCTGCCATGGGCTTTGGGGGTGGGGGGACTTTGGGTATTTCTTTTACACAATATTGACAAAGTTCACGAGGGCAGAGGAGAGTCTCGTTGGAAGTTCTTATGTGTCGTAACGCTGATAAACATCTTAGAAAGATGGCCATCCCTGTACAAACTCCTGGTGATAAGAATGGAAGCAAACCTGGAAAGAATTCAATGACTTCTGCCTGTTTGACAGAACTCCCCTTCCTCCCTGCCCCCAACTCTGCTCTGGAGGGTTGGGGCGCAGAATGTGTAGGGAGATTCCTCAGGAATGCAGAGTTGGGAGCAGGGAGGGCAAACAGGCAGAAGTCATTGAGTTAATGGGATTTGGGGGTTATTTTCTGCCTAGCATTCCAGATAAGAAAACTGAGGAAGTTGATACCAAGAGGTACATCCTGGCTACTCGGGGTATTCCCCGATAGTAGTATTAACAGAATTAGGAGTGTCTGCCGTTAAAGGGGAAGGGGAACAGAGCAGCCCCAAGCCATTAACCAAAGCAAGGCAGCTGCCTCAGGCACCAGATGGAAGTGGGGATAGTGGAAGCATTTTCACCTTGTTCCTCCTGAGGCCATGTGGCATGACTGACTTTTTGCCCTGAGGTGTGGTGCAGGATGCTGCCCCGTTGCTGGTGCTGAAGTAAGGTTTTACTACCAGGCAGGTCAGTTTCCGTATCTGTTTAGGGGGCAGGATGTAACATCCTTTGCCTCAGGCAGCAAAACATGTTATGTCAAAAACTCTGGCAAAGGAGAGAAAGGAGCAGGGAGTACTTGCATTTGGAGCCTGTTACTGGTTGACAGGATGTGGGTGGCGCTGTGGTCTAAACCACAGGGCCGAGGACTTGCCGATCAGAAGGTCAGCGGTTTGAATCCCCGTGACGGGGTGAGCTCCCGTTGCTCGGTCCCTGCTCCTGCCCACCTAGCAGTTCGAAAGCATGTCAAAGTGCAAGTAGATAAATAGGTACCGCTCTGGCGGGAAGGTAAACGGCGTTTCCGTGTGCTGCTCTGGTTTGCCAGAAGCAGATTACTCATGCTGGCCACATGACCCGGAAGCTGTACGCCGGCTCCCTTGGCCAGTAAAGTGAGATGAGCGCCACAACCCCAGAGTCGTTCGCGACTGGACCTAATGGTCAGGGGTCCCTTTACCTGTACTGGTAGTTGATAGGGATGGGGCTTACTGACCCAGCTCTTGTCTAATTTGTCCCTCAGAGCTTCTAGTCCTTATGCCAGGGAGGATAGTCTCCCACCACCCTCCAGATTTTGCTTTTCTTTTCTTGAAAAGGGATGCAATCTTTCAATCTGTTCCAATCTTTCACTCATTAGTTAATCAAGGGTGTGTGTGTTTCTCAATTGGTCAAAAGTAACCCACCATCATGAGACCAAAGACTCTCTTGTCTTTTTTCTGTGCGGCTAAACTGATCCTTGAAAGGTCGTTCTCAACTTTAAAACAGGGTGTGGATGTGCATTTTGTGGCGCCAGGAAGGGTCTGCACTATACTGCTTTGTTTTAGCACCACCGTGTGGTGTGAAAGAATAAAAGGAAAAGGAAATTGCTGGCTAAGATGACTTTACCATTTAGAACATGAAACTTGAAACCAAGACTCACTGTGTCATAAGAAGAAAAACAGGTTCTCCTTCTTTGGCGATCACTCGTAGCCAAGTAAGATTGTCTTCCATGAACACAGTCTTAACAGTGAGTCCATAAGTAATTGTGGACACTAATTCTGGATCCACACGTCCTTCCACAGTGGGGACCTAGGTTTTCGGGCAGGAGTTGATCATGGTGAGGGTTTGCCAAACGTGACTTTCTCTTAGCTCATTGCTCCTTTTCACCCTGAGTTTGAATGTCTTCAAAGTCCATGACACCTTTGGTAAAGGCTGTTCTCCTATTGGAGCACTCACAGGCCAGGGATTCCATGTTATCAGTGCTTATACCACATTTTTTAAGATTTGCCTTGAGAGTGTCTTTAAACCTCTTTTCTCGTCCATCGGTATTTCATTTTCCATTCTTAAGTTGGGAATAGAGTAGTTGTTTTGGAAGATGATAATCAGACATCCAAACAACATGACCAGTCTAATGAAGTTGATTTTGCTACGTATAGGTTACTGAACTTTTCAATGAGATCCATCCCCACAATGGTAAGGTGATTTGAAGATAGATCAAAAGAGATTGTCAGGTGCAGATAATAGCTTACTATCACAAGTGTTTCACCCTTTTGTTAAGCAAACAGGAACAGGTTGACCAAAGATAGGCAAGGTAAGAATTAGGTAGGAAAAAATGGATTATAGAAATTGTAGGAATCACTCATTTCACAGCCCCCTCCCATATACACTGGCATGACTTGGCAAAAAGATATTTAAAAAACTAGATTCAATGGCTAATTAGCTATCCTAGCGCCTTGGGATTCTGCACACTTTCACTTTACTTTAGGGACAGGTATACTTTCTTCCCCCTTTCTCCTTCTAGTGAGGGTTTATGGCAAAATTGCTGTGCCTATGCTTCCGTAGACCTTTAGAATAGTTAGGGAATCTTTTACTCTTTAATCAAGGTGTGTATGTATAGTAATTTGTTACGTGCTTAGACTGTAACTTTGCTTTCTAAAGCAGCATTTTTATATATTCTGTCCCATTTTCTATAATAAACCAAGCTTTATTTATTTTGTGTGAGAGCTTCTTGTGGGCATAAGGTTAAGGGTTAACACACATCCATAACAAGTGGCTGTCATAACGCCAGCAAAAGATCCTAAACCTCTCAGCAGTGTGTATATGAACATACATGGGGGTTGGCTGTGCACAGGTGAGTCCAGGTACATAGACAATTGTTCCTGGACGCTACTCGGAGAATCTCCTCTCCCCTAATGCAGGTCTTCCTCAAGTATCTGAGGAAGCTAAATAAATTCCACCACCCAACAAATCATGCTACCTTCAGGATCAGAAATGGCATGCCTCTGAATACGAGTTACTGAAGAGTATCATTCCTTCATGTGCAGCTTCTGGGCTAGTTGACCACTGTGGCAAACAATATTGAACTAAATAAGCACTTTATCTGATCCAGCAGCTTAGCCATTTAGGATTCTGCTTTCAGTTTCTGTTTTGAAGGTGAAGGAGAGTTGGGCAAATGTATTCCCTCAACGTCTTTCTCATAATCAGGGCCATAGCTGTCAACCTTCCCTTTTTTTTGCGGGAAATTCCCTTATTCCAGCGCCGTTTCCCGCTGCTTCCCGCTGCTATCCCGGATTGTTAGATATCCCGTAGACTGTCCCCGGGACAGGTGAGGCTGCTGATCCCTCGAGGCTACTGATCCCTTATTTTCAAATCTGAAAGTTGACTGCTATGATCAGGGCACATTGACAAGAGAAAGGAAATGAGCGTTCAGTGCAGATTGATCCTCAGTTAGTATACTCAGGGTGCAATATTTAATATAATGGGACTTCAGAATAGATACAGCTGGGATTGCACTGTTAAACTGGTAGTGAGTCTCCACATTAAAAAAAAATGTTTAAAAGGTGGTAGTATTTAGTATTTAGAGCTGGACCATAAAGAAGGCTGATCGCCGAAGAATTGATGCTTTTGAATTATGGTGCTGGAGGAGACTCTTGAGAGTCCCATGGACTGCAGGAAGATCAAACCTCTCCATTCTGAAGGAAATCAGCCCTGAGTGCTCACTGGAAGGACAGATCGTGAAGCTGAGGCTCCAATACTTTGGCCACCTCATGAGAAGAGAAGACTCCCTGGAAAAGACCCTGATGTTGGGAGAGATGGAGGGCACAAGGAGAAGGGGATGACAGAGGACGAGATGGTTGGACAGTGTTCTTGAAGCTACGAACATGAGTTTGACCAAACTGCAGGAGGCAGTGGAAGACAGGAGTGCCTGGCGTGCTCTGGTCCATGGGGTCACAAAGAGTCGGACACAACTAAACAACTAAACAACAAGTATTTATGCTGTCATCAGTACCCAGGATCAAAATATTAACAATGTGACTTCCTTCTTGCGTGGACCACTTTTCTAAGTACTACACATAGGAAAAGCAGATAATGTACCTTGTGAACCGCTCTGAGATCTTCAGATGAAGAAATAACAATAAAACACTTTAAAGGCCTACTTTCTGCATTTGACCTCTCCTCATTCTTACTTACCTCTGTTCCCTATGCAATGGCTTTCCATGCAAACAGCCTGCCGCTGCTCTGATTCATTCAGCAATTTCACAAGCCTGTGTGACCTTCGAGCACCCAATCCTCCCTTGGGAACCAGCTGATTAAAGAGAAGAGTGACTGATTGTGTTCCTACCCAGCTGTCTCCCAGGAACGAGAAAGACAATGTAGGAGAGGACTGAGCACAATATTGCCATTGTTAAAACTTGCCCAACTGTAGCAGTGGCTTCTCAGGATATAAATGGTTGCAAGTTTCCTTAATATTCTCTATAATGATCTCTGAGAGATTAAAGGCCAGAACATGACTGGCTGCACCAGCAAGCAAGAATTCAGAAGGGTGCCTGAACAGCCACTGTGCAGGTGGAAATATCATAAGCAGCGATGCTATGAGGCTATCAAGATCATCACACAGGTGCCGCAGAATGGGGTACTAGGCATCATGACTAATAGCCAGTGCTGTCAGTAGATAACACACTAGACATTAGATAACACACATTAGATAACACACTAGTTCAATGTTGGATAGATGGTGGCAGAACAGGAGATACCTGACGTTTTCTCATTCCAGCTGAGTTCAATTCCAGGATCAGCTCAGTTTAGGAGAAAAGCACCTCAAGGATAGTATTTTTTTACAACCCTTGGTAATTTCAAAACTGGATTGCTGCAATGCACCCTAGGTGAAACTTCCCTTGTGGAAAACGCAGCTGGATCGCTGACACGTAGGGGTCTATCAACAAAGTTCTATACTGGCTGCCGATTTAAGATGTTACTATTGGTTTGCTAGCAATTCATGGATCGCCTTACACTAACACGGCTGTTTGATCATTTCAGTCTGCAGAACTTGCAATTTTTTACAAGTGTGACACTATCTCTGTCAAGTGTTTGCGAGGGGCTGCCCCATTTTTGTGGCAGGACCTGAGCTCTAAAAATCCCTGACTGTTGACATTAGGCATTACTATGCTCTTTCAGAAACCTGTTAAAAGTCTCTAATCACCCTCCCTAATTAAAGCCCAAATTTAATCTCTCGGAAACAAGTAACATGACATATTCGCCAACATTTCTCCTATGAAAATAGGGACATCCCATTCCATGATGATAATTTTACCCCACACATCTTACTGGGTTGCCCCAGCCACTCTGGGCAACTTCCAACATATGAAAACATAATAAAACATTAAACTTTTAAAAACACACCAAAAACCTTCCTTATACAGGATTGCCTTCAGACGGCTCAGGGGTCGAATAGCTCCATACCCACCAACATTTATCCAATGAAAATAGGGAAAATAGGAAAAGCAGGACATTCAGGGATCAAATCAGAAACTGGGATGGCTTCTCTAAATCAGGGATGTCCCTGGAAAATAGGGGCACTTGGAGGGTCTGCCATTACCACTCCACAACAATCTGTATATTATTTCTTGCATTGGCAAAAACTTTTCATGTGAGTTACACTATATCCCCACACAACAAAAAAGGCAATTACCAGGCATGGTTTGCAATGTGCCAGTCAGGCCTAGAAGCCTTAGTTGCTCCTCTGTGTGAAATGTACACGTGTACGCACCAGCTGTGTGTGTTGCGTTTGCACTGGCACACAGAATAGGCTAGTTTATGGGATGGCGGGGGCAGTGGGCGGACAGTCAGTCAGTCACACTTTTGGTGTGTGCGCTTGGCCCATTTTAAAGGTGTCGTTTAATCAGCTTACAAGGTCAAGGGATAGCAAAGGTGGAAGAAACAAAGATATGAAATACAAATCCATGCCTAGGACAGGGTTTGCCAAACTTTTTGGACCAGAGGGCACATTTGGGATTTTTGAGGAAATGCTGTGGGTGCCAGGCGTAACATGGCTGCCCTGGGGTGTGTGGCGTAGCACAAAATGGCTCCCCTTTTCTGAGTCAGACCTTTGGTCCACCTAGCTCAGTGCTGTCTACCTGGACTGGCAGCAGCTCTTCATGGTTTGACAGGGGACATTCCCAGCCCTACTGGGGTCAAAACAGGGAGTTTCTGCATGCCAAGCAGATGCCCTCAAGTTCTTTTTGTGGGCTTTCCTGCTGGGCCTCTGAGGGAACAGGAATCTGCCCTAGATAAGCCTTTGGAATGATCCAATAGGGTTTTTTCTTATCTTTTTACGTAAGACCCTAAGGAGAACCTCCTGGATCAGGCCCAGGGCCCATCTAGTCCAGCATCCTGTTCTCACAGTGGCCAACCAGATCCCTATGGGAAACCCTGCATCTTCTGAAGGCAGACTAAGGGGTGCAGTAAGTCTTAGGAGCTTGGTTATTACAGTGGTACCTCGGGTTACAGATGCTTCAGGTTACAGACGCTTCAGGTTACAGACTCTGCTAACCCAGAAATAGTACCTCGGGTTAAGAACTTTGCTTCAGGATGAGAACAGAAATCGCACGGCAGCAGCGGGAGGCCCCCATTAGCTAAAGTGGTACCTCAGGTTAAGAACAGTTTCAGGTTAAGAACGGACCTCCAGAACGAATTAAGTTCTTAACCAGAGGTACCACTGTATAAGTTTGGGAGACACTGACACAGATAAAACCTAATCAGTTCAGTGGGAAAGAAGGACAGTTTGTTTAAAGTGGCAGCCTGTCTGAAGAAAGCAGTAGCACTAACAGCTAGGCCTGGTTAGGCCAACGTGCCCAGACCTGAAGTTTCACCTTTGGCTGTTTGTTCATGCAACATTTGGTTCACAAAAGTACATCTGAAGGGAAGGGCGTCCTCCTGAAATATGTTGTTGCCCATCTCCTTTGTCAGCTGTGCAAGAGGGGGGAAAGCAAATAAATGGAAACATAGCTCAGTAGACGGCTCAGAGGGTTAGTGTGCCTTAAAACCGCTTTGGGCAAAGGCCTGCCTGGCAAAATCAAAAACAGGCTGAGCATGTCTTTAAAGCACAAATGCAGGTGTCAACAAACCCATGCAGGGGTTTGTGGACAAGCTGAGAGCCTAGTGACCCTTTTGGCTTTCCACCATCTAACTGCCCTCCCAGATGGCTTTGCACATTAATTCATGGCAATAGGTGCCTGCAAGCTGAACGAGGATGTTGCAGACCACGGCTTTATCAAGTTCCCAGTCTCTCCTTCATCGCTCTCCTGCTCTGTGAATCCAACCTGCTGTTGCCTGGTTAGGTGCATAACTTCCTGCTGTGCATCCCTGCCTTTGCAGCCCCATCTGAAAAAATAAATCTGCTGTACCTGTTCCACTGGAAGACGACCAAGCTTTCTCGCACGGTGACAATACCTACAGAACCCAGCCCTTTCCTGGATTTGTGGTTTCTAGAACAAATGTGTTTCAAGTCAAGAGGAAAATGCACTTACTGCAATATAGCTTCCTGAAACTTTGTACCACAGGGATGTCAACCAGTGGCCCTCCAGCTCCCCTGTTGATGGGAACTGGAGCCTAAAAACAAAGAAACCAAGCCTTATGAGGAACGGTTTAGGGAATGGGGTATGTTTAACCTGGAAAAGAGGAGACTCAGAGGAGGTATGATAGCCACCTTCAAATATCTCAAGGGTTGTCACATGGAAGAGGAAACAGGCTTGTATTCTTCTTCTGCTCTGGAGGGTAGGACCCGAACCCTAGGGCTTCAAGTCACATGAACGGAGATTCTGACTAAGGAAGAATGTTTTGACAGTAAGAGCAGTTCAACAGTGGAACGGGCTCCCTCAAGAGGTGGTGGACTCTCCTTCCTTGTAAGTTTTTAAGAAGAGGTTGGATGGCCATCTGTCATGGATGCTTTGGTTGAGATTCCTGCATTGCAGGGGGTTGGACTAGATGACCCTTGGGGTCTCTTCCAACTCATTTTATGATTCTGTGAACATCTGGAGGGCTCTAGCTCTGCCTTAGGACGTGTGAGAAGCAGCCCTTTTCTAGCTGAGGTGGCTACTTGGGTCACTTGGTGGGACCTTCTATCTCCATCACATAAACAATGGCAACCAACCCTGATGGCTTTGTCCTGCATCTACCATTGGAGGCAGAATGCTCCTGAATACCAGGACCTGCAGCTGTGCAGAGTCCTGTTGTGCTCAGGTCCCATTTGCAGACTTCCTAGGAGAACAGGACAAGATGGACCGCTGGCCCGATCCCACAGGCTCCTTCTTGTTTCGTATGTCATACTTCAGCTGCATTTTCCATGGGTTCACCTCCTCCCAGTCAGAACACAACGAAGCAGAGCACACCCTAAAAGGCAGTGTGCTTTTTGACAAAATCTCTCCCGCTATAAATCTGGAAGCCTTCTTGGTACACGGCTCGGCCGTCCACTTGAAAAAGCCACACACGCTTGTTGTGCTGAAATTTTTTAATAGCCCCACAGTTCTTGCCAGGCCTGTCAGCGAAGCAGCAAGTTTTACAACTCTGTTGCTGTGCAACCAGATAGATGTCAGCTTGCTAGTGTGTTCTGTTTTGTCTGAACCAGAATTCTTGGCAGAGGCTGTCTGGCCGCCCCATCCCAAATTCAGCCATGAGCTTCTTTGGTCGAAGCGCCTCTGGATAGGCGCTTCCAAAGCAGGAAGGACCTCATAGGAAGCGGGGAGTGGGGGGGGGGTGAGAAGTGCCAGTAAAGAGGTCCAGAGTAACTGGCTTTCCACAAGAGCTGCTCTGTGCCAGTATGTGGAACATCAGTCTAGTCGACATCTGGCATGCAGGTGCCAGGCACCTCTGAAAACAGAATCACTTGATAAACCAAACATCTGGAAGTCTCCCTAGAAAAACATCTGCATCTCCAAACACAGTCAGATCTCTCCCCCCCCCCCTTAATAGTTATGTTAAAACCCAATTAAAATGCAGTCAGGAATGGAAGTCAGGAATGCAGAAGAAAGAGCATCTCACATTTTTCTTTTAAAAGTTACAAATTCTGTGCCTAGAATTCATTGTGCTATGTCATTTGCATACATGTAGTTATCATAAAGTTCTTATTCATAATTTGAAGAACTGGCGAAGAATTGGGGGGGGGGGGGTTGAGGAAACGGATCCCATGCAGAAATATTTTTTTAACTTCTTTCTCAATTGCTTTTCAAGGCTGGAAACTTCCCAAGGCAGTTTTCAATAATAAAAGCGAACATACCATTTCGTAGAATCGTAGAATTGCAGAGTTGGAAGGAATCTCAGCTAAAACAGCCATGACAGGTGGCCACCCAACCTCTGCTTAAAAAAGCATTCCAAATACCGTATATTGTTGTTATTGCTATATTTAGATTAATAGAATATAATACAATGCCAGACACTGAACATTTGAAGTGAAATAGCCTGTTTAAAAGGTAAGGTGGCTACTGGAAAATGCAATTACGAACTTAGCCAAGCCCCCAAAATGTAGGAAATCCTGGTTGAGACTGACAGGCAATGGCTCTGCAGCGTTTTGGGCAAGGGTCTCTCCTAGTCCTATATGGAGATGCCAGCGACTGAAACTGGGGGTGAGCTATGGCCTCCCCTCCCCTAATTTAAGTTAAACCAGGATGAACCCAGGAGCAGCATGTGAAATTAACAGCCAGATAAAACAAATAGGCCACAATTGATGGAGCCAGTTGTATAATACCTCTAAATACGACAAATAAAAACATAACAAGAAATGCTTGCAGAAACCTTACAGGACAGACACTACTCAGATAGGGCACATCCTAAGTAATATGATTATGTAGAGCAAGTAATGCTTCTGAGCTGGGCATCTTTAAAACTGCCCACAGGAGCAAGAGCAGAGGTATTCCTTTTGCTGCAGATGTGTTTACCGTATTTTTCGCTCTATATGACGCACCAGACCACAAGACGCACCTAGTTTTTTGGAGGAGGAAAACAAGAAAAAAAATATTCTGAATCTCAGAAGCCAGAACAGCAAGAGGGATTGCTGTGCAGTGAAAGCAGCTATCTCTCTTGCTGTTCCGGCTTCTGGGATAGCTGCGCAGCCTGAATTTGCTCCATAAAACGCACACACATTTCCTCTTACTTTTTAGGAGGGAAAAAGTAAGTCTTATAGAGCAAAAAATACAGTACTTTGAGATTTCAAACGGGGGTGTGGTCAACAGACTAAGGACTTGGGAGAGGCACTTTTTTCATGTTGCTTCTTATTCCAAGTTAATGAAAACAAATGTCACCATAATCTAGGGTGTTAGTCATGCAATTGTCGACAGTTTTATTTACCCTGATAAGGTTTCAAATTATTTAAGGCCTTCCTGCAACTCAGCTGAACGTCCTACTCCCCTCAAAAGACACACCAATAGCAAGGCTGATGTCATAAACGTGATGGTCAACCACGTAAGGTTTCAATGTGATGAATTCTGGAAAGAAAAACATAGAATCTTAGAGAGATCTTAAGAGACTGTCTAATCTAACGGTCTCCCAGAGCTGGAAATCCACTGCAGACATCCAACCTTTGCTTAAAAAAAATCTCTAAAGGCGGTGGCAGTCAGTCCTACTATTGAAGCAGCACATACTGTCAAGAAGTTGTTCTTCGCAGTACTGAAGAGTTGAAAGGGACCCTGTCTAATTCCTTTTTATTGTAAAAGTTACCACCCACAATGCTGGAAAATTGGGCAGGGTGGGAGTGGGGGAATTCTCATACTGGAAAAGGCCCAAAACAGGCGCTGCACAGGAGATGGCCAATGTTTGTAGCTGTAGGTGGTGGTCTGCTCTGCAGTCCGTGGTCCAAGGAGACAAAACAAGCCAGCTCCACAATGCATTGGGCTGCAGGCTTGCACACAAACCATATGCCTGGCTGCCTGCGGCAGGTAAGGATTTCCCCCAGCAAGGATGAGAGGAAACTTTTCGAGCCGCTGGCTACTCTTTTCTGGTAATAAAGAGCTAACCCAAGTGGGTTGTGTTTTGGTCAAAGGCAAGGTGCCAGTTCCTGAAAACTGAAGATGTGGGGAGAGGGGTCTTGTGCTCAGGTCCTGCTCATGGATTTTCCATGGGCATCTAGTTGACCACTGTGCGAACAGGCTGCTAGACTAGAAGGGCCACTGGCCTGATCCTGCAAACCTCTTCTTACATTCTTATTTGCAAAGCTACTTGAAGCTATGTAGCATTGAGGGCTTCACATGGGCTGTAACACACCACTTCAAGGATCCCGTCATGTACCACTAAGCATATGAACATATTATATATAATATTCAAAAGAACTGCAAGATTGAAGTGGGGAATAATTTAATGATTAAATACTACAAGTATTTAAGTATTATATATTATATATATACAAGTATTACACACACACTCTTAAATTACACACACACAGACACACACACACACACACACACACACTTAAATTATTGTAACCTGCCCTGGGGCTTTCTGTTGAAGGGCAGGTAAGAACTCAAAATAATTATGAGCCTTCCTGGATCAAGCAGTCTAGTCCAGGACTACATTCCTACAGTGGTCAGCCAGATGCCAATGGGAAACCAGAAAGCAACACGTGAGTGTAACTGTCCTCTCCCGACTTGTGAGTCCGTCAGCAACCGGTATTCAGAGTAAACCACCAACATGAGAAAATACAGTGGACGCTCGGATTGCAAACATGATCCGTATGGGAAGCATGTTCGCAACTTGCAGCGTCGTGTCTGCGCACGCACGGGTTGCGGTTCTGCACAAGCGTTGAAACCCGGAAGTAACCCGTTCCGGCACTTCCAGGTTTGGCACCATGCACAACCCGAAATTGCGCAACCCGAAGCGCCTGCAACCTGAGGTATGACTGTAATACATGTATCCCAGGTATTAAGCGTTCTGAGGAACACTGACACAGACTGAGAATTGGTAATTAAAAAGGGAACGCTAGACTGCCCATGCTTGAAGATCTGAAGTCTTCCTCCAAAAACGTTCCCTATTGGAACTATGTAATGCAATAAAGGAGAGGACTTATTCAGTGGTGGTGACCTGCTTTCCAGCTGCTTCCCCATACAGTGATACCTTGGGTTAAGTACTTAATTCGTTACAGAGGCCCGTTCTTAACCTGAAACTGTTCTTAACCTGAAGCACCACTTTAGCTAATGGGGCCTCCTGCTGCCGCCGGAGCATGATTTCTGTTCTTATCCTGAAGCAAAGTTCTTAACCTGAGGTAATATTTCTGGGTTAGTAGAGTCTATAACCTGAAGCGTATGTAACCTGAAGCGTATGTAACCCAAGGTACCACTGTATTAAGTTTAATAGTGCAGTTTTAGAGCTTTTTGTTGTTTAGTGCCATGGAATCTATTGAATTTAAAGTATGATATAAAAAAATACAAGCAAAACTGGGAAACGCACTAAACATTGTTTAACACCCCCCCCCCCAAACGATGTTACGAACATCATAACCCTTGGGCTGAAATATGGTCTTCTGCTGACTTTGCTGGTATCTGCTGTTCACACCACTCGATATGAGGAAAGCTCTGAACACGGCACATATGCGCTGCTAGACGAGGATGGTGTCTGGGAAAAAATCTTAATTTTCTTTCCCTCTCCCCCCAATAAAATACCTTTATTGGTTGCAAAGTTGATTTCTGCCACCTGTGGAGAAAACATTGGCATAACGGCCAGAGTTTTACTTGTCCTTGGTCAAAGAGGCCTTATCCAAAGACTTGCATGTGTGCATGTACTGCCCCCCCCCCCCAAGCCAATGAGGCTGGGCTGGCTGATTGTACAATATAAAAATGGTGACTGCCAGCAAACAGTTTATAGAATTTGACAAACATGGATATGTAAAATTTGATTGCTTTTTTATAAAAAAAGTATTAAACGTCTAAGGATTCTGCATTAGCTGTAAAGACCTGGTACAAAATTCCTCGTGCGTCTGCATTACGGTATGTTTAAATGTGGAAAAACCAAACAAGACACTGTAAGCGCAAAGTATATATTTATATCATGTAAAACAAAAGAGCAACGGGGAAAAAACGTATTACATAAAAGAAAATGTAACAGAATTTACTACGGTACCTAACAGAGGCATGCTCTATAAAGAAAATATAACATTCATAACTTTATATATATTTGCAAAAGTTGAGTTTCAGAGTTCTCTAATAGAAAACATTTTAAAATATGGAAGTTTTTCACCCTAAAGTGTCGTTTTAGACACACACACGCACACGCACACCTGCATCTTGTATAAAAAAAATCCCACTATGATTGCAAGTGAAGTCGTTTTAATATGGATTCTCCAGATGTGCAAAAACTAAGTTACCGTTAATCACTCCAAAATTGCCTTTTCACCTTTTGCATTGCTTGAGCTCCAACACTGATTGGTACAATTTTTGATCCATATGATTTATAGAAACAGTACACATTCCAAAGAAGTTATGCTGTCAGACATACACAAGAATTCATAAGCTTCCATTGCAATCTGAACATAACTGTACTTTAAAAAAATCTCGAAGCTATAAAGTTAGGACAGTGATCTGTTTAAATATATACACCAATCAATACAAAATACTACTCATAACACTTTTCTTCCTTCCTTTCTCTTTCTTTCTTTCTTTCTGCATTTCAATACACACACAAAAGCTAAGCCACTCTGTCAAGTGATCAATCTGAATAAAAATCTAGACTGGCTTGTTTTTCTTCTCCTGTTAACGGTACAAATAATCTCTAAGGCACATTTCCCATCGAATGAAGAGGCTTATAAGGTAACTTGCGTTAAGTACTACATAAACGGTTTAGTGTTAAGAGAAATTCAAGAATTCCCAGTTTTATGTCGGTACCTCTCCAGCAGTGCTACTCGAATACAGTATAAGCTGTGTAGTGTATGTACAGCAAGGAAAAAAATAACAATTAAAAAGTCCCAACCTTAAAGCTGTGACCAAGAAAAGCAAACAGAAACTGTTTCTGTGCACTTCTATGCAATACCCAGGATAGGAATTCAGCAATTTCTACTTGAGGCTCAAAACAGATATAAGTGGTCCTCCAATATCTGGATATAAATGAGCTCACCGAAAAGCAGGAACGCTCAATGTCCAACTTCTCTTCATTTATACAACTGCTAAAGTCCAATTATATTTTGTGTCAGTTTGCCTTTTGAAAGGATCTTTGGAAAAATGTGGGGAGACTAGGAATAAAGGAATCCTCTTAATGGGAGTGCGATGTGTTCTTACAACTATGTCACAAGTAATGACTTAGGAGTTAACATGATGTTGCGGAAGGGAGCCATTGAGCCTCTTGGCCAAAGCTTCGCTTTTAGGTTTCATCCCACACGTCAGCTAGGGAGTGGGGTATAATGAACCTAGGAGATATTGCTGACATTAAAACTTAACACGCAAAGTTTCAGCCTGAACGGTCTTTTGATGGCCAGGTTATAAACCCTTGAAAATAAGGACAATGAATGAATGGGAATGTTGAAAGATCCAGATGGTACTAGCTGGTGCCAACGCATTACGGAAAAAACCAAAACTTCATAGCTTATACTGTAACATTGATTCATGCTCATTTTGTTCACTTAAAAATACTCTTTGGAAAACGTCACAATTCCTACAATCAACTTCGAGGACAATCATTTCTGGTAAAAATAGTTCATGGTTTCAAGATGTACTCGGCTCCTCGACTTCAGTGCTAATCTCTACTACTAAGATACACTACTACTTGCTCACGTTACAATCTAACACATATCTTTACAATCTTCTATATGCACCATGGGCTTATTCGTCAGTATGCTTCTGAATGCACCTTAACTTTTAGTGTTCATGTTGCTAGTGTTGTAAACTCAAGATGACAGTGCAGGTGATATCATAAAACTAACTATACGAAAGCATCTCAGTTTTTATCCATCAGGGACTTTAGAATCTCAAGCCACCAATTTCATCAACATTTTAAAAAGCTCTCTCAAAAATGGCAAGAGCTGTCCCGTGATGAAGAACCATAGTATACTTTTTTTTTTGCTGTGTTTAAAACTCATGATATAAAAGCCATACAGGTTGGTCACTTTTAAGCGGTAGTCCTAAAAACATTTTGATGGATGTAAATTCCTCTGAAATTATTGGCGCGAATAAGCGTATTTAGGAATAGTGTTCAGTAGGAGTTCCAACTTTTAAAATTTGCTTTGAATTCTGGTACAGGCACAAAAGATAAGCCACCGGTCCTTTAGTCTAATAATACATTCAAAGCTATCTTTTAAAAAGTTATAAGCAAAACATAGAACTATAGATATTCACTGGCTATCTGGCTATACTAGTTAGGTATAAAAAAAAGTCAACCATTTCAGACTTAAATAAGACTAGGTGAAGTCAGGAAATTTAGTTTTCATTATTTAAAAATATGAAACAAAAACCACAAAACTGAAAACAGTTAACTTCTTAACCTACTGCTATATATATATTTTTAAAAAGAAGGCCTAGAATTTGAAAAAAAAGCTAAAATAAGAGGCAACAATCAAGATTCTAATGATTTTTTTGTGTAAAATGAATCAATTATGGTGCCATAAAATGTGAACAAGCTAATAAAGAGAACTTTTAAGTAGATAATGATGGGCTTAATCCAATAGAAAAATCACTGCTGTGCATATTTCATTCCTTTCAACGTTGATCAAGCAGCCATAGTGTCTGATGGACTGTGCCCAATAGTAAGATCTCGGCCTTCTTCTGATCCTTATCTCCAAATCCGTATTGACTTCTATTCCATCAGATACATCATTTTTGGCTTACTGGACCAGTAAGTCATGTTGTTGTTTTTTGCAGCTTGCCACAGGCAAAAGAGCAAAACTCCAAGCAAAGCATAGCCAGCTACAAGAAAGGATGTGCAGAGTTGAATTCATAAAACATCTGCATTATTAGATAAAAGGGCATACAAAACAGATAGCAGGACAAAAGGAATGGCAGTCATCATCCAAAACAGGGCCCTCGCCACTTTCCCATCCTTCCCTCTCTCCATTACGACCATGTGGAACAGTAGTTGCAACAGCAAAAAAAAAAAAAAAGGATAAAACAAAACATCTAATTCTTCAGAGTCAACTGTGAAAGAGGTCAGCAGTAAAACAGCAGCGTTTGGACAAGGAGGAACAAAACATTGGATGAAAAAGAATCTGGAGTATTTTGTTCATTTACTTGTTTTCCTCTCTGATCATAAGCCAAGAAGCCGTTGCCGTACAGGCTTGTTTTCAACATCAGGTACGTGTCTTATCTCCTTAGATCCTTCCAAGATTTCAAACTCCATCTCCCTGAGGCCCCTATAACCAGGTAAGAAAACTTTCTTTATCTAGCTTGGTGGCTGCCAATACGGATTCCATGTCATTAAGGATGTCGGAACTCAAAGCCTCCTGTAGGCTTGGCATCAGTTCCTCTCCTTCTATATTCATTGCATCTCCTTCCAGCGTCCCAAGGTCCACGTTTGTCCCCGGAATGGCTTCAAGGTAATCTGGAAAGCGGTTCTGGTGGGAGGGTATGTTGCTTTGGTTGATAGTGTCACCTGGATGCAGAATGAATGCAAAACAGGAACATCACATTCACCGAAAGAAGAAGAAGAGAAGAGGTTGGATTTGATATCCCGCTTTATCACTAGCCGAAGGAGTCTCAAAGCAGCTAACATTCTCCTTTCCCTTCCTCCCCCACAACAAACACTCTGTGAGGTGAGTGGGGCTGAGAGACTTCAGAGAAGTGTGACTAGCCCAAGGTCACCCAGCAGCTGCATGTGGAGGAGTGGGGAATCGAACCCGGTTCACCAGATTATGAATCCACCACTCCTAACCACTACACCACACTGGAGATCATCTAACGTCATATGAGCTGGAGAAATTTGAGGAATTGGTCCCAACACGGAAGCCAGCGAGCTGCATCACATCTCCAAAGACTCTTGACTGACCCTTTCTCTTCATTAACCTTTGCACTCGACATATGGGCAACATAGGTTTTAAGAAAGATTAAAAAAAACAACCTCCAGTGGCCAGTCCTGGAGAAAAGGTAGTGGTGGACAACCTTTCTGGAAAGCAGCTTGTAAGAAAAGATTAAACTACAAGACAGCATGCAAATCCAGTACATAAGTGTGTGCCACCCTCCCCTAATTTATTGTGATTTTGCCGCTAGTCTACAACGGTATGTGCCAGTCCACTGCAGCCAGGCCATGGGCCTCCGGGCTGCTGTGGACAAACGCCACACATCCCTGCTGTCTTGTAGCACCAAGGGGCAGGCCATCTGCGCACCTGGCAGCAAATGCATAGGACAGGTATTTCCCACAGGGATGGTGGGAACCACTCTATGAGTAACAGACTCATATTCACAATTCAATCAAAGAGTCGCATCAACCTTAATATTAAATTATATACGATGCATTGCTTAAAAAATATTTTAAAAATATTTAAGCAAACAAACAAAAGCTAGAAGCAAGATTACCTACTGTAAACCTCCAGCAAAGGGTTAACCCACCTCCCTCCAAGGCAATTGCTAATTAATTAAACTGCTCTTACCATTAAAAACCTTTACATGTTCAACCGAAGCCCCCCGCCCCCCGTACCTTCAACCCATTGGATCTTGTCCCCTGGACCAGGGCAGGGCAACGGCATAAGAGAATTCTGACATTACCTAGAAGTGCAGTTTTTTCTCTCTCTCTCTTTCTCTGTTACTAGTCAGGCAAGCTACCAAAATTGAAAAAAAAAATCATCTCAAGATTTCGATTAGAAGGAAAGGATGCAAACCTGTATCCATTTCATCGACACTGTTGAGGAAGTCATCTGGAGTTCTGGGGACGCTGTAACTGCTCATGCTAAGGCCACTGTCTGTGCTCTCATCTCTCGAGTGGTAAGTTCCACTGTAAAGGGGAAATCATCTTAGTTTTAACCAAGAACGCTGAAGCACTCATTGCCCCAAAGCATAAAGGCAAGTTTAATTCTTCTCATGTTTTTTAAAAAAGACATTAGAAAAACAAAAAAGAAGTTTCTTTGGCTTCTCGGTTCTACACATAATATTCAATCCTGCAACAACAAAAGGACATGTATCCATGCCTAAATCTAACCCTGAGAAGGGTTCTAGTTACAGGTAGGTAGCCATCTTGGTCTGCCGCAGTCGAAACAAAATTAAAAAATTCCTTCCAGTAGCACCTTAGAGACCAACTAAGTTTGTTATTGGTATGAGCTTTTGTGTGCATGCACACTTCTTCAGACACACTGAAGCAGAAGTCACCAGACCCTTATATATAGTGGGAGGGTGGGGAGGGGTATTACTCAGAAGGGTGGTGGGGATGGGTGATTGGCTGATAGGTATGGTAAACCTGTTGACGACTGTTAACGACTGCAATTGGTCTTACAGGAAAAAGCAAGGGGTGAGATGGCTAAAAATAGCTTTATCATGTATAATGAGATAAGAATCCAATGTCTCTATTCAGACCACGTCTCTCCGTGGTTTTACGTTTGTTAATAAGTTGCAATTCAGCAACTTCTCTTTCCAGTCTATTTCTGAAATTCTTTTGTAATAAGGCAGCTACTTTGAGATCTTGTATAGAATGTCCTGGGAGATTGAAGTCTTCTCCTACTAGTTTCTCTGTCTTGTGAATCCTGATGTCAGATTTATGTCCATTTTTCCTTTGGCAGGTTTGGCCCGTTTGTCCAATATAGAGAGCTGAAGGGCACTGTTGGCATTTGATGGCATACACAATGTTAGAAGATGAGCAATTAAATAGTCCTGAGATGGTATGTTTGATGTTGTTGGAGCCAGTAATGGTGTTGTCCGGGTGTATGTGGCAGCAAAGTTGGCATCTGGGTTTATTGCAGGCTCTGGTACCAGTGTCCATGTTAAGTCTTCTTGTTGTTGTATTCTGGGTGAGGAGTTGTTTAAGATTGGGTGGCTGTCTGTAGGCAATGAAAGGTCTTCCTCCCAGAGAAGGGGAAATGTGGCTGGTAATTGGTGTGGGGACACAGGTCTCTTCCTGGGATCCTTAGGATATGCCAGCACTTTATGTATTTCCCTAAAAAATAATTGATATTTCACATATTCCAGACCTAAGTAGCACCCCCTCCAATTAAAAAAAAAGGTTCCCAAATGTGTGTATAACACACTTGAGACATGCGGGACACAGATTTCAAGTAACAAAAAGGCAGGTCCCTACAGGCCTGCACCAGGAATGCTCAGGCTTCAGGATGCTGTAGCAGAAGGAAAAGGAGACCAAGTCAGTGTGGCTTGGGAGTTATTTAACAAAGTGATTCTACTAGCGCAAGGACTTTAGGCTCCCCTTCCCTCTCATTTCCCATTCTTCCCCTAAATCTGTTCTGGGTTCCTCCCGCTTTCTGGTGCAGATAGGGGGACATGCGCGGAGAAGATGGACGGGAAGTTCTGTTGTGCGTCCGAACGTCCTTGCACTGGTGGAAGCATTTGGTCGGATGCCAGCCGAGAAGTGGGCAGTGTGCTTACTTTTGCTGCATAGAGGGGACAGAGCCAGTCTGCTGGGATCACCCCCTCCCACAGGACCCTAAAGAACGTATTGTGAGGCTGCCGCAACTCAGTGTAGCCCCACTTACAGTGATGGAGTGTGAAAAGCTGCCCAAAAGCCAAGCGGGAGAAGGAAGCAGTAGGAGAAAAGCATGCCATTCCCTCCTACATCTCCCAACTCTCAAATCCTTGCTTAGAGCCACCTGACAAGAGGGAGGGAGGGAGAGAAAGGAGGGAGGGAGGGAGGGAAAGGAGGTGGCAGAAAGAGAGAGAGAAAAGGGAAGACTCAACATCTCTTCGTAGAAAAAAAGGTCTGCTATCCCTGAACTAAATAATGCAAAAATGGCTTGTAGTCCTTTCAACGCACACATGAAATGCTGTAAACTACAATATCCACATTTATGCTCTGGAGTTATTGACCATAGCAGGAGTACATTGTAACATAGACCAGCGACAGAAAGTCTGCATATTCAGTCGTAATGAATATAATCTGCACATCCTGTGTGTGGGAAGGAAGATTAAGGCAACAATTTACACTGTCCTGGCATCTGGTACTGCCAACGTCCTATAGTCAATGAAATCGATTAGGCTGTTGAGACACCAGGAAGTTCTACTGAAATATATGCAAATGTGGTTATGACTGAGAAAACTTAAATCAGGCCTGTGAATGTCATGTCCTCGGTGTAAGACGTCAGGAGAAAACTTATATACATATATTCCCAGTTTTTCTGAGCTCCTGAAATCTATATATTTACCGTTTTCAAGCATATCTTTGCAACAATGAGGGCTAGGAACATTTTTTTTTAAAATTAGATGCACAAAACAGTTCACAAGGATCTATCTGAACAGGCTGCACAAATGAATGCCCCAAAAAAACCCTGTAAGCCTGTAAGCTCTGCAACGTGATATGTAAAAACCTTATCACTGTTTCCTCTGTAAATGCTACAAAGGATAAAAATAGAACCAGGGCTGCTGCAGAAACTCCTTAAAGTGAGCCCAACGTTAGATCTCATTGCTAAACTTTTGAAAAGCTTTTCTGAGTCAGTAATTCTAAACGGCTGTTCATCAATTGACTTGCGCCGGGGCAAACATGTTATGACTTTGAAGACGAACCCTTCCTACAAGTCTGAACAGTTGACTTCCTCCCGCAGGAGACAGCTTTTAATCCTCAACTTAAAAAACAAAGCAAAACAAAACAAAATCTGGACTTTCCATTTAAGGAAAGATTCATTTACAGCTGTGGTTCTTGGAAAAGACAGATGTTCCAAACAGACGATTACATGCACCAAACAGAATCTTTTTCTCTCTTTTTTTGCAAAGCAAAACCACCAATTGTAGTTACAGCTACTAACCTGTTAAGAAAAGGATCCGAACTATTTGTGGTCATTGTTCTCAGTTCTTGAGACATTCCAGGAGAGGACACTGGGTTTTGCGGAACTCCATCCTGTTCCATGCTGGGAAGCTGACTGCGAAGAGCCAATTCCTGCCGACCAAGTTGTAGCCGCGTTAGTATATTCTGTGTACAAAGTTCAAAATCCATCGGCACCACTAAAGAACAGGCAAGAACAGGCATCCACACTACGCACAACCAGAAGGGTGCCCATTGCACCTTTGTTTCACATTGTCCCAGCACACATTTTAATGCAAATCCTGCAATAACAATTATGATTTTATTGATTACATGCCGCCCATCTGACTGGGTTGCCCCAGCCACTCTGGGCATACCTATGTAAGACTACAAATACAATTCCTCCCTCTAGTCTAGAATTCTGCATCTTGTCTCAGAGCTGCATTTGGTTCAGAGCTACACATACATATTCCAAGTAAATCTGATGCAAATTGCCAAGGGAAGGCAAGGAAGGTGATCCTGAGATGGAACTGTGGAGTCAACAGGTTCGAACGACACTAAATACGGTTTAGCAGTGGAGGCACAGATTCACTGTGTTTTATTCACTTCCAGGAAGTGCATGTCTGCCTATTTAGCCAATGACAGGCAGGCAGGCTGCGGCACTAGCAAAACCCTTTCCCTTAAAGAGGAGATATTTCCAGGGGGGCTTTGAGTATTTTTTTTCTCTGAAAAAAATTTGGTAGGCCATCTAAGTTTGAGAACCTCTGCCCTAGCCACTCACTGAAGAGCTATGTTATAGGAGCCTGGAAGTTAAAATTGCTGGGGTTCTAGTTTAATAATTCCCACTTGAAACAAATGTGGAAAATTTCAAGAGCAGCAGCAGTAGCCAATGTGGTGCTCTTCAGATGTTGCTCTGTGATTTTCTAACACCAATTCCTAATGTGTACAATATCCTCTGTTTTTAGTATTTTCGGGAAGGGGGTGAATCTTAGGCCGCAGTACTCATTATTCTGGGAGAAACTGAACTCAGTGGGGCTTACTTCTGAGTAGACATATATAGGATTGCACTGCTGGGAAATGTACGGTACGTTTTTATTTCAATACAGTACTTCAAAAGCATATTGGAAAGGTTCAGATTTTTGTCCTTGTTTCAAAAATATATACTATTCTATATATAAAAAGAACTGAAAAAAAAATCTGGCTGAAAACTATTTTTATTTCTTCATTGCTTTTTTTTTTTTTTTAAAAAAAAAAACTATGTCAAACTTTTCTAACGGCCCTTGGGAAAGAAAGAGACTTAACACTCATTGTTAGTAGAAAATTCTAATTTTGGATATTGAAAAATGAGCCAAAACAATCCATCAACCCCTTAGAGAAGCTACTCTAAAAATGAGGTTAGCTTTTTGAAAACTATCCAGTTGGTCTCTTAAAGGCATTTAGCTGTCTGTTTTCCTCTCTCTAAAGAGTCAGAAGGTCTACATAACTTCACTGCTAGTCCCTAAATGTGAAATCCTTAGCTTGGTTTTAAAAAAGGAGGGGAATCAAGCATCTTCTAAACATTTCCTTCACTCAAAATTTCATTATCTGGCATTCCACAGTTCTGGCTTCTTATACATTCATTAATAGATGCTACAAAAATCTGCACAAATGTCACAAGTAAAATACTTCACAGGATCAAATCCCCATGCTTCACTCAAGCTCAGCCATTAAATAAGCAAGTGTTTGGCAGTGGGCAATGCTAAAGCCCTATCTGAGCCACACCAGGAACCAAATTAGAACTCTGGAAAAAAATCTACCCCAACAGTGAAGAAGTGAGCCTTCAAAATATGACTTGCTGTTTGTTTTTGGGGTAGCTGACAAATCCATTTCAAACCCTCCCCCCTTAATATTTGCTTTAAAGGGTGGAATGCATTGCATATATAACAACTGCTATTTTTTAAAGTACCTATCTTAGTAATTAATATGTGCGATTCCATTAAACTACTGTACTGTATCTTCCTCAGTTTGTCGGTGTCTTAATTTCACTCAGTTTTTCCAGCTCAACTTAATCAAAAGTTTTTCTATAGCCACTTCCGCACAGAAAGAAGGTAAGCGAAGTCAAATTTCCAAATAATGTGTCTGAAAGATTTTGGCTGCTGGAACATTTGCTAAAAGGGTTCTCTATTACAGTAACTTTGGATTCTTTAATGGTGCTGTTGTATATAAACGGACAAATCATTTACGGCCCAGCCAAAAACCAGGATTAACCATTCCCAAAATAGTTTTCCAATATTGGTTGTGCTTTTTTACATGCTCCACCACAGGCAGAGAGGAAAAATCACATCGGGCAGCCTGACATTTCCGGCATCAGAAAACAGTGGTATGATGCAGCCTATTAAGTTTTGATGGCATCAGATACCATCTATATAACACTTTTATATTTACTGGTTACTTCTATCGTAGTGAGGGAGACATTCTATCCAAAGCATTTATGGCAATGAACACATAATTTATATCATTCCCATAAACGCTCTGGAATCACAATTCTTAAATCTTTGCACCACTGGATATTAAAAATTACTGCTCATGTTTGCAAATTCATAAACATACTTTCTAGGACTTAAGCAAGCTCCTTACATTTCCATTCCTAGTAATTTTTCACAATGGGACACTGGACACAACCCATTAGTGATTTTTGCAGGAAGTGATCTCAAAAGCTGGCAGGAACCTCTTATATGGTTCTATTGCCATATTCCCTGCAGGAACAAGGATGCAAAAACCAAATGCAAAACATTTTTCTATCAGCATATAGCAACATATAAATTCTCACCATCAAGACAAATAACAGGTGATATTAGATGGGCTTTAACAATAAGCTGTCTTCGCAAAACTTAATAAAAACATCATCAACAACAATTTCCCTTGCTTATCCTTCGCCGTAGGGTCCCAGGGCGAGTTACAAAAACAACATAGAAATGCAAGTTTAAAATAAGTTAAAACAATTCACAACCAGAAGGAGAGGTCCTAAAAATCTCTGTTGTCATAAGAGAAGAAGAAGAGTTTGGATTTGATATCCCGCCTTTCACTCCCTTTGAGGAGTCTCAAAGCGGCTAACATTCTCCTTTCCCTTCCTCCCCCACAACAAACACTCTGTGAGGTGAGTGAGGTTGAGAGACTTCAAGGAAGTGTGACTGGACCAAGGTCACCCAGCAGCTGCATGTGGAGGAGCGGGGAAGCGAACCTGGTTCCCCAGATTAGGAGACTACCGCTCTTAACCACTTCACCACACTGACCAGGATCAAGTCGTGCATCTTAGAATCATGCAACAAAAGCTGTACAATGAAGGTGCCAGACGTACCTTTTTCGGGAGAGATCTCCACTCCTTGTGGGCTTCTATAGAGAATGCCCTTCCCTGGGCTACCAACCCTTCAACTTCGAGGGAACTCAGCGGAAGAGGTGGTCTTTCAAATATTTGGGGGCTATGTCTTTAGGCTTTGCAACACTAATTAATTTGAGGACGCTGAATTGGACTCAGAAACAAACTGGCAAGCTATTATAGATGTTTTGAAACAAGTTATAATAATAATGACAATAATTTATTATTTATACCCTGCCCATCTGGCTGGGTTTCCCCAGCCACTCTGGGCGGCTTCCAACAAAATATTAAAAATACAATAAAACATCAGACATTAAAAACTTCCCTAAACAGTTATGCAAGTTCTAAATGGGGTCCGAGCTCGTAATCTCGAATTTTGGATCAGTTGAAATTTCCGAGTCATTGTCCTGGGCAGCCTCAAAGAGAGTGTGCTGCAACAATCTGATGTGGAAGTTGCCATTGCATGGAATACTGTGGCCAAGTCACTTCTGTCCAAAGACAACCTAGCTAGTGAACCAGCTGTAGATGGAAATAGGCACCCCCAACTAGTGACAATGTTCGAACGATACAAGTCCCTTCATGCTAGTAGGAACCTGTTCCTTCAAGGGGAGCGCAACCCTATCCAGAACAAGCAGTCTACCCAACCTTTCAGACTCAAGAACATGGCAAACATAACAACCTCTTCCTTATCAAGATTCAGATTCAATCTGCCCTACTCAATAATTATCCAACAGGTGTGCAAGGAAGGGAGCTTTTCCTCCCTAAGAAATAGCCTCTGCAGAGGGGGGGAAAGTGCTGAAAGCCTACTTCTCAACCGGAAGTGATCTAGATTCCACCTTGGTTGAAGGACTGGCCAAATGCGTGTTCTAGAGAAGTTTATACTCTATTTTGTCAAAGGAATCATGAGAGCACACAACAGAATAAAGCAATTGCATATGGAATTGCTTTACAGCTATGTTTATCACGGCATACAAAACTCTAACCAGTTCTATAAATAAGCCAACTGTAGGTATGTATCAAACTTTATTTTACTTTTTATGTGTCTGAATGCCGCAAGGAATACAGTTGCCAAAAATGAATGGAATCTTCCAAATTACTTTCAGCAGAACTGCAGAAGACTCTCGTTTCCCATAGAATTGGATTATTTAAATTTGATCCAAAATAAATCCATCCCACTAATGGCCCTATATTTTTTTAATGCTTCCCCCCCCCAAGCCAGGCATCCCAAAACTCGGCCCTCCAGCTGTTTTGGGACTACAGCTCCCATCATCCCTAGCTAACAGGACCAGTGGTCAGGGATGATGGGAACTGTAGTCCCAAAACATCTGGAGGGCCAAGTTTGGGGGTGCCTCTTCTAAGCAGTGGCCCCTCTCTCATACTGGTGGCCTATTTGCCCTGAAAACAGCTGAACAGAGTTTCAAGGTTTGTCTGCATTTGAACACTAGAAGATTATTTCAGAGAAGGACTGAGGTTCAAGAAATGAGGCCTAGATTCTACAGGATCATGTTCAGCCACACCCTTTTCCAGCATCACTGGGCTAGTTCCCAAGTCTTAAGACAACCAGCCAGTGATTGGCTAGTGTTAAAAAAACTGCTCATACCAATAGTCTACTCACATGGCCAAGTAAAAGCACTTTTCATTTGAAAGAAGCTCTGACCTCACAAGCCAGTTTGGAGCTTCCATGTTTACACACTGCTCATGCCAGGTAGTTTAGCACATGTCAGCCACAGGCATTTTGCCAAAGTTGCCTGTCTCTGTATCTTCATCCATGCAAACTACAATCAGTTGCGAAGTCCTAAGACTTTCTCCTGAAACAAAGACGGTGACCCACTTCGGTGTCCTGGTGCAAATAGTTCACAGATGCAGAGTATACTTGAAGCTAAATTTCCACTTAAACACACAGCTGCTCCCTTGAAGCCCAATTTTTCATTCAAACAAAAAAAGGGCTCCTGGCTTTTGAAATTATTTTTAATAAATCAAGTGTTTCAGATTTAATCACGAGGGACTGAACATAACTTATGCACAGAAAAATAAAAGAACACAGCAAAAGCTAAAGAATCCCACAATAGTATCAGTTCCTAAATTCTCTTGATTTCATCACACCACATGTATTCAAAACCCTAGACACGTTTCTTCTGTTTTAATTTACTCCGTTATCACACACCTTACCTGTTCCATTGTAATTTGTTACTGGCATGTTTCCTGTTTTCCATCACAAGAGAATCAATAAAAAACGCATACATGTGAAAAATTAAAGTGGCTATAGCCACAATAAAGGTAAAGGTAAAGGTACCCCTGCCCGTACGGGCCAGTCTTGCCAGACTCTAGGGTTGTGCGCCCATCTCACTCAAGAGGCCGGGGGCCAGCGCTGTCCGGAGACACTTCCAGGTCACGTGGCCAGCGTGACATCGCTGCTCTGGCGAGCCAGAGCCGCACACGGAACGCCGTTTACCTTCCCACTAGTAAGCGGTCCCTATGTATTTACTTGCACCCAGGAGTGCTTTCGAACTGCTAGGCTGGCAGGCGCTGGGACCGAACAACGGGAGCACAACCCGCCGCGGGGATTCGAACCGCGACCTTTCGATCGGCAAGCCCTAGGCGCTGAGGCTTTTACCCACAGCGCCACCCGCGTCCCATACCACAGCGCCACCCGCGTCCCATAAATAGCTACAATAGCTACAACAATTAAGGTGGATTTGCTTTTCCAGTGAAAACTAACCAAACTCGGAGCTGGTGCAGAATCTCGACTTAGTCATAGCACCAAACTATGTTTATGCTTTGAGGAGCTGAGTGTTCCTTCACGTCCCCCCTCCTGGCAAACATAATTCAAGCGTTTACAAAAATGCCAACCTATGGTTTGCCTCAAGCCAGGCCAGGAGCACGGAGTCACCACACGCAAGCAAAGGAAGCGTGAGGCTTCTCAAAAGATTGCACACATACCACCAAATTATGGTTTGGCAGCACATGAGAACAATATGAAGCTTGCTTAGCCATGAAAATAGCTGCTTATGTGAGTGGACTAACATGGCAGGAGGGGATTCATGAAACAGTGCGGCTTCTCTTGAGCAGTTAGAAAATACATTGCCTGCAAATAATTGCTCACACAAGTGATCTGCTCTTGTGTGTTTTTCCAGTCACAGGAGGAGGAATAACAATCTACCAGGAGTCTTTCTGTAGCTATACTATTCACATGAATGGACCATTCACATGAAACAGGCTGTAGTTAACTTCTGCCCATTTCACAATGTATACATGCTTGTGTCAGTCAACATCCTGCTTTGAAGCTAGCTACATAGGACTCACTTTCTCCCTGGGGAAAAAAGAGAGAGGAGAGCCTTGTTTATTTTTCTGAAGCACTACCTGTACGTAGCCATTTCTCTCTCTCTCTCTCTCCAGAAAATAACTTCTTAGTGTTAGATTGCATCAAGCAACTCCTTCATCAGTTCTGAACAGCCTAAAAACTGCTCAGCAACCCGGAATGAATAGTATGTGCTTCTGAGGTCTGGCAAAGGCTTTGAGCCACATTGGGAGAAGATGGAACACCATGACATCTGACTCATAATCACTCACTCACACACTTATTAAAGCTTTATTATTATTATTTCGCCGGGAAACTGAACACAGAAGGGCTCAGTTTTGCACTGAAGTCCCGAGTGAACACAGAACCTCACTATTCACAACACCACATGCAATATATGCAAACACATTGGGTGGAATATGGATAGACTTCAGGTCTGGGCTTTGGCGCATTCACTCCAGGTCCATGGTTTTAGTAACAAGTAAAATTTGCCTAGTCTGTCAGGCCCACAGATGCCAGATGCAGGCAAGCAAACAGCATTTCAATAAAAAGGTTGTCAGAAAGAAGTCCAAATACTTTTAAGATCGATGTCGACCCATACTGGTTTTTACAAATGCAAATTCCTCATTTCAACTAACCTTGGTTAAAAGCATCAGCTACTTGACAACAGGACAGACAAAAGGGAATTACTTTTCACACAGCATATTAGATTGTGAGTGGCTGTGTGTTATGATGATTTTGCTATGAGAGGCAGTCGGTGGGGAACGTGACCAAAATACTACTATTGCACTTATGTCCTTCCTGTGGGCTTCCCACAGGCACCCAAATCGCCACACTAGGAACAGAATGCATGGCTAGATGGGCCTTTGGATTCATCCCAGAATGGCTGTCACCTTCCATTTGAAGTACATTATTATAGGGCAGGTGATGGCAACAATGTCCTTTAGTCCAAGAGCTAACCTACATATTATGCAAATCGATGTGGTGGAGTCCTTCCCAGATTGTACTACTTTATAGACTGCAGGTAGGATAATGTATTTTACAGCTTTAAAGGAGCTGCTGCCGAATTGCCCATTACATCCAAACTGGCCAACTGGTTTATTCTTGGGAGTACATACCAAGATACGAAAAAAGGATCAGATAGTCTGTTGCTGATCTGCATCTCCAGCAATAAACATATTTTAGACCATACACTTTCTTAAAAGCGGTGAGAATCTAACACAACTGATATATAATCTTTCTGTATTCCATTAATTCCATTCTTTTCCTTGATAGCTATTTTCAGTCTTATGGAAGAGCTTGTTTTACACACATTATTATTATTCCCCTCCCCAAAAGGACCGACTTCTTAAGGGCACATTTTAGCCACTTTGTTTCAAGGCTCAGTAGCAAGCACAAAAGGATGCAAGCAAGGCAGCATGCAAATGTAATAGTATGATAGTAAGCCCTGCTTAGATGCTGATCGCTGCATCACCTTGCTTGTATAGACTGACAAAACACGGACTGAAATGCAATCCCACTGATGACGTACAATTCAGGACAGACTAGCACAGATTAGAAGAAGGCAGAATGGTCCTCAGCTAATACATTTGGATTCCTCTCAGTCTATTGCATGTTACAAGCATTTTAATATGGTAGGCTGTAAAAAAAAGGGGGGGTGAGGCTTGTAGTGGAGATAACAAGAGCTTTTAAGGTAAGCAGGCCAAGCAATTGCAAGTAGAGCACAAAATCTTCAGGTCACTAACCAAACTGATGTCTGGGGGGGGGGGATGCCCCTCCTTCAGAGAGTGTGGCAAGGAGTGAGTTCACTTTCACTGTAAAAACAACCACCACTCTACATGATGACTTCCACTTTAAGATTTGATTCAGTGTGCTGCAACCCAGACTCTATTTTTACTGGGGTGCAAAACTGACTTCATTCTTCTAGCTATGAGAGCCCTCAGAGTAAATGTGTGCCAAGCCTACACCAGCCCATTTCCATTCATGTGAGGGTCAATGTGCACGAGCCCAATAGCTTAAAAATGGAAAACATTTTATTTCTGCAAATGAATGGCATACATTAACGTGGGAGGAGAAGTGAATCACCGATTTTATAACACTCGGCAAGGACAGGCACCATCAAAACAGGCTGCTGCAGAAACTTAAAGGAAAAGAGAGAGGCGGTGCTCTGTTTCAACGTTTTAAAGAATCACAGCATTGAGTTATTTTTCTCATCTGCTTGCCCTAAGGTAGGATATCTTACTTACCTAAGCATTCAGCAGACACCTGCCAGCTCAGCTTGTTTTTTCTTTAAAACTTTCAAGGAAAGGTGCTTCCTACAACTTACCTGGGCAATTAATTTTTTCGCCGCCCCCACCCACCCTATCCCCCTACAATTTCAAACAGTTACTTCTTGACCCATACGACCAGTAGAATGGATGAACAGTTGTTTTAGAGTTGTCTAACCTTAAAATGTTTTTTTAAACAAACAAACCCTGTCAACATGCTTCCTTAAGACTTCTTTAGGGAAAATATTTGCTGGAACTCATAACTTGCCGAAACCTCTGTATGCTGCTTGTGGGTTTCCTCTGCGTTCTTTCAAACAACTTTCTTTGATTAGCCAGAATGGGTCATACAAGGACCAAGTACTTACGGCAGTATCACTTTCCTGTTGATCCAGGTAAGAAGATATAAGGAGCACTAAGAGGGAGAAAGGGTTGGACCACTTTGGCTCCTGACACATGAAGCTGGGTAGGGAAAATCATGACTAACTCATTAAAATGGGTACCGTATTTTTCGCTCTATAAGACGCACCAGACCACAAGACGCACAAGTTTTTGGAGGAGGAAAACAAGAAAAAAATATTCTGAATCTCAGAAGCCAGAGCAGCAAGAGGGATCGCTGCGGAGTGAAAGCAGCAATCCCTCTTGCTGTTCTGGCTTCTGGGATAGCTGCGCAGCCTGCATTTGCTCCATAAGATGCACACACATTTCCCCTTACTTTTTAGGAGGGAAAAAGTGAGTCTTATAGAGCAAAAAATACAGTAATTATTTGCGTAAGATTAACTTGAGGGATAGCCACTGTGGTGCCCCCCTTTCCCGATGTTTCTGGACTACATCATCCCTGATAGGACTTATGATCAAACAACACATTGAGGGTATCACTTGGCTACCCATAGTTTAGCTGTTCTTTCCTAAGCCATAGATCATGTACATGGCAAAATGCGTTATAACAGGAGGGCAATTAGGATGTTTGTCTCAAGTCAGAGATTACTTTTGCCCAGCCAATAAGCCAATAATATCGCCTGAGACTTGTTCCCACATTGCACCAGTAATGTATGGGGGGGTTGGATAACCTAAGTCAGTGGTTTGTGGACACACACCCCTCCATGGACCACTTGCAAACTGCTAAGCACTTAATGATTTTTCTGCCTGCTGTAGAAATTGTAATGTAGATGCTGTGTGATTTTTAATTTTATTGCTACATGTATCACATTTTATTGTATTCCAGAGATTTCAAGATATAATACAATAACAGTGAAAATGCTATTATATGGATGTGCCCATTTCCTGTCTTCAAATTCGCAGGCACCTGAATGAAACTCATGGATCACTGGTGGCCCAGGGTTCAAGTTTTCAGAACCTCTGACCTATTTTTCCCCCATGCAATATATTTCCTCCCTTTCCCATGGACAGATGAAGAAGACTATCCTGTGACATGAGAACTAGACTTGTTGTGTTGACATAGCAGAAGAGGATGGCTTGACTTTGTGGCAGTTTGAATAAAGCACACGGCAGAATTCCTACCTTTCCAAGGAAAATATAATATAAGCAGTTAAGTTAAAAAATAAATAAATCTTGGGTTTATGGTACAGCTTTGATTCTCACGCACATTCTGAAAAGGATGCCAAAATGTGCAAACCGCAGGGGTTGAAAGCCCTGACGAATGTATTCGAAGGCAAGCAATTTGCTCATGAAGCCAAACTTGAGAAAATGGAAGAAATTACAGAGCCACTAAAAGGTACAGAAATGAGAATGGCGGTGGCAAGGACAGAACACAGCAGACAACACAGTGTAGTTTTGCTTTGGTTTCTGTCACTTGTCTGTTACACCAAACAGAGGAATTTATCAAAAGGTTCTCTCAAGCAATTTCAAGTGCACCTTTAAATATAAAAGCTGAAAGTTTCATTAGCTAGGACCAATAAGGAACATACAGCCTACTGGGGTCAATGTTTCATGTCTTGCAGCTTTAAAGACAACTGTAAATATGTAAGGTATATTTGATATTAAGAGTTCTGCTAAAAAGGAATACTTTGCAGGAGAAAGATCTCACGTGGATCAAATTTCCTTTTCCAATCACGATTTAATCAATCACTTTATGGAGCTAGGAAGCATTTCTTCTCAGATGAGACAATTTTGAATGTTGTGATCTTCCTTTCTTCTATATCACCTTGTTCACAATCTTATCAAGAACTTAGCAGGATTCTAAACATATCTCTAACTTCTGGTACCGCTTACAGCACACAGAGAGATAACCTATCAATTCTATGATTCTATCATGGCCATTATTGCATAGTGGATCTTGTACTAAATAGCTTAATATATGAATTCCAACAGGAGAGGAAGCTGCACTTTAGATTTCCAAGTGGCTCTGAAAATGTCAGACCAAAATCGTTTTAAAACACAAAATGCTAAATCAACAGGATCTCACTAAAATGTAGAAATTGGAGTCAGCACCACTAAGAATTGGAGTCACAAACAGAAGCAGTGCTGAGCAAAACATAGCTCTAAAACCAACAGAAATATTAGGCTGATTCTAATAAAAGCAAAAAACCTGATAAAGGGTATCAGCATCGCGATGTTTTTATGTGAAACAGCCTTGTCCCAATTCTCGCAGTGAAAGAAGGAAGACAATATTGTGCACTTTGCTTAGTGATGCTCCTAAGCGTTACAAGAGCCTGCCATGGGAAGTTTAAATTGCCTAATTCCAACAGCTTGCCCTGACAAAGCAAATGAATGACAGTCAGTCATGAGTTTCTGATAGAAGGCAGCTCTGAGTGAACAAGCTCTGGTGGTAACAACTTCCAAGCAATAAAGGTCTTGGTAGATTCTCCAGAGCTACCAGATGAATTTATTGAGCCAGATTCTACTATTTACTAGAATCGGATTATTAAAAACAGCATGGGGCGAGGAAAGCATAGCACTGAGGTTGAGTATGTTGTTCTGGTCACAGAAAAACAAAACTTCATTGCCTGACGGCAGAGCAAAGCCCATAAACTGATGAGATAAAAACAAACTACTGGGTTGAAGCAGCAAGCCAAACTGAGTTGGAATGCCATGTGATGACACATACAAGATCATGAAGACAAAACCAGTGTGCTGTAGCCGATGGAATGTTGGCCTGGGCCAAGGAGATCAGAGTTTAGAACCCAGCTGAACTATGAAGCAAAGCAAATGACGTTGGTGGAGCCACTAACTCTCAGCTCCATATTTCTGAGAATTTTTTGTTTAAGGGACAACCACATCTATGTCATCCTGAGCTCCTTAGAACGAGGGCACTTCTATGATGAACAGAACAAAGTTTTCAAGAGTTCAGCTTGCATGATGTTGTGTCGCCTCGCTCCTGCTGTAGCCTATAAAAAAATGGTTTTACTCAAGGCTCTGTAGCCACAGCAAGAAGGTAAAAGAATCCAGGCCTGCATCAAGCTGATGTTATACCCTTGTCACTGAACAGCTAAATTATGAGGCATCTCAGCTGCCACAAAGGATTTTTGAGAGATATCAGATTTGTAGAGCAAATCTAAAAATGAGGGGAAAGGCTGTTAATATAAAAGCACCTACCAATCTTGATATTTAGTTCAGCTTACTCGATAACTGAAGTTTTATGGCTGTGTGTCAATGTTGAGGTGAAAGGAGCTAGAACACTGTTAGAGGAGGAAGATTTGCAAGACTGACTGGGAGTCATATTGAATAGTGCTGATGCAACATAGACTCTTGAAGCTGGAACAGAAATCTTGTCTCTTCTTCCTACTGGAACATTTTAGGAGTGTTGAGGTCTCAAGTACCCAAAAGAGAACTTTACAGCAATACAGCTTTGTCTTCAGCATTATTCCTGGCAGTGAGAAATGCTATCTGGGAATCACAGCATCATGTTTGAGAAAAACACAGAGCAAGCAAGACGGTGTATTTTATTAAGCCAACTAGAGCTCCTTTTTCAGGCATGCTGAGGTTACTGGCAGGCTGTGGTTCATAAAATACAAACAGCTTCATATAGCCCAAGCACCTTGTACAGCTGATCTAAGTTAAAAAATGTTTCTTATCTTGCTGAAACATTTGTTAGGAGCCTACCTGACGTTTTGGAGAATTTGCTGTGCTGGGATTGATATTCCGCAATGCCTAAGAGTAAAAGAAATAAGATGGGTAAGCATTACTCCTTTTTTTCTTTTCTTTTCTGCTGAGCGTGGTTGGGATAGCTAGGCTGATTTGACAAACACATCACTCTCTTAGCATTCTGACGAGGCAGGTTCCTGAGACAGCCAAAGATGACAAAAGGGTAAGGGAGTTAAGAGCTGACAAAAGCTGCTGCATAATGGAACAAGACGCTTAGGGGTGCTTACAGAGCACACGAACACATGTCATTTAACAGATAGGGGACATCAAGGTAGAGAGCACGGTCTGGCCTGAAGTTAGTCAACTTCTCAAGAGGAAGTTACCGAAGAAGAAATCCAAAATTAGAAGCCTTATCTAAAAGCATGCTGGCACGGCGGCATATGAATTTGTTTGAGGATTAATAGCAAAGCAGTTATAGGAAAAGCTTAGACTATTTCAGCTGAAAAGACCCTTCTTTTTAACTTGTCCAGAGAAAAGCCATCATCAGTTTTGTTTTTAAGGAAGTGACACACATTCTGCAATAATCCAGTTTACACAAAGTAGTTGTGCCTGCAAATATTCCTTCGGTACAGAATGTAGTGCGAGAGTTAGACTCCAGAATAAGGGCAGTTAAAGCAAGAGGCGATGAAGTCAAAAGCCTGAGGAAGTGATCTCCCAAGAGCATGAAAATATTTCATGATGCAGGACCCATCACCCAAAGGGGAAAAGAAGTTTAAAGAGGTTAGGATGTTTGCGATGCCCCATAACCTTCACAAAAGGTGATGCCAGACATTTGAGACAAGGAGCTAATCAATAATTAGCAAAAGATCTAGGACAGGAAGCGCTGATTGAGAGCGACAGTTCTAGAAGGTAAGCTTAATTGTCTCTTTGGGGTTCATGCCTCCAGGGTTATTTTTAAAAAAAGAAAAGCAAAAGCAGCAATCAGCCTACAACCACATTGGAAAAACCATTAAAAGCTTTTAAAAACTAATTAAAACTGAAGTGAAAACACTCACTTAATCCAGTTTGCTTTTAAGAAAGCTAGGCTCTTGAGAATAGCTTGCAACATACACGTTGCCTAATGTGGATGAATTCTCCCAGCCCACCCTTCTGTCTCGTAAATCACAGCGAAGCTGTACATAATAGGATGCATGTGTACCATTAGCACACTCACATCAAGAATCTTTATCCAATGCCAAGGTTTAGCAAAATGCTAGTGACAAATTTCACATTTACTAGGGGTGGTGGGGTGGGGGGGATAAAGTGGTTGCTCTTAGATGGGTATTGTGAAGTAAATCCATGATGCCCAAATCATGAATCCAGTGACAGAGTTCATAACCTGGAGTTCTCATTAACAGTTCTGATTTTGTCAAATCGCAACTCATACTTAACTCACCACTACAAGATGTGATGATGGAAACAGGTATAGATGACTTCTTTTTTTACAAAAAGGTGGGGCAAACTCTGAAGACGTGTCTATCAATGGCTATAAGCTACGAGAGCTAAAGGAAACCTCCATGTACAGAGGCACTATACCTCCAAAAACAAGGATGCTAGGGACTGTTAACAAGGCCAATATCTTCATGCCTTGCCTGCGAACTTTCAGAAGAACTTGGTTGGTTGCTGATGGAAACAAAGCAGTGGACTAAATAGCCCTACAGCCCAACTGCAGTTCATATGTCCTTATGGACCGCTTTGGTTTTACAGACACTGAGGGGAGCATTTTAACTACAAAGGAGATGGGAGGCCTCAACTCAACAAGGCCTATTCCATTTTACAGGCTCCGTCCTCTGTGAAGCTGGAGAACTCGATAGGAACAATTTTTCCATGCAGAGCATTAATAGCTTTTGCAAAGCATCCCAGCAGGTTGCAGTCCACGTGGCAGTGTTTTAAGTGCTGAAAAGAGCGCCAATGCTAGGAAGCACTGCAAGAGAGGTGGGAAGGGGGGAACCCACCTTGCAACAGACGTATTCTGAAGAAGCAATTGACCCTGAGGTACATTCACAGCTGTGATGGTCCTGTCTGCTTGCAGCCATATCACTTTGCTTGGGCAATTTAGTGGAGGAAACATTCCTTAGAGTGCATAGGTCTGAATGCTTACCTTCCACACGAAAACATGGTACCTCTTCCTTCCTCCAAACTATTGATGCTTGCTGGAACTACAAGTGGATGAGCACAGCGCCACCCACACATGCACAAGCAGCCATTTATGTTAGAGTGGAAGCGCTTGTCTAACCTGCGGCCTCACCTGCCGAAGCAGTTCTTGGTGTTTCAGCCGCAACCTCTCTTTTTCCATCTGCAGTTGCTGTAGCCTCATCTGCTGCTGTTGATTGGAGTTGCTGCCCCCCAGAACTCCACCAGGCGGACTTTGGGGGGCTATTGGGGGTGGCTGCTTCACGGGAGCACTTTGGCTGATTCTCTGGCTCATAGCTGTGGAGGCAAGAAATAGGGCAGGCGTTTTAAAAAGCAACTTGAAAGTCGCAGTTCAGAAAGCTATCCATCTGAGTTTCCAAATGGATTTAGGTAGACATCCAAAGTCGTACAGTGGTACCTCGGGTCTACGAACAGCCCTGTTAACGAAATATTTGGGAAACAAACTCCACAAAACCAGAAGTGGGTGTTCCGGTTAGCGAACTTTGCCTCGGAAGAGGAATGGAAGCCGAACGGTGGAAGGGCACCGGAGGCGGGAGGCCTCGGTAGGGAAAGCGTGCCTCAGTCTAAGAACGCTTTGGTTTAAGAACGGACTTCTGGAACGAATTAAGTTCGTAAACCGAGATACCACTGTACATTATCATGGCCCAAAATGTGATTGCGTAACAGGCTTCATGGATCATTTTGGCATAAAGGTAAAAAATAAGTAGTGGCGAGTTTCATTTCAAAATGGCAGAAGCCACAGACAAAGATATGGCTCAACTCAAGCTTGTTGCTTATTTCTACTTGAGGCTGCTTAGGTTCTGAAGAAGTGTGCATGCCCACAAAAGCTCATACCAATAACAAACTTAGTTGGTCTCTAAGGCGCTACTGGAAGGATTTATTTTATTTTGTTTTGACTACAGCAGACCAACACGGCTACCTACCTGTAACTAGATTCTGACAATTAGGCTTGACAAGGCTTGCTTCATTACTTCTATAAAGTCTCTAGCCCTCATTGCTGCCCGTGGTTGAATACATTCATGTAGCATCTGTGGTGAGCTCTGATAGAGCAACATTTGCAGTCCCCCTATTCATTCATTCATTTTTGCTTTCTACCCATCTAGTCATTTCTACCCTTTTCTAAATTCCAGTGCTACTGAAAACAGCTGTTGCCGGAAGAGTACCAGTTATAAACTGCACAAGCAATTTATGTGCAGTTTATTCAGAGTGCAGAACCAGGGTTTTCTTGGTGATAAAAATATTGTAGGAGATCTATCTCGGTCCATAACTTTCCAGTACACATTTATTGTGGGGGGTTTTATATACACTGAGATTTTTTCAAGTACCCAGTATATATTTATTATATTCCTATGCCTCCCCATAACCACTGGGCAGCATACATAAAATGCTAAACATGGTTTAAAAAACTAAAACATTTTATTCTACTACAGAAGAAGTGTTGTTGGCTGTTTTCTATTTTATTTATGCTGACAATTCTCTGAATGAACTGGCAGGCCACTTAAGACTCTAGATTAACTTTCACATCTCAAATATGTATAGTAAACACTGAAGCACCATTCACGGCATCATCCCAAAAATATCAGCCTTATGGTTGCTCTAAATCCAAACTGCAAGGAAGGTGTTCAACAGAATGGAGCATTGTAGTACATTTTCTCATCACATTTAATGTCAGAAGTTTAAAAGGAAGATTTGCAATTATGGGTGGCAAATGGTAAACATAAGATGATTCTGAGATGAAATAATCTGAATTTAAAGCAGCCTCTCGCTTGTTAGTATGCATTAACTCAGAGAGCCAGTGTGGTGTAGTGGTTAAGAGCGGTAGTCTTGTAATCTGGGGAACCGGGTTCGCGTCTCTGCTCCTCCACATGCAGCTGGTGGGTGACCTTGGGCTAGTCACACTTCTTTGAAGACTCTCAGCCCCACTCACCGCACAGAGTGTTTGTTGTGGGGGAGGAAGGGAAAGGAGAATGTTAGCCGCTTTGAGACTCCTTAGGGTAGTGATAAAGCGGGATATCAAATCCAAACTCTTCTTCTTCTTCTGAACACAGACAATGTAACTAGAATGCGTGCGTACCTTTCCCCCTTTTTCTTTTCTTTTTTGCGTTAAATCATGGGCAAATCGTATACAATTGCTGTGTGCTATAATCACAAGCAGAAGTGGAAATGGAAAAGGACGAAATGTAAAACTTAGGAAACAACAGCACAAAAGAAATTCCTGTTTGAAAATACAAATGTGTGGTTTTTTTTTAAAAAGAGAGAGAGAAAAAAAGGAAAAGAAATGCTTTTTGAATGTCAGAATGCTGAAGAAAAGGACAAATCCTAAAACGACTGTGTCTTGGGTTGTGTTTTGGGATGCACCCACACCCAGAACTTTTACCAACCAGGGATCACAGAACTGAAGTCTTCTCTTAGCTGATAGAGACCATGGATTTAGACAATCCAGCAAACTTCACAGTGAATTCCACAACAGGAGGCCCTGCACTGCTTGAAAAGCCAATTCTGAAACGAGGGGGAAGTTGAAACCTAGTTGCTCATACTGCACAAAGAATGGGCTCTTTAAAAATAATAAATAAATAAAACCCTCAATATGCATGTCCAACTTTCCTTGTGTGCATCAAAAGCAGTTGTTAAAATCATGGTCATAAGACAGTTTTATTTTGATGTCTTTTAAGTATTTAGTGATCCAAATCTCTCCCTATTGCTGAGAACAACCATCTTCCCATATATTTTCAACCAGAACAGTCTAATAAAAGGGGAGAACAAACTGAATTCAGAACAGCGACGGCCTGGAAGACAGAAAGCAGGACGCCGAGATGACAGTTCCTTCCCTAGGGAGGCTCGCTTCACAATTTGGTTTACATCAAGAGCTCTCAAAGTCAGTTTAAACTAACCAAGCACTTGGGCAGCAAGGCTGCTATTCCGATTACACGTTTTAGCCAACTGGGCTGCTCCTAGGTCATAGAAACAAAATACATTTGACGATAAATATAGGCTCATGTAGAAATTGTGCCAGTTTCCATTTCGGTTGTAAATAGACAGCCATCGGCCAGCTCCACTGGGCTGTAGATCAAACCCAGGCTATTTATAGGCATGTGGCAAAAAATAACCAAACACTTTCAATTCCTTGAACATATTCTCAGCCAGTTCCAAGACGCTCAAATGATTAGCATTTAAGAGCGCAATTCCTCCAGGAACATCTCCTACAGGAGGCAAAGTAAAAAGCAACGGGGTGAGAGTGGTGGGCTGGAGGCACACGGGTACTTCTTGGCACAGCCACTGTAATTATTCATAAAATGGAAGGAGGGGGCTGCCATGATTTTATAAAAAAAGGCAATGCCCCCAAGACCTTCGCGGTGCAGAAGGAACACGTTGCTTAAAAAAAGAAAACAAAACACTCTGAACGAATGTATCCAGGCTTATCTGAAATCTACCAGGGTTCAGTCTGCAAATGGAGCACATCAAGAAAAATTAAGAATGTCTTCATTGTGTTATGGGCTATTATACAGGTAGCCAGGGCTATTAAATAGCTAACCATGGGTCCAGCTTTGGAAAACACATTTGTTTGTGCTATTAAACATCCTAAACTTGGCAAGCAAAACTTCTTATTGGGGCAGGGGGATAATCTAAGACCAATCAAAGAAAGAGAAAAAGCTTAGCTGTGCAACCTTCATAAAGGTAAAGGGACCCCTCACCGTTAGGTCCAGTTGCGGACGACTCTGGGGTTGTGGCGCTCATCTCACTTTACTGGTCAAGGGAGCCGGCATACAGCTTCTGGGTCATGTGGCCAGCATGACTAAGCCGCTTCTGGCGAACCAGAGCAGCGCACAGAAACACCATTTACTTTTCCTCCAGAGTGGTACCTATTTAGCTACTTGCACTGCGTGCTTTCGAACTGCAAGGCTGGCAGGAGCAGGGACAGAATAACGGGAGCTCACCCCGTCGCGGGGATTCGAACCGCCGACCTTCTGATCGGCAAGCCCTAGGCTCTGTGGTTTGACCCACAGCGCCACCTGCGTCCCACTGCAACCTTCATATGGAGCGCCAATGTTTTACGTACCTTCAACTCCACTTTGGAGGTTCAAGAAAGACATCTAATGATCTTTAAATATTTAGCTCATTTTTAAAGTTTGCCCAGACGGAGAAGGGGGGTGGGGGGGGAGGCAAAATGACTTCCTTTATCTGCTAGAGCTAGGATTTAACCAGCTTCCTGTTCCTTACTTTCATGGGTATCAAGGAAGCATTTAACTATGAGGCTCAACACCCACAAATGGGGCAAGTAACAAAGACCTCACAGGCAGACGACGAACAAAAATGTCTTTATTTCAAAGAGGAAAGAGAGGGATTTAGGAGGAAAGAGGGATTTGGAGCAAGGAATGAGGGGAACAGCATTTTATAACACATACCATTTAGCTACATTGTTTTTCTTAACGATCACACTTTAGTAAGTTAACATTTTAGGACAGAATACAGTCTCTTCAGTTTTTCTACTCTACATCTGCAACTTGGATGAAGTTTTAAGAATATTCTATAATCAGTAAGAATCAAGATACTAGGAATACCCCACCCCTTTCTATCTCAAAAGCAAGGACTGTGTCGTTCTTGGTCGTATTGATTGGTTATCTTTACAGAGAGTGGGACAAAGGGAATGCAAACTTTTATTTTATTTATTCAATTCCTATACCGCCCTTTGTCAGAAGATCACCGTATTTAAGGCTATTAATATTCTCTGCAATGCAAAATTCAGCAATATCTTGCATTTAATGCAGGCTGCATTTGCTCCTTTCAAAAATATGGAGCACACGTAGGCAGTACCCTGGCATTTTTGCTTCTTTTACATAAGGCTCTCACTGTTTGTATAAATCAAGTAAGAACTGGTCCCCTTGTATTCTCCACAAAGGAAGAATAATAGAAGTTATGACTAAGCTGTTTAACTTTGAAGTGTCAGCATAGTACACCAACTTCAGCTGGCAAATCTGCAATTTATATTTTGCGTTACAAGTATATTATAACTTTCCATTAACTTTGTTTTCATCTTCACATATGAACTGTGCATGGCACCAAGAGCAATTAAAATGGAGGGGAACTCTTTTGTATAGTATTTCTGGGGCTGAAGTTTGCAAGTGCCTTTGTGCATTCATTATGTTTAAACAATACCTTAAACAACATTTTTGCTTTTGAGGACAAGCCTGACCCAATGCAACCGTTCAATCCTTTGCACTGTGGTAGGAAGCAGCTAAAATTTTAAAAGATGATGCTGTTAAGGTGCTACACTCAATATGCCAGCAAGTCTGGAAAACTCAGCAGTGGCCAGAAGATTGGAGAAGGTCAGTCTACATCCCAATCCCAAAGAAGGGCAGTGCTAAAGAATGCTCCAACTACCGCACAATTGCACTCATTTCACACGCTAGCAAGGTTATGCTTAAAATTCTTCAAGGAAGGCTCAAGCAGTATGTGGACCGAGAACTCCCAGAAGTGCAAGCTGGATTTAGAAGAGGCAGGGGAACCAGAGACCAAATTGCAAACATGCGCTGGATTATGGAGAAAGCTAGAGAGTTCCAGAAAGACATCTACTTCTGCTTCATTGACTATGCAAAAGCCTTTGACTGTGTCGACCACAGCAAACTATGGCAAGTTCTTAAAGAAATGGGAGTGCCTGATCACCTCATCTGTCTCCTGAGAAATCTCTATGTGGGACAAGAAGCTACAGTTAGAACTGGATATGGAACAACTGATTGGTTCAAAATTGGGAAAGGAGTACGACAAGGCTGTATTTTGTCTCCCTGCTTATTTAACTTATATGCAGAATTCATCATGCGAAAGGCTGGGCTGGATGAATCCCTAGCCGGAATTAAGATTGCTGGAAGAAATATCAACAACCTCAGATATGCAGATGACACAACCTTGATGGCAGGAAGTGAGGAGGAATTAAAAAACCTTTTATTGAGGGTGAAAGAGGAGAGCACAAAATATGGTCTGAAGCTCAACATCAAAAAAACGAAGATCATGGCCACTGCTCCCATCACCTCCTGGCAAATAGAAGGGGAGGAAATGGAGGCAGTGAGAGATTTTACTTTCTTGGGCTCCATGATCACTGCAGATGGTGACAGCAGCCACGAAATTAAGAGACGCCTGCTTCTTGGGAGGAAAGCAATGGCAAACCTAGATAGCATTTTAAAAAGTAGAGACATCACCTTGCCAACAAAAGTCCGTATGGTAAAAGCTATGGTTTTCCCAGTGGTGATGTATGGAAGTGAGAGCTGGACCATAAAGAAGGCTGATCGCCGAAGAATTGACGCTTTTGAATTATGGTGCTGGAGGAGACTCTTGAGAGTCCCATGGACTGCAAGAAGATCAAACGCATCCATTCTTAAGGAAATCAGCCCTGAGTGCTCACTGGAAGGACAGATCGTGAAGCTGAGGCTCCAATACTTTGGCCACCTCATGAGAAGAGAAGACTCACTGGAAAAGACCCTGATGTTGGGAAAGATGGAGGGCACAAGGAGAAGAGGACGACAGAGGACGAGATGGTTAGACAGTGTTCTCGAAGCTACAAACATGAATCTGACCAAACTGCGGGTGGCAGTGGAAGACAGAAGTGCCTGGCGTGCTCTGGTCCATGGGGTCACGAAGAGTCGGACACGACTGAACGACTAAACAACAACAACAACAGGAAGCAGCTTGGATGGGTGGAAGTCACCCTCTGTCCAGCCCCAAACCTTTGTCCATAGAGTAATGCTAGCATCTCTACTCCAGGTGCAAGATGGTGGAAGAAGCAATGATTTCCATTGCAAGCCAAAAGCTCCTGAACAAGGCATTTGGGAGGCAGGGAGGGGCTGATCTGGCCCTGGATCCAGAGCCAGCTGCACTGGCATAGTTTGACAAGACTGAGTCCAATCCATACCTGATTGCCACTAGCTTTGGTGCAGCCGAGTAGGGTTTTGCTTCACTCACTTTTCACACCAGCTGATGTGTGTGGCAGGACCAAGATGCAGCGGAGGCTACACCATTCTGACACTGACACACACACACACACACACACACACACACTGCTGCCCAGCTGGGATTACGATTAATACCGTGTGACACAGAGCTACTGCTTACTTTTGGGAACTTGAAAGCACCAATTTTCTAACTGTCAACTCCCTCTTGCATCCTTTGAACCACCAGCAGTACACTCGTACCTTGGTTGTCGAACGGAATCCATTCCGGAAGTCTGTTCGACTTCCAAAAACCAGGGCACGACTTCAGATTGGCTGCAGGAGCTTCCTGCACTCAATTGGAAAGCGGGAGAAGCAGCATCGGACGATCAGCTTCCAAAGAACGTTCGCAAACCGAAACACTCACTTCCGGGTTTGTGGCGTTCAGGAGCCAAAACGGACGGGTTTGAAGGCGTTTGACAACCAAGGTATGACTGTACTTCAGAGGTACAGTTCTCCAAATGTGAAGTGCTCCTGTTGAAAGACGAGGGGTGTTTTCCTGTTCTGAGTCCGTGGCCCAAGTCACATGCTGCCAAACACGCATGCCTGCCACTTCCCTATGGTTAGATTCTACTCCAATGATGTCTTGAGATAGCAAAAGGCTGATCATGCAGGTACAACTAATGCCCATGTATCCTAGTCACTGATGTTGTGCACATCCCATAAGCAAGATTCCTTCCTTCAAGCATTATAGGAGCAGGATGGGATCCAAGACAAAAGGAACTGGCAATTGTGCTTTTCTGGTAATGAGAGGCCTGGCCTTGCTCCACTCACCTTCTGGGCCCTCAAATTGTCATGAGAGCAATTGAGCATTGAGCAAGTGTTACATCTCATTCACCCTACCTAGTTATACTTCAAGAGGCTCACATCCAGTGGCGTAGCATGGGGGGTGCAGGGGGGGCCGGCTGCACCGGGCACAACATCTGGGGGGGGGGGGCGCGCTCGCACTCGCAGCTCTCTGCCCCTACCTGGCTCACTCACTCTCTCTCACTGCAGTGCTGGCTGTGCGAATCCGATCCGAGCCGCCGGGTCGCCACCCACTGTGGAGGGGAGGGTGCCAGGTGTGCGGTGCGGTGCGGAGAGAGAGCGAGGGACTATCTGGGGGAGGGACAGTGCAGCGGGGGGGGGGGGGCGCAAATTACTTGCCTTGCCCCGGGTGCTGACAACCCACGCTACGCCACTGCTCACATCTGCTGCTACTTTACTTGGAGAGTATTCCTGTACAAACCGCATATACTGTAAAATGGAGTGGAAGTACCCAGACAGGTTGCATCTTTCTCCAGCCAATGTGTCAATAATTTATAAAGAAGGTCACTAAATTTGAACGGTTTATGTAAGACTACCCACCTAAACAGCTGAAAGGGTGAACAGCTGAATCAAAAAGAAGCTGGAATGTGTAAACAAGATGCTTCATTTAATTACCAGTGCTTGTATTCCAGTGAGAACAATACAGGGAAATGAGGACCACTTTGTGATCCCACAAGTTGGCAAGGAAGGGAAATTCCTTGGTGGCCGAATCTCAGTGTGTTTGATTTCTTTTGTTCCAAAACGCCTGAACAATTCGGCACATGCTACTTGGTTGCTTTATTTATTTATTTATTTATTTATTTAGTTAGTTAGTTAGTTCTACATCTTATGTAGTAATAGAGGCTTCCTGTGGAGGAGGGTTAATTTCTGAGTTTTGCTCAGAAATTACATTTATTTCTCCTCCTTGGTGCTTTGTTTTCAGTGTTCACAATGGAAAGCAGACTGCAATGAGAGTCCATCTATTCTTGTGAATAAAGCATTCTGAAGTCTCCTAAATCACTGAGTTGTTTTTTTTTTAATCTACTATTAACCTAGATTTGCTAAATACAGTGGTACCTCAGGTCAAGAACTTAATTCGTTCCAGAGGTCCGCTCTTAACCTGAAACTGTTCTTAACCTGAAGCACCACTTTAGCTAACGGGGCCTCCTGCTGCCGCCGCGCCGCCAGAGCACAATTTCTGTTCTCATCCTGAAGCAAAGTTCTTAACCCGAGGTACTATTTCTGGGTTAGCGGAGTCTGTAACCTGAAGCGTCTGTAACCCGAGGTACCACTGTACACATTTCTTAAAAGGGGGAAGGAGTGTGAAACAGGGCATTTTGGTACCTCAGATGGAAAACCCACATTCCCCTCAATTTAAACATGGTGCTCAGTTTACGAAGCAATTCATCTGCATGCTCTGAACTGGAAAGAACAATAGATGAACCAACACAAAGTTGTTCATTTCAGCGGGTTTTGTACTGGACATCTATTCTACGTTTACATCTGCAGAACTCCATACCATAGCTCACATCATCCAAGCGTCTCCCAATCACCAGCAGGAGATTATTATTATTTTTGTATGGGTGGGTGGGATTATCATGGGGAGATCCTGATCTGTGAAAATTAATTCTGTTTGATTTGTGGGAAGGAAAGTTAAGATTCAAACCACTAATTTTGGATTTTCATATGCACTGTGAGCCAGAAGGGGAAAAGGTCAGGCGAGAGAAGGGTGCGAGCAGAACAAATTCCCTTGGCACAGACATTTGAAAACTGAAACACAGCCATCACTACCATGTAGAACTTAGAACGTTTCAAGGAAGTCTCCTTTTTCTGTTCAAAAGCAGGCTGTCTCCCATTTGCCATCGCCCTCAATCAAAGAAGTCCACATGCTTGTGCTTCTCTTCCCCCTTCCCCCTTCAGCCGAGCTCTTTAACTGAAAAGGCCTGGAACAGATTAAAAGTTCAACCACAGAATAATTTTTTTTAAAAAAAAAATCTTCTGGCGTGTACTCAACTCTGTCTGCACTATGCATACACACTGGGCCCAAAAAGGGAAACTATGCAGTGAAAAAATAAAACAGCTGTATGGCTCTCTTTTTTGGATATTGAAGCTTTTGAGTTTAACTGATGCAGCACTTCACATCTCAGGAAAGGATGGAACGCTTAAGACAAGTAGTTGCGTTGCTCGGAGGGAGGAGACACCACTGTTCACAGCAGACTGAGTGTGTTTTTCCAGAGGGAGATGTTCCCAAGCTTGTGACCTTTGCTCTAGCTCCTTATTCCAGATAGCCTTTAACAACTCTTGCAAGTAAGAGGTGGGGGGGGGGAGAGAAAGAGATCAATGTATGGGGGAAAGGAGCAAAAAACGAAACCAAAAACCCCCAACCCTTTCCTTCTCAGATCATCAACACATGGCCCAGACATGACACTTTGCAGATCCCTCTTTCCTGGGAGAAGCAGAGGTTGCCTCCACCCTACCAAACATGGTTTGGTTCTCACAGTAACACAGTTCTAAGAGCTGCAGCTCTAAAATCATTTTGGTATGATCACCAAAAAATATGTGAGCTGCCAGCACTCAGTGTAGTGATGGGCAAGTAGCCATTCAGTGTGCCTAAACAGCAACCTGCTTGGTCATGGTTTCTTCCAGGTAACCAGACAAGGAAAGTTTTGCAACCTAACAGTTGATTCCTCTTCTACTGCATTTCAGGTCACTGCTGTGCCACAAAGGGTGGACCAATTTAAAATTACAAGGCTTTTTAAATCAAATCACAGGGAAAGGGGCCAATTCATATCAAGTTCCCCATCTTTTGATTCATCTATTTCTTGAACAACTATGAATTTTAATTGGTTACTAATACAGTTAAAGCCTATCTGCTTGCCACTAAACAGGACATTTTACTACATAGGCGCACTGTTAACAGTTGTTCTGTTACAAAGCCCACTAAAGATATAAATCCATTAAGAGGAGTAATTGTGAAATTACGAGTTTCCGTTTGGCTTTATATACACATCCAGGCACTAAACAAGATCATTTACGGTTAAGTGCTCCAAACTTCCCAGAAGTAATGGCTGGTAATATTTTCATGGTATGGAAAGTGTCCATGCTAGTCTACATTTTCAGTTCACACAATAAATTATTCCACTTTGGAGCTAGCTATTTTAGTGCTTGACCTTAGGACATTTTTATTTTTGCCTCAGGTTCATCTTTTGAATAATAATAATAAAAAAAAACAGGCTTTTAACTCAATGTATCTAGTAAGGCTTATTTTCTGCAGGGAAGTGATCTGGGGTGTTGCAGAGTGTAATACCGGCATAGGCAAACTCGGCCCTCCAGATGTTTTGGAACTACAACTCCCATCATCCCTGACCACTGGTCCCGTTAGCTAGGGATGATGGGAGTTGTAGTCTCAAAACATCTGGAGGGACGAGTTTGCCTATGCCTGGTGTAATACCCTGAATCACAAATGTTGTCATTCGTGAATATAATAAAAGGGGAACAAATCTGTTACAGTACAAAGAAAGCTTTACTGCATATGTGAGCAAGCACCCTGCTTTTGAAATTACATAGCTCTGAAAGCTTTTGCAACATACAAAGCTGCCTAAAACTTGACAAGTTAGTTCTAATTCCTAGCTGACATTCACTCTTCAAGACATACAGCCAGTTTAACTGTAACTGCAATTATTCAAGGCCTACAAAGACCTTCCAAGTGACACAAGCCAATGGCGGTTGTGGAGCAAAAAATGGTTTTCTGACCACTATCTTCATTCCACCTCCATAAACACCTTAACAAACCATCACCAAACAACCACAGGTACAGTTATACCAATCAGATTACAGTTCCTCCTATACAGCCACCCTGTGAAATCACAGCATTTCTGGAGAGTTTGATGCTTGGATATGTGATTTCTCAAAGGTATCAGCTTATTTAAAGAGAGAAATGAAGGTCATGTGACATGAGCCTTCAATGGTTTAAGATTTCCAGCAGGGGTGGTGGACAGAAAAATGCATACCATGATGTTTTTGAAACTCTTTCCGCATACTGTACAATGTCATTTCAGGAGTGGAGGGGGCGTTAGCACCCTTTTCCCTTCCTTGTTCTCCCCATTTCTTCTATCTGGCAATAAAGCGGTTAGGCTGAGGCTGCCAGGCAATCCTGCACTTGACCTCCAGTAGCGCTGAACTATCTAGACCAGAGCAGGAAGGCTTTGGGTGCGTGGGAAAGGAGAAAGACACCTCTTCTTCCTGCTGCTGAATGGTCCTCTTCCCCTAAGTTCTTAGGCATCACTGCAATGTTGCTGCTTTATCCTAGCCGGAGCTCTGAACAAGAGAACTCCTTAGAACACATTGCACTATTTCCTTGTGGTTCATCACTTTTTCTTAAGTTGCATAGCACCTCAAATTTACTAGGTGTTTTGGCAGTCTGGTGTCAGAATGCCTCTCATACTGAACTGACCCAAGATCTAAAGATGAAGTACAGGAAACTAACAAACAAACAAAGAGGGCAGGGCACTAGTATGGTGTCTCACTAACTCTTGAGCTCCCTGATCTTTTGCAATCCTCAGCCTTCTTCCTCTCCACAAACAAAATAGGGCTGTTAAACTTTTTGCCTTCGTTAACTGTATCGTGAAGAGTCAGAAGGCTTATTTAGCGCCGAAAGCTGCAATTCTAACCCTACTTAGCTGGGAGCAAGCCCCACTGAATTCAATGGGACTTACTACTGCGCAGGCATGGTTAGGGTTTTGCTGTAAAACATTAACACACAAATACGAGTAGTGAGATCTAATACGGGAAAAACAAGAGCTGTTGAGTCTTCCAGCAGTGTGCACTTCTGAAGTTAATGCACCTCCCAGAAGAGGCCCACAGCTGTTGATAGGTCAAAAGCCCTGTGAAGCTTCAAAGCCTTTTGTACACCTTTAGCCTGACCTACTCAGTGATCTGCACATTATTTTCGTTTCACTGCACTAAGGCCAAGACAAAACTTCAGAAGCCACAAGTATCTGCTTTCTTGCCAGTATCACGTCTGTTGTGTGGTTCTTTATAAGGACATATGTACAGGTATAACATTCTAAAATAAAGAACCAACCAACCGAGTTACTGCATTTTTAAAGAGTATCTTAACTTCACATATCCTGCTTTTCTTTACAGAAATACCCAACAGCTTCCCTAAGATTCCAATATCCCTTCTAAGTACCAATGAGGCATAGACATGCTCAGCTTTAGCAGTGTGGCATCACTACAAGCCTTCAGAGCATTCCCTGGCCCTAACTGTCTATCACATATTAGTGGCCTTGTGCATGCATATTTAACAAAAGAAATTAATAAACAGGTACCCAAATAAGCTGCGGTAAAGCCTATATAATATTTTGTGGAGAAGTTTCCATTAAGGCCAAAACAATTGTTTTTAAACACAACATGCCCATTTTTAGCATTCTTTTTTTGTGGGAGGGAATATTGTCTATGTGAATTCCAACCAATTTCAAAACTGCAATCCTAAATACTTACTAGTGAGTAAACCCCACTGGACACAGTAGGGCTTTCTCCTGAGTAAACACACACAAGATTTTTCTGTGTGTGAAACTAAAAAGTTTACTTTCAAGTCATTAGAAACCGCTCCTTCAGGAAGCTGGTTCCAAGTTTTGATTTCCCAATAAGCTACAGGAAGACAGAAAATGAAACCAAAAGGATCACAGACTAATTCTAAAGGAATTGATGTGGGGGGAGGAGGGATATCTGAAAGGTGGCGCTTTGCCCTGGATCTTAGGCAGGTCAATCGAAAAATCCTGTTATTGTAAGAAAAAGATCAACAACTTTTGGGGTGTCCTGGCTTTTACTTTTTCAAATATGGCAGCTCTATAAATGGCCTATATAAAATTGATCGCCAAAAAGCATGGTTGCAAACACGGTTTGCAATCCTGTTACTCACCCACTCCCTTCCACTCCCCAGCCATAGAGCCCAATGGGGTTTTCCCATTGTTTATAACAATGCAAGTTATAAAACAAGTCTCGCTGGCATAGAAAAGAAAAAATAATGATGGTTTCATATTAATGTGGACAATTATATGGCAAGTACTTCTACTGCCAAGTAAACCCATGACAGAGTTTCTTAAGACAGAGATCCTATAAAATCCTGAACCTTGGCCATTAAAGTGGTTGTCACCTGTAATCTAACCTTGTATGCCAACCATTGGCTGAGGCATTGTGACATCACAGAATGTTCACAACAGTCCTTCTTGCTGAGAAGAAGGGACAGTCACGTGCTTGCAATGTTGTTGCTGTGTAAGGAGTGGAAAACCAGCCATGGAAAAGCAAAGGCATGCATTGATTAGCATAAGGGACTGAATCAGAGGTGCTTGGAAGATCAAGTCCTGAGTAATTGAGGGGGATTTACTTCAAGGAAAAGTAAAGGCTGAAAAGCTGAGTGGAAAGAGGACTCATGAGGCAGATCAGCTGTCTCTAATCCCTTTAGTGTATAAAGCTAGTGTAGATAGAAGCTTGAAGACCAAGCCATGAACTAGAATAATTCAGGGTCAAATTGTTTCCCTGAACTAAGCGGCCTAAGCCCTCTATGGGCATCATTAGGCTAACCTTACGGAATCGTTATAACAATTGTCAGCGTAAGTAAAGCATGTCAAACATGGTAAAGATGCAACATATTATTCAAGGAGCCTACAATACAAGAATCTGAGGAAGGGGTGGGAAGGAGGCAGCAGAAAACTCAAATATGGTGGGCTGGCGGTGTCAATTAGAAGAGGACACTGGGGGGAAATCTATCCCACTGCCTAGAGATGGGAGTGTTATGTGTTAACAGAAGTAGGCAGAGGCACAAGAGAGTTAAAGAGACATGAGGTACGGAGATAGGTGGGGGTGAATTTTAGAAATTAATCTGAAATACTTAGCCAAGTCTTTGGCTACAGGTAGCCAGTAAAAAGGAAAAAAATGTATGTTATATTTACCTAAGTACAAAGGTGTCTTAAGGGAGGGGAAACAAAAAAAAAAAAAAAAAAGGAGTCTTAAGTGAGAGGAACTTTTACCAAAGCGTGGGTCAAGCCTTGGATCTAGCCAAGATGTGGTCTTGTTCTTATGGTTTATGTAGTAAATTTCTCCATCCTGGGTCATGGCTTGTTCCCATCCATCAGGGAGCGGGCCTGTAACACAGAAGGAAGCAATTCATAGTAGGCTCTGCTTTGCCCCTACTGAAAAAGTTTTTATTAAGAACCCCCAAAAATGATTTACACAGCACACAGCACACATGAAACTAATAGTTTCAGTCTCTAGTAGCTCTGGAGGTGTGGGGGACAGAGAAAGATGCTGTGTTATAGTAACACATTCGTTTCGTGCATCTGGAGTGAAAAATCTCACCCTACCCCAGAGTTCACCCTATTTTTTATTTGCTCAAAATTTGCCCTATTCCCAAGATTTAACGCAGGTGGTGGTAAATGCACATGCAGGAGACCAGTCTCTGGGCCCAAAGACCTTATAGTCTGTATGTATAAAGCAACTATTTCTGTCTTTGTTTCTCCTTTATCGCCTTTTAGGAGCATTCAATATTTCAGAAGCATTTAGGATCTAACTTTTGGCTACCTTTGTGTCCTTGTTTAGTTTTTCTAAATGATTCCCCATATGTTGCACTTCATTTTTAAAGAATGTGAGTTGGCTGGCAATTTGCGGAGTCATTAGGAAGGTTGCAAAAAGTGTTACGACACTGTAGCAGGCAGTATTTTCTCCTGGACTCAGTGAGGGCCAGTATGGGCCATACTAAGATGGACTTGGGCTGAGTAGACCACAGTCATAGACTCACTAGATAAGATGCCCTGCCAGATACTTTCTCCGTTACTATCTATAGAATGGAAACAGTGATCACCCACTTCTTTCAGGACTGACAAGAGCATAGATGAACTAGAAACCGTGATGCATTTTGTACACTAAAATAACTATGTAGACTGTTAATCATAGAAGCATTTGTTTATTGGCGGGAAACAGCAATGTTCTATTTTTCTTCAGTGTCCCATCTTAATGAGCAGTGAGCTAATGTTCAGCATCAAAACATCACAGAAGCACAACATGCTCCACTTATCTCCAATGCAAATTCCAAATACGCCCATTAATTATGTAAATGTATGCATATGAAGTAGAAAGTGAAGAGGGTTAACTAATAGGCTTTTAGTGTTGCTCATCCACTGAGCAGAGAGAATGAAGTCTTAAGTTAGGAAGGACCACCCAAGATAGCACATATGGAGAGAGTACGTTGAGGAGGAAAGTTTATTAGTAATACATTACACTGCCTTTCCACAACACTCAAAAGGAAGGGGGTAAAAATTGTATTTCACAATAACTCAGATACAGCCATGCCCACCATCTTTGCACCTCCAGTTCTTCTCCCTCAGCAGCCTGAAGGTTTCCTTCTCTCTTTCCTCTTATTATCCATTGCTGCCTTTTATGCCCTGAAATCCCTCCCAGATTTTCCAGTGTCATCTACTTCCCTTCAAAATCTACATTGTCCATGAAGCTGTTCTTGACCCTCCATTCACCCAATTTCAACAAAATCTAAGTACCTGTCTGTCCCCCCCATGTTCTACACTGTCAACAAACATCTGGATGAGAGGATCCAGTAGGCATCTCAAATGGGAAGGCTGTAGGAAATGGGGTTCTGCAAGGAACTCCACTGGGACCAGTGTTTTCTAACTTGCTTTAAAAAGGATTCGGAATTAGGAGTTTGTAATGAGGTAACCAAGTTTGATGAGGATGCCATGGCTTTGTACTACTGCTTCCATCATTGGAAGCAGTATGCCTCTGAAAGCCAACTGCTAGGAATTGCAAGTGAGTAAAGTGCTGTTGCAGTCATGTCCTGCTTCTGGGCTTCCCAAACGCTTCTGGTTGGTTGCCTCTGAACACCAGCCTCTGGGGATCATGAAATGCAGCGGGCTATCACACTCATATACTTCTTGTTGGCTTTCCATGGGCATCTGGTTAGACACTGTGAGAACAGAATTCGGAACTAAATTAGTTCTTGGTTTAATTCAGCTGGCTCTTCTTATATCCCCCTGTTCTCTTTCAGCTGTCAACTCTTGGACTGAAAGCCACCAGGGCCAGGACCTATTTTAGCTCATGCTGCAAAGCACTATGTACACGGACAGGAAGTATTTTAGCAATCAGGATTTCTCGTTATTTTTAAAAGATAATGGCCAGCCCAAGATTACTTAATAAGTTGCATTGCTAAGGATGAATTCGAACACATCCAGCATTTTATCCTGGACACTCCACCAGGATTTCCACAGTGCATACATTGTAAAAACTCCCACCTTCTTCAAAAAATGCATAGGTGTCTAATAAAAGAAGGCACAGGAAAACAGAAACGTAGCAGAAACATCGTTTGCTCCTGTTCCACTTTCAAAGCAGCATAAATCCCTTGCATAAAAAGCGTAGGGCCGTAGGCAAAGCAGAAAGTACGCCCCGAGATTTGCAAACAAGCTATATTTGTGCCAGCTTTTACTAGACCAGACCCAATGGTGGGTCTCTACCAATAGGAGTTTGCAAGTGCAGGAGGTATCACTGGCTGCTGTAATATTGCCCATTTTTGCCACAAATTCTGCTCGTTGCAAGTGGAGACGCAGAATCACACGGCACGAAATGAGTGGACTACATTTTGACGTTGTGGTTGCAGCTAAATCTGGGGTAGTTTAACACTGTTACGACTCCTGTCCCCTCCCATTCACCCCAATACCCATGCGTCATGCTCCTTCTTTGATACTTCTAAGTATCTCACTCCAGGCAAACCACTTAGTAGCTATCATTATTAACCAAAGGGATTAGCAATATGCATTACTGTACACACACACACACACGCATACTGAATCAAGACTACCATGCAGCCTTTTAGAAGCATCACCACTTCCCAACTGACGGCTTTGAAAGGGAAGAAAAATCATAACTTTGCCCCGCCCCACCTTTTGGTGGATAGAGTAATTGACTGATTCTCAATTTGATCTTTTGTTGTTGCTGCAAGTATGCCTCCCCTCCCACAACACAATCAAACACAGTACCAAACGTGAACCTCTCCTCTTTTCTAACAGATCCATTGAGTCACTGCAGTAGTCCTCCCTCAAAAATTTCCAGTTTCTCTCTCATCCATGCCCAACTTCCCACTTCAATCATCGCATGAAAAGTTGCAACCACCATCATTACTTTTGGTAAACTACAAAAATTAAAGCTGCAGAAAGTGACAATTCCTACATAATCTGAGCTCTTAAAAGTCACCATCCAATGTTATGTGATCCATCTGTAATCTTTATTAAAGCCATGCAATTTCACATCCGAGAAGCCAGGTGTTCAAGTTTTAAAAATGCAGTTGTGTAACTCAATAATATACAAAATAATAGCTAGCACAGAATTCAGAGCTACAGTACCCCTGAGAGCTTGTTTAGATTAGGGATGGAGAACTTAAGGCCCTCCAAATATTGTTGGACTACAACTCTCATTGTTTCTGTCTATTGGTTTGCTCAGTGGGTCTGATGGGAACTGGAGTCCAACAACATCTAGAGGCCAATTGGTTTCCCACCCCTAGTTTAGATAAAGCAAGAAGTGGGTATACAATAAGAAAAGCAATGGCAAGGAAAGTTGCTTTGCTCTGCCTTTCCAACAAAGAATCAGCATTGCACAGGGAACTCATCTTAACACTGCACCTATGTATAATCACCACAACTGTTCCCCATCTGGCATTCAGACAGCTGAAGGACTAGCATAGGTTAAGGGCCTGTAGCTACATGGCACATGTCTCAAGAGTTTAGAGCAGGTTCCCCACTTCAGTCAACCTCCATGAATTGGAAAGTGACAGAAACTGCAACAGGAGGGAGCCAGACCTAGCATTTTAATTAGTGCCATGTTTTAAAGTAATGCCTGTAGAGGAGGACCATTGGCTTTTTTTGAATGAGAGATCGGCTGTCATAGGCAAGAATGGGTTGTGCAGCTACTGAGCCACTTCCCCAAAAAGGGATCGAGCAAAGCAGTGCTGACTTTTTCAAAAGGTATTGCATGAGTCAAATGTTAGGAAAAACACCATGAAATCACACCAGATAGGAGAGAAATACATCACAATTGTAATAAAAATGAAGGCAGAAAAAGGCAGAAAAGATTTAAGAGGACGAGAGAGAGAAACAAGAGAAGGGGTTATGTTGACTAACATGTAGTAACCAGAGCAGCATATGAACTTTGATACTTTTTAAAAGCAGACTTGAATATTTCAAAAGAAACAGTTGAATCTCACTTCTCTATCTTGGAAGTACAGTGGGTCCCTTGTTAATTATACAAATCTGTATTATTTTTAATTGGGTGTTCTACCTCCTCGGTGGAAGCACCAGTATATAGCAATTATATGGGACATAAACTATTTAGGAATTGAAGCATATGTAGTAATGACAGACTGCACTTCAGCAATGCAAAACTTTTCGCTGTGAAATACTAAACTGCTTGACGCAAGTTCATTGAAGATTTTTGTTGATTTCTCCTTACCAGTTGCTGAATTCATGATGCTCTGTTGCACCGGAGGACTTGTGGGAGCTGTAACATTCATCTGAGAAAGGAGGGCCTTCCGTGGATCCTGCCATGTTGTTGTCTGATCAATGTGACTGAGACAAAACAGAACGAGGAATTTAGACAACATGCAATACTCAAGGTTACAAGTGACTGGAAAAGCAAGCACCAAAACATGAGGCCACACAAAAGGAGTATCAGATGATTTGTTCTTCACAAAGAATAGCTCCAATCATTGGAGGCATGGGCTAGCATCTAAAAAAAGTGAATACAGTGGTGCCTCGCAAAACGAAATTAATTCGTTCTGCGAGTATTTTCGTCTTGTGAATTTTTTCGTCTTGCGAAGCACCACTGTGCATTGACGGTTTCCCATAGGAATGCATTGGCAGTTTAAAAAAAAAAGGCGCAAGACGTTTTCGTCTTGCAAAGCAAGCCCATAGGGAAATCCGTCTTGCGAAGCAACTCAGAAAACGAAAAACTCTTTCGTCTTGCGAGTTTTTCGTCTTGTGAGTTTTTCGTCTTGCGAGGTACCACTGTAATTCAACATACCCAACAGGCGTTTGGCTTGAGTGCTCCACCAACAGCAGGTTCCCATGGTATATAATGAACTGTTTTTGAAACAGGAGCATCTTGGAATACAAATTTGCAGTATGGCATGGGAGGGTCTGCTGTTTAAAGGCCAGAAGCAATCTCACCGGAAAGTCTGCAAGAGGGGCATGTCTAAAGTGGCTCTTCGGACCTCCGCCATATCATGTTGGTCTGCTGTCAAACAATACAGGTTCCAGCTGCTTTGGCATAAGGGCAAAAATTGTCAGGGGAGTCAGCTAAAACTAGAGGGCTACACAAGGACGGGGACTACAGGAGACAGGATCAATTCTGAATGCAGTCAGCTGAGGGTTGACCATCTTTGACATGTTTCCATGCTTCCAATGGTAACTGGGAGTATAATTAGCATTCTTATATAAAAAGATTTTTCCAAATATAAATTTAACCATGATGGGGGGGGGGGGCAAGTAACTGTTTATAGATATGTGTCCAAAAAGAACAGTATTATTTCAGATGGCACAAAAACCTAACTATTTTCACAGGGGCGGGGGGAGGCTAGTCACATCTCACCTAAATATTAGTAATGTTTTGTTGTTATGCAACTGCCCAATTACAATGAATCTGCTACCAACAAGGCAAGCTAACTCATGCATAAAAGTAGCTTTCTCCCAACCCGCCTTTAAAGTGTGTTTTTACTACCTGCTTCATTTCCACTTCCTCAAATCTGCTTACTCAGAATTCCAGGAACACAAACAGCAGAGAAATGCACTTGGGATTAGATATCAGACTGCTCTAATGAGCCAGTTGTCATTCTTTGGAACATGTGCGTGCCTGTTGCATCACAGGCAACGCGCCCGAGGAGAAGGCCAGGAAAAGATGACACCAGTGTACACAGACACAAACTAAGTTTCACTTCCTTGCCTCCATTCTCTACACACACACACACACACACACACACACCCTTTTTTTTCTTTTGCCCAATCAGCATGAGCTTTCTTTTACCAAATGCTTTTGGGCCAATAGTAATGCTGCTGCAACCCACAGTCCTCTGTTCCATTTAGTACATTTCTGATTTTTAGCCATTTTGGGCACACATTTTAAGTAAGCCCCACAGGAGTGGAAACAAGACAGCATGGTTCTTCTTGAACTTTTTTGTGCTTTAGATAACCATTTTAGTTTGTAGTGGTTTGCAGACAAGCACATTTATTTATATCATTGGTTTTCAGCCAGTATGCCGTGGCACCTTGTGGTGCCTGAATGGTGGTCAGGGGTGCCACAATAAACACTGGCCTCTGTCCCTCTTTCATTCCTTCATTCCCTCCTCTGATGCCCTCTTGAGTCTCTGCCTCCCAAAGGCTTGCATGGCTGTTTGTTGCAGCAGCACTGGCTGCAAGCTCTCCAGACAAATGGTGCCTCTGGGGCTGGCCAGTGGGTGCTTCCCAGGCCCCTGTGGAGCAGTGTGAGGAGACACCTCTCTTTGGGGTAAGGGGGCAGCTCAGAGACCAGGGGCGGCAGCTGCGGCTGCCCAAAGGACTCCCAAGGAGAGGGGAGGAGGTTGAAGGAGCACTCCACAAAAGAGGGTGTTCGAAAAAGGGTGAGGGGCTGCCAGCTCTGCAGGCAAGGGGTGACATAACTGGGCTCCTGAGCCCCACAGGGATGCCACAGAAAGAATGTAGATTGTCAAGGGAGCCATAGACTCAAAAAAGGTTGAAAGGCTCCGATTTATATTATTACTGCCACAGAAAGGCCACTCAAAAGTTGTTCGTGTATTGAACACCCTGATAAACAAAAAGTGCAAGCACAATTAGGTAGGGCAGTGGGCATGTTTGTGCACATCTGGCAACACACAGATTTGTCAGACAAGTCACTGCTATTCAGAGCCAAAAAACTATCCTGGCCAAAACTTTCAGATTTACTTATTTATTTAGCTATTTCAACATGGTCATGCAGACTTCTGAGTGCACAATGATCTTTCTTAGTTCAGCTTTAGATAATTTCATGTTTAAGTCTTCATGAAAAGGGAGTGCCGAAAGTTTTAGATTATTTTTCCAATCCTCTTTTAATAAACATCCATTAAAGTAACAACTAATCCCCGCCCTCCCTTCTCTCTCACACACACAGTGGAAAAAAAAGCTCAGATCACAATAAAGCTTTTGAAAAAATAATACTAAAAAGTTAGAGCAACTGATGAAGCTAATGTACATTTGTGGCAAAACGTATCAGCAATTTCTCCCTGATCCCTCTAGAGCCAAATTAAATATTTTGGACTGCCTGCTTTGTGCTGTTTACAAAGAGTTTGGCTCCCACTCCTTTAGTAAAGACTGTTCTTCAGAGGCAAATCTCTGGCTCCCTACTCGGCTTATGTCTCATGTTACAGTTTCCATAACCAACTTCTTTTAGAGAGGAAAGAACAGAGCATTGAGAGGTTAAGAAGTTTCATGACTTTTGAAACAACAAATTTATTCAGCAAGCAAGAAATAAGTGCTAGGTAGTGGGCCTTAAAACACACTAGGAAGAGAAGACTAGAAATGCATAGGGAGAAAAGCAGGCATATACTCAGGCTATTGTTTATCACTATTTCTAACAATTGAAGAGTCTTGTGGAACCTTGAAGACTAACAAATTGTTTTTGGCATAAGGTTCCATGGACTCAATCCCACTTCATCAGATGCAGGCTTGAGTCCATGAAAGCTTATGCTATAATAAATAGGTTAGTCTTTAAGGGGTGCCATTAGACTTTTTGATTGTTTTTGCTACAAGTGACTCCCAGCTAAGTTGTAGGGGGATTTGGGTACCTCTGCAGCTAACTGCACAGGCTGCTCCCCTTTACAATGCTTTGCTGGACAAATCAGGGTTCAGGAAACAGCATGGAGGTCAACTAGGAAACAATACAAATAGCTATGCTCAAAATATTGACCAGATTAACTGGGCTCTCTAGCTCCTGAATAGTAACCACCTCTTATCTAAACGCAGGGCGTGGGTGGCGCTGTGGTCTAAACCACTGAGCCTCTTGGGCTTGCTGATCGAAAGGCCGGTGGTTCGAACTTCCGCAACAGGGTGAGCTCCTGTTGCTCGGTCTCAGCTCGTGCCAACCTAGCAGTTCGAAAGCACATCAAAGTGCAAGTACCGCTCCGGCGGGAAGGTAAACGGCGTTTCCATGCACTGCTCTGGTTTCATCAGAAGCGGCTTAGTCATGCTGGCCACATGACCTGGAAAAACTGTCTACGGACAAACTCCAGCTCCCTCGGCCAGTAAAGCGAGATGAGCGCCGCAACCCCAGAGTCGTTCGCAACTGGACTTAACTGTCAGGGGTCCTTTACCTTTATTTCAACCATATTACCATTATTATTATTTTGGTGACATAGTTTTTATTCATTTTCATCTTTAAACTATCAACAAGGTTAAATACACACACACACACACACACACACACACACGAGCGTTTGGCATGCAACAATTACATAGAATTACAAACAAAAAATGAAGCAAGAACAGTCAGAAAAACATTTCTGAATATATCAACAAAGTTGTGTCAAAAGTGTAGATAACCAAAATTATTAGTCATTACATAGAGTGGCACCTTGGGTTACAAACACTTCGGGTTAAGAACTTTGCCCCAGGATGAGAACAAAATTGCGCAGCGGCGGCAGCAGGAGGCCCCATTAGCTACAGTGGTATCCCAGGTTAAGAACGGTTTCAGGTTAAGAACGGACCTCCGGAACAAATTAAGTTCGTAACATGAGGTGCCACTGTATATGAAATGATGTGTTGTAATGTGTATTGCTTAGCTTGGTGACCGTAAGTAAAAGTTATTTTGTATCAATAACAATGAGAATTTATAGGAATGGGGAGGGTACTGTTTTACCATATCCCTTGTTATTTGTATAATCAATAGTCACACCAGACTACATAAAAATGGCAGTGTTTCTTTTGGCCTCTTGCTACTTTTAGTTTTTGTTTTTTGTTTTCTTTTTGCTGCTACAGCCAGCAAACAAAGGGATATTAAGGGGAGGAGGAGGAGAAAAGCTTGGGGCGCATGCTGGTGATAAGCACCCACTCCCCACCTCTGCACTCTGTGTTCACCTCTGGCTTGTCATTAACAAAAAATTTAAATAAAGAGACTAACTCACTGAGATGATTTTTCATCTCCTATTCCAGCTCCTCCTAGTCCTCTCTCTCTCACACACACACACACACATATTTGTTTAGGCAAGGCCGTAACAAAATTATGCAAGTGTAAAAGCAAGCTGCAGCCTGACTCTCACTCACTTTCTTAAAAAATGTGCAGAGGATTGGAAAAGGCTGCAACTCGAATTGGTTGGGGGCACTGGTTATCTCTTTGCTAAACTTTTGTGACCTTCTGAATGTTAACAATTGGTGGAGGCAGGAGAGAAAGGATTAGCAGAGGAGTGTAGCTCCAAGCAAGTTGACTATGTTTCCCTGGTTGTCCTGCCACGCCTCCCCCCCCCCCCCCCGGCCGCTGCCAGAGGTAGGACTTAGCAACACACACTGATTGCTCTTTGAATGCTTATTGGCCAGAAACTAAAAACTGGTCCCAGAGATACAGAGCTGATTTTATCAATGAACCTGTGAGGCTAGTAGCGGAGGCATGGGAATCAGCAAGAGTGTTGCTTCTGGCTGGCAGACTAGCCAGTCTCGTTTGATGTGAAGATTCATTTACTCTGAGAGTGAAAAAAATTAACAAGGGTGGGCGAGAGGCAGGAGGGACTGAGCTCTTCTGTCCTTGGGGTTCTGGGATTTCAGGGGTGGCTGTGCCCACTTGCCCAAGCTGACCAGCCATTCTTGGCCAGAAGAATGGCGCCTCCGCACTTTCTTCCGACCACAACACTGGAGAAAATCAGAGGTGACTCTTCTTCCTTGGAGGTTTTTAAGCAGAGGTTGGGTGGCCATCTATCATGGATGCTCTAGCTGAGATTCCTGCATTGCAGGGGGCTGGACTGGATGACCCTTGGGGTTCCTTCCAACTCTACATTTCTATGATTCCATGACTGTAGGAAGCCTTTCTCCGAGTCTCCCTCTGCCCACCTGTATGTGTGACAGAGTATCATTTCTTTTCATATCCAGATCGATTTCTTCATAAAGTGTGCTTACCCCTTTGTATTCCTCCTCTTGCTTGGAGCAGAAAATTCTGAGGAAGATTAGAGCACACAACCACTTCTACAATCCAAGTTGCATTGCTGTGTCAGGGGAGATATGCCACCTGTTGCATTCCACAGCCCTGCAGTTCTTTTTCCTGTATATGAATCCTTTGTATTGTGGGTTTTTGTTTTTAACCCAATGACCCCATTTCCCTTTATGGAAACAAGCAAGCAGTATAGGCTGAATCCATGAAGCAGAACGATGCAAAAGATGGCTTTGACAACAGAATAGTTTTTTAGCTCAACTCCAGCTCTCCTTAATTTTCTCACCAGCAGTCAATTCAAAATAATGCAATGGCAAGGCTGGCATTTAAAATGCTCAGCAGGCTGACTGCTCAGATTTATGGCCCACTTACCAAGCCTATGTTTGTTGTGAAATTGTTATTTATAAAGTCACATGCTAGGGCTTGTTCCCAAGCTTGCTAAACCTACACGCTTAATTGACTCTCCGGACAATGCTTTATTGTCAGCTAATCTTTCCACAGTTCCTCACACAAAAATGTATGATCTCTTGTTTGGGTTACGCTGTTTGCATGTTCACTCTTGTCTATTTTCAGAATTGTCAACACAAAGTTGCAACTCATTACAGTGAAAATATATGAATGAAAGACTACAATTATTAATGCCACAGCCAATAGGCAGGAAGTCAGCTTTTATCACACTACCAAATGTAGCAAAATAGACATTGAGGAATTCTCAACCGAAAGTTCATTGACGTATTGATAAGCACACCCCTCTATCGAGAGTTGTGAATATCTGGAAGCAAAGATTAAACAATTACACTTTAAATATTTACTATGCCTAGAACAGGAAAGGCATCGCCTTTAAAATAGCTTGGAAATCATTAGCCTATTTATAACCAGGGTAGTAAACCTAGGTTCACAAGGGCAAAATGAAGAAACTTATCTATGGCACAATTCCAACTAAAGTTAAGCATTAATGGGCTCTTTTCCCTCTCCAAGAACTAATGATTAACAAGTTGCATATTTATTACTTCATTGTTATTGTTTTTTTTATAAAAAAAATAAAAGTTCATTTTTTCCCAAACTACATTAGAATAAACAAGCCGCTTTTGTAAAAATAATAATAATGGGAAATACCAAGAATTTAAACTGTTGTTGTCACTGGGTGGGGGCATCTCAATAACTCAGAAAGACTGAATCCCCTGAACATTCACAGCTCCTGGGATGGCCTTGGGACCTTAAATGTAATTCTGCCTTTCTTTACCAAGAGTTCAGTGAATGTTGATATCTGCAGCACACACAAGCTAGGGATAGATAAACCGTATTTGCAGGATCACGGGCAGCATTGATACACTTGGCAGAGAACAGGAACAAGGCAGTCTACTATAGCGAAGTCATAGCAGTTTGCAGCCAACTGGGGGTCAAGCCAGGAAAAGAGAGATCAGAAGGGAAGAAATGAGAGCAAAGGGGAATAGTGACTGGGCTGCAGGAACGAACACAAATGTAAGAGAAATAACTGGACTGGCAGAAGGTGTGCTTTAGATGCAGCACAACAAGGAGAAATCAGAAGTGAGCTTAAAAGGAGGATCCTACATCAGAGGCCAGAACAATAGGTAGCAATAGCAAGGAGATGATGACCCCTTGAATCAAACTTAAGTACTTGTCTTACTGGTCCACAAGTTTCATAAGAATAGAAAGAAATGCCACAACCACTTCGATTAGTGTATTGCAATAAGTACTAGGGCGCAACGTCACCCAGTTTTCCCTGAGTCAGCTTGCAGAACAATGAGCGGACATTCTCTTTGCCACCTTCAGGATTGCCCAGTTAATAAGACTTCCTAGCAAGCAGTTGACCCTCCCATTTCCCTAGTCAAGTCTGGACTCAGGGAAGGGACTGAGATTTCTGGGACATGGTGACACGTGATGGATTTCCAAGGCACAACCTGCATTAGGGAATCCTAGTGTCTCCATATACTTCCTTCTTCAGGGTATCACTGCTCCAAAAGAGGAAGGTATTGATGCCGCACAGGATCTCTCCCAACTCCAGCAGGCATAGAATGCTGGATGCATGCAACGTGATGAATTAGTTCTGGAAATGGGACAGGGGAAACTGCTTTAAATGATTTATTTTAAAAAAAAACACCTTACACCACAGTTACCATTAAGGCACTTCAATTTAAAAATATTCACTGAAAGTCAGGTTACATGCATACCCATTAACCCTGCACATAGATGAAGCCATGAACTGTCAGACAATTTTGCTCTTTCATGCAAGAGAAAGAAGGGTGGGGGAAAACGTCTCTCACTAATTGCAGATCCACGCCAAGGGCCAAATAAGGGAAGCACATCCCTGTTGGGTCTGCTGGACTCCTCAGTAGAGTTCAATACAATTGACCATGGTAACCTTCTGAATCACTCTGGCTAGGATAAGCTTCAGGCACAACATTATTCAGTTCTAGTACTTCCTTGCAGGTCTTTTCCAGGGGATGCTGCTGGAGGTGTCCCGTTTGGTGCCACTGGCACCCCACAAGGACCAGTTCTGTTCCTCATGCTTCTTAACATTCCCAGTGGACAGGAACTGTACAGGGATCTGGGCTGTGTTGTCAATAACTCCTGGGCAGGGCTTTTTTTCAGCCAGAACTCACCGGAACAGAGTTCCGGCACCTCTTTGGTGTGTTCCGGCACCCCGTCACTGGGGGCTGTATGCCAGAAGAGGCGGGCAGCACAGTGCTCTGAGTTGAACAATGGAGGCTGCGGTCATCATGGTGCTTTGTGTTGTGCTCTGATGCTGCGGGCTGCATGGCGATCATTGTGGCATTGCTAAGGTGGCACAAGCAATGCCACAAGGAGTGAGCTCAACAACTTTGGCACCTCTTTTTCTAGAAAAAAAGCCCTGCTCCTAGGATAGTTCAGTCAGTAGAGCACAAGACTCTTAATCTCAGGGCCGTGCGTTCAAGCCCCACATTGGGCAAAAGATTCCTGCACTGCAAGGGTTTGGACTGAATGACCCTTACGGCCCCTTCCAACTGTATACAATTCTACGACACGCACCTCTTTTTCTCCTTCAGATATCAGGGGACCTCCAAAGGCAGTCTGGAGGTGGTAACAGACTCAAGGTGGGGTGAAGTTTAATCCAGAAAAGGTGCTCCATTTGAAGACAAATGCAAGACTCTGGAATAGGGATTCAGCCTGTTTTGGATGGGCCAGCACTCCCCTTGGAAAATAAAGGAATTGGGCTTGCAGTTTTTGGGTACTCCTGAATCTAACTTTGCATCTTTATGCCATGTTCATGGAAACTGAGATATGAAAGCTAGGAGCTAAATGGCACTTTAAACCTAGGTTATGGGCACCGCAACAGAGTATGTAGGCGCGTTTTTTAATAACAAGAATACAAAGCTGAAAAAAATGAACTGCAGCAAAAAACTTCATTTTTCACATGGTCTATTCCTTATCTGAAGACTGCAAAAAAACAAACAAACCATACTTTACCTGCCTGCCCCCCTAATATTCTTAGGAGAGTGCCTTCTCCAGTCTTCAGAGAGTGGCTGGAAGTGGGGAGGCAGAAAAAAGGTCTTCTTTTCTTTCCAGCAGTCACAGTTTTAATCTGAAATCTTATGCGCAGTAATGCGTCCAGAGCTCAGAAACTGCTCACATTAATGAAATTCCTGTCACAAAACATGCCTAGAACAATGGGAGTTTCAAGCACTGTTCATGGGCACCTTTGCACAGCTTAGATTGTGCCTGTTCCTGAGAAAAATCCAACCTGGCCACATTAAACATGCCTTATTTAAATTCAGATTGCAGTGAATTTTACTAGAAGAGTCTTCAGAAACTTCCAACTAGTCAAGAACATTAGTGGATGCTCACTGATGGGATAATAATATACCTGTTCTGCAGCGGATGTGCCGGATGCCATTTTGTTTGCCAGGACCATACAATTAAAATCTACCTATAAAGAGCTAGATGGCTTAGAACCAAGAAAACTATCCTCCTGTCCACTTTCTATGATCTATAGAAGAGGCCCACCTCCATGTACATTGGTACCTTGGGCTACAGATGCTTCAGGTTGCAGACTCTGCTAACCCAGAAATAGTACCTCGGGTTAAGAACTTTGCTTCAGGATGAAAACAGGAAATCACGTGGCAGCAGCGCAGTGGCAGTGGGAGGCCCCATTAGCTAAAGTGGTACCTCAGGTTAAGAACAGTTTCAGGTTAAGAATGGACCTCCAGAACGAATTAAGTTCTTAACCCAAGGTATCACTGTACTGACTGGGGCTGGGGAATACTTTGAGTCTCAGAGGCTGTTCCCAGAGTCTGGAATATCTGATCCTGGAAGATCCATTTGATTTCCCTCAAATTGGTTTTTACCAACAGTTTAAAAAGTTGGCAAGCATTGATCTTACTGGACTGTTTATTTTTACGTGGTAGGTTTATATTTGAGAATTTTTGTTTTTAAGCTTGGTTTAAAAAAAAAAAGGACAGTTGTTGTTATAAACCACCATGAGCTATGCAAATGCATTGTGAGGGTGGGGTGAGGTATAAATTTTCAAAATAAAAATAAAGCATTATGGGGATCAAACCTGCAACCTTGGTGTTGTTATCCGCCTCAGGCTCTAACCAACCGAGCTATCCACTTCAATAGTGTATTTACTGTGGGCTTCCTACTGAAGCCAGCAGTGAGCAAGCTCCAGCCTGACAATATCCTTCACTTAAGGACAGAACTACTCATGCAGTTTAACAAATGCCTAAAGCTATATTGGCTGTGAGTCTAGGAAGACCTGCTCCATGCCTTGCAGTCCTTTTTCTACCTTCCTTGGGAGGGCAGAACCCTGATTGACTCCAGCTACAAAAGCTGAGGCTGCTGAAGAGGCCAGAGACCATCTTGGCTGTCTCTTAGCGCAGACCCAGGTCATTGAGACTGAGATTCTACAGCTGCCACCCACCATAAACCACCATTGAGCAGGACTAGCAGCAACAGCAGCAGATGTCTGCACAGTGGACCCTCCAGATACGAATTAAATTTGTTCCGGGGGTCTCTACTTAACTCGAAAAGTCCATAACTGGAGGCGCCACTTCTGTGCACACGCGCATTGCGATAGAGCACTTCTGTGCATGCAACCCAAAAGTTACGTATCCAGAGTGGTACATAACTCAAGGGTCTACTGTACTTACAATATTTTGATATCTTGTTATGTTGTTTTTATATTTGACTTCCTTTACAAGTGTTTTCTTTTGAAATGTTCAAGATTTTTTTCCTGTTAACGTTGCTGTATTAAATGTACATTCTGTAGCTGATCCTCCGCGAACGTCCGCCTTGTCTAGTGTCCATTCCGGTGAACGTCCGCAGCAAACCCGGAAGTACCAGAACGGGTTACTTCCAGGTTTGCCCTGCGCACATGTGCAGAAGCGCTAAATCGCGCTTTGTGCATGTGCAGAAGCACAAACTGCTCTGAACGCATGCATGCACAGACGCAGCGCTTCGCCCTGCGTCCTTTTCGGCTAGCGGCCAGGGCTCCGGAATGGATCCCGGCTGCAAAACAAGGTACGACTGTAGTAAGAATTTGAAATTGAAATAATTATGTTATTAAAGTATTGCTTAGTTGTATTAATTTTTAACTGACGTCTTATGGATGCAGATAAGCCAAATGCTTAGTTTACTTCACTGTAAACTAATCAGCAGGCAATACATACTGCTATGATATTGGTAGTTTGCTAGCTTTTTGTCACACCTCAAACATGAATGGCTAAGACAAGGTGGGTTTTCCTGTATTATTTTAGGTCATGCGGCTGCAAAGACCAACATTCATATTTCAAAAATTAAGTTGATAAAATCAAGGGCATAAGGGAAAATATAGGGTTACAACTCCTAGAAAGATTCCATCAATGGTGTCTCTGAAAAAGTTGCACATCACTTGGGAAGACAGACAAAGTAATATCAGTGTACTGGAAGAAGCAAAGATTACCAGTGTTGAAGCAATGATTCCTCAACATCAACTTCGTTGGACTGGTCATGTTGTGCGGATGCCTGATGATTGTCTTCCAAAGCAACTACTCTATTCCAAACTTAAAAATGGAAAGCGAAATGCTGGTGGTCAACAAAAGAGGTTTAAAGACTGTTTCAAGGCAAATCTTTAAAAAATGTAGTATAAATACTGACAACTGGGAAAGACTGGCCTGCGAGTGCTCCAGTTGGAGAACAGCCTTTACCAAAGGTGTCATGGGCTTTGAAGACACTTGAACTCAGGACGCAAGGGAGAAACGTGCTAAGAGGAAGGCATGCTTGGCAAATCCACACCTTGATCAACTCCCGCCCGGAAACCTATGTCCCCACTGTGGAAGGACGTGTGGATCCAGAATTGGCCTCCACAGTCACTTACAGACTCATTGTTCAAACTGTGTTTATGGAAGGCAATCTTACTCGGCTACGAGTGATCGCCAAAGAAGAAGATGTATGTTTGAATCTTGAAAGTATGCAGAACCAAATGCCACACCAAAACATGGTTTGGCATCATATAAAAAGAGATGCAGGCCCAGGGTCCTTGTACTCCCCCTTCCTTCATGAGCCAAACTTTAGGTGGCAATTTATCGCAAACCATGGCCAACCACTTCAACTGATCCTGGCAGACTATAGGATTTGTATTAGTATTTATATATAGTGCCAAACCACACACAGAATCACAGAAGCGTAGAGCTGGAAGGGACCCATTGAGGATTATCTCGTTCAACCCCCTGCAATGCAGGAATATGCAGCTGTCCCATATGGGGATTGAACCTGCAACCTTGGCATTATCAGCACCATGCTCTAACCAACTGAGCTATGTTCCTTGCTTTACAATGTTAAGTGAAGATAGGCTCCCACCCAAAAGAAGCTTACATAACAAAACGTGATGAGGACACAGGAAAAAAGGCACATTAGTCTGATGCTTATATCTGCTCATTTCTGTAATGCCAGAACAAATGTGTGGCAAGTGGATGCCTTGAAGAGAGAAACTGTTCATGCAAGCTTATCCCTGCCAAACTTCCTGAAAGTAGTAGCAACAACATGATGGGAAACCCATTACACTAGAGAATAAACATCTCCTGCTTTGCAACCACATAGTCACAAATTACCACACCAAAATTTACTTTAGCTTTTCAAAGTTCAGCAATTAAATAAGCAAGGTTAACTAGAGAAAGTGGTCATGCACATCCTTATTTGGACAAGCCCAACAGTGAGATTTGACTTATTAAGATCACTGGGTCAACTGACAAGTATGACCAGTCATGAATACTGCTGTACAGAAGACAAAATCCAACACCCTTCAGCTCAGTAAGCCTGGATTGTGTTGCATATTTGTTTCAGAAGGTATATTCAGACACACACAGCTATATGCAATGCCCATGTAAAAGATTGTGTGTACTCTATGTGTTTGCCGAAACAGCTAAATCTTGCCTACACGTACACACTTCAACATGCACATGCCCCTTAATGTTCTGTTCTTTAACCTCAGAATTGGTGGTAAATATTGCAGAAGTTGGGTATGTAGGTGTAGATATGTTTACATGTCACAGCAAAGCGCAGGGAGACAAGACCACTTCCACTGCCTCAGATTCAACGTAAACAGTTCATAGTTTATGTGCCTACTCTACAGAAGTTAATAAGCAACACCACGAAGCTGTATGCACGCGCGCACACACTGCAAAAAGCTACAAACTGCAAGGTTTACTGAATTTAAATATTTAGTTTGCTTTTCATATAGTAAAAATGGAATGTAAACTTTGTGTTTTGTTTAGTCTTTCTAGAACAAGAGCACCATTAATTCAGCCTAACCTTTTTGGGGGAGCGCATATATATATATATATATATATATATATATATATATATAGTAACTTGCAGAGTGGAAAGAAAGCAACATGATAATTAGGATGCATTTATATTATTGTAAAACAACCTGGAAACTTTGTTATTAGCCTACATGTAAATACTGTAAATATTTTTAACTTGATGTAACTGATACGGTTGCTCCTCCAACAGGAAGAGTTCTAGTAAGATGCCAGAGCGTTGCACAGTTTCCCACCCCCTTATGAAAATTCAATTCTCAAAGTTCGTAGGAACAGCAGAGACGGAGAACTGTATCCAACACTGGCCATTCCCAAGAGTAGACCGACTGCAACTGATGAATGTGACTCACTTGGATCCATTAAGTCTAATCCGAGTACAACTTAGTAGTTGGATATAGCTAGCAGGAATTTATGTCTATTTGCATTTGCAGTAGGGTACTACTCATGATCCGAGTCACAATCGATTATATTCTGTACTCAGAAGTACTAGCATTCTCCAAGCAAGATGTTTGAACACAATAGTAGGAGCCTGCTTCATAAACAACATATTAAAAAATTAAAGTAACGATGATGTATTAGTGAAGGAACACCCACCTAAAAACCGCTCCAACCGGTTTGTCTTTATGTTGGAATCTCTCCCTTCTTCTTAAGCAACTTAATGCTCTAAATTCTGTGGCCTCTGGCAAAGACACCATGCATTAACTCAGACCCTAACTCCCAACATACACACTCAAAATATTCCAAATGAATTTCAAGATGAATAGAATTTTATAGGAGTTCAAATCTAGGCCAATATGGCTGCTGGGTATTAAATTTCATACTCCCTCAGGTTACTAGAACAAAGGCGGGGTGGGGGGGAAGTATTTCTGAGGTCAGCCATAACAGATCAATTGAAATATTTTCTGGGGGGAAACACTAAGCTGTGGCTCAAAATGAATAAAAAAGCAATCCTCCGAAGCGCTTTGTACAACATGATGTATGGTTTTCTATTTGGGTTTCCTAGCATGTCCCTTACCTGATGCAAACTTAAAAGCTGGGGTGGGGAATGCTTAAAGAGACTGAATTGCTCTTTCCTCAACTCTGCCCACGTGACCTCTGTAGTTATTATTTCAGCTAAGTTAACTTGCTTTGAAAGTTATTAACCTATTCCTCCCTACTTTTTGCTGGGAGAGCAAAGAACTGGAAGCCATTTTAAGAGAGCAAAGTTTACAAAGCAAAAGTTTTGAACTCTTCCTTCAGCAGAACTAAAGGGTGGAGGAATCAATTAAGATTGCAAGTCAATCTCCACCTTGCTCAGCAGCTCTGCATAAACAGGATTCAGGTTGCAGCCCCGAGGAAAGAAATGTAGAAGAAGAAAAAACCTTTAAGGTACTAATTGATTGTTAACAGTAAAAGCTAAAGAACTGCCAACGCTGTTTAAGAAAATTAATTTCAGCATGGATTCCTACAGATGGGAGATACTTGCATGTTTAAAACATTTTAGTCAGCTCTGATCATGAGCCAAAACAGCTAGCTTCCAGTTTTTACCCCTCTCCCATCAAAGGTTGAAAGGCCTTGCCATTAGTTGACGCACCTCAGGCAGCAGAGTTTGAGTGCCGTAAGATAGACCTGGGGAGGAAGGGGAGGAAATGGAGGCAGTGAGAGATTTTACTTTCTTGGGCTCCATGATCACTGCAGATGGTGACAGCAGCCACAAAATTAAGAGACGCCTGCTTCTTGGGAGAAAAGCAATGGCAAACCTAGACAGCATTTTAAAAAGTAGAGACATCACCTTGCCAACAAAGGTCCATATAGTAAAAGCTATGGTTTTCCCAGTAGTGATGTATGGAAGTGAGAGCTGGACCATAAAGAAGGCTGATCGCCGAAGAATTGACGCTTTTGAGTTATGGTGCTGGAGGAGACTCTTGAGAGTCCCATGGACTGCAAGAAGATCAAACGCATCCATTCTTAAGGAAATCAGCCCTGAGTGCTCACTGGAAGGACAGATCGTGAAGCTGAGGCTCCAATACTTTGGCCACCTCATGAGAAGAGAAGACTCCCTGGAAAAGACCCTGATGTTGGGAAAGATGGAGGGCATAAGGAGAAGGGGACGACAGAGGACGAGATGGTTAGACAGTGTTCTCGAAGCTACAAACATGAATCTGACCAAACTGCGGGTGGCAGTGGAAGACAGGAGTGCCTGGCGTGCTCTGGTCCATGGGGTCACAAAGAGTCGGACACGACTGAACGACTAAACAACAACAACAACAACAACAAAGATAGACCTGACCCCAAGAAGCAAAATCCAGCAGAAAGCAGTCCTCCAAAATGAACAGAATCTGTATGAGAACATAAATCAAGAGACGGTTCTGCTAAAGTTAATGGGGAATATCAAGATGCTGCAATTTGGATTTTCCACCTCAGGTATCAAATCTATTAAGGTAAATGATGTTCAAACAGAGTACTATAAAGACCTTGCAACTTGCATAGGGTCAACGACATCCCAGAGTAGCACTGTCAAGCTTTTTTATATTTGATAGTTTGAGGGGGGGGGTACTCTTTGCCATTTTCATCATTTTATTTTCAGTGTGTAGCCTTCAGTAGCTTGGGTACCAATCCCTGCAAGATTCCTGTTTGTGACCTTCACACAATGTATAGGTTTTGGAATCCTATGCTACAGGATGTGATGATGGCCATATATTTAGATGTCATGAAAGGGAGATTAGATAAGTTCACGAATAAGTCTATTGGTCATGACTATGGAGCCTCCATTTCAAAGGGTGTATATCATCAAATCAAAGTTTCCAGGCAAAAAGGGTGGAGCTGTTGCTTGTGGCTCCCAAAGGCACCTGGTTGACCACTGTACAAAGCAGGATGCTGAAGTAGGTGGAGCTTTGACCTAATAAGAAGAGTGCCACTGGATAAGATCACCCCTTCCTCAACAATCCTCATGGCCTGCTGTGTGTTCAACAGTGCTAGTCACACCAAGAAAGTCATGAATGGCGGTGGCACAAGAGTTGTATTGGCTGTTCTCCAATGCTCTTCCTCCCAGGTGTTTGCCAAAGCTCAAGCGGGAATGTTTTCTAGAGGCAATGTTTATTCTGGCAGGCATCTTACGTCCAGGGATGGGCATGGGGTTATCAGCAGTGTTTCCTGTGATTTACAAATGCTTTTATTTTCAAATGTAGTAATCTACCTTTACCTTATCAGATTGAATTTTTGTGCGTTCTTTCCCACTGTCTCCTCTTACCCGACACTCATATTCAAACTATACCAAACAAGTTTGCAGCTGATGCAATATTAATGGTCTGCATGCCTTCTTCCCCACCAAACATGCACAACTTTATCCAATAGAAGATCTCAAGATTTTATCAACTTTAGTTATATCTCAACTTAATAACCTTGCCGTTGTCATACTATTAGCTTGTCCAATCCTCTTAAGAATTTTAATGGCTATGCTTTTCCGAAAGACCACAATTAAATTCAAGTTTATTTGCCATAGGCAAGTGGTATGAATACCAATCTGAAGAGCCAGCAACTTTCCAAATGTCTCTTAAATGTATTGAACTGCAAAGTTCAGTGAACAATTTGGTTTTGTAGGAGGTGCCAGACAGCTTAAAATGAAACCCAATACTGTATGGTGGTTAGAGGGTTGGACCACAGAAGTTCAGATGTGGATCCAGTTAGCCTTTTATTGACATTCTCATCCAGTTTATAGTGGGGAAGGATGGACTGAGACGTAGCAATGAGATGAGGACTTGATTTGTCAATGCTTTTGCCCAACTCAAAGTAGCTTTCCAATAAAAGCTAGCTTCTGACTAGGTCATTCCCAAGGCAATACAAAGACATAAATTCCAGTATTTGTCTCCAAGAGCCAAAACTCTCACCATATCCACTGGGACAACCTTTGAAAAACAGCATTCTAATTATTTGGTAAGCGATTTCCCTCAATTTGAAAGGCTTCTGTGTATCTATTGTAACTGAATTTTATGGCTGAGCGTTATTATTGTATTTATATAATGAACTGCCCTGAAAACACTAAAGATACAGGTTAGTAATTTAATACAGTACATTTACTCCTTCCGAAGTACTGAAAACTGGACAGTGCAATTACATTTAAAAGAACTTTTACAGCACAGGTGAATGAAATGCTGTCTTGCCTTGGGGCAAACCAAGTCCTGGACATGCCTGAACTATATTTTTCAGTACAGCCAAAGCATAAATGTTTTAGGTGCTTATTTCAGATAAATGGATGGGCTCATAAGTAGGCCAAGGGAGAGCCCTAGACTATAGCAGTGCCTAGTTCTATACCATGACTAGGACAGACAGAGGCATTGCACTTGGAGGTCTCTGTTCCTCAAGAAAGGAAGAAGCGATGAAGGAACAGAAGCATAACAGCTCCTCCCTTTTGGCTGCTTGCATTTCAATGGTTGTTTGGAGAAGAGAAGGAAGAGGAGTCATATCTGGCTGTTCAGGTAGGAAAACCCAGCTCTGCCAAAACACACCAAGGGAGCCCTGCCTCTCTTTTTGGAAAATCTGGTTCTGTGCGCACACCTGCATGAATTCCTGTTCTTCAGAAAACAAATTCCTGTTATTCCTGAAAGATGAAAGACGTTTCCTTTAACAAAATGTTTTAAATGAGTCTTCATTTATTCAGCCACTTGCAATTACATTAAATGGTTGCCAATTGCGAAATCAATGCAGGGCAGGAAATGTTTTAAACAAGACTTGTACTGTTAAGCATGGGTCAGTATCGCTGAAGCAGTCAATTTCTATTTAGGGTATAGCAAGTCCTCAATTTACGTGGGGGTAAATTCTGGGGGCCCTCTCTAAAGCCAAAATCAATGTATAATCAGAACACACTGGGTGCAATGGCAGTTGGCATTGCCAAAGTCTTCCCGCCTCACCCCCCCCCCCGATGCTAGCCCCCTTTTTAATGTTGCTAAACAGGTTTTGCCAATTGTGTAAAGCTAAATATGTGTAAGTTGTGAGCTTACTGTATTAAGGTTTCCTGTGTGAAAATAGAGGGCGAAATTATCATTATCACTATATAAAACAGCAGGCATGTCAGCTTCAATAAATTAAAGGACCAACGAGACAATAAATTAGCTCCATTTCTGTGCTATATCCATCTCTTTCTAAGATGCCCCTGACAAGGGAACTTATCCAAAATGCACTGGGCTTTTAAATAAATTGGTTGTGGCACTCCTGAGAACTCACCTCTTTGGGGTTTCACCAAACAGCTGAAACCTCTATTTTCCATCTAGTTGAAAAATATTTAGCCAAATTCAGATCCTTTGCTTTTGGAAAATTAAGTCTTCAAGTAAGTGACCTTGATTTGCTGCTATACAAGGAACCAAGAAGGCTCGTCTCAACTTTACAAAGACATAATGTTCCAAATTTATATAAAGGTTCTATTTAGTTCTGCAAATGACAGTTCCTTACACCAGGGACCCCCAAATTTTGCCCGGTCTTCATAGTCAAGTCAAAATTTGTGGTCCCTGGAGTCCCTTCCCTTCTGCACAATTCTACGTATGTTTACTTAGAGGCAAGACTCACCTCATTCAATGGGGATTACTCCCAACATATTGGAGCGTACTGTTTTGTTTCCAGCTTCACACAGCGAAGCACAGTGCAAGTTCAAGAACTTGCAAAATAAGTTTGAATAGCATGAATTTCAAAAGGACATTTATTTAAATATTTTCCTTTGGTAATTTAAGACGTACCGTGAGACATCACATTGCTCATAAAACCATAAACCAGATGAGAACTAACCGGTTTAACTACTCTTGCTCTCTAGCTACGTTGGGGGAGGGGTTGGAGAAGAAAATAATGAGACAGCAGGGTGAAGGGTTAGAGGAGCAAGTGCCATGATTTATAACCAACTCTTGTTTGCCTCTTGGGGAGGTCAAGACCTGAGCAAATAAAGGTGCTTCCATGGCAGCCGTATAAAGTTGCTAGAAAGCCCTCTGCTATAGTATTTGGGCAGCCAGAGACATGAACAAACAATTTCCGTTCTTTAAAGGAACAACATCCTGTTTCACAGTTGGAAGTTTTGATTTTCCTGTACAATGAAACCAACCTTAGGGCCAAAGTACACGAGTCGGCGACAGACTGGGGTGGGATATCAATTTTATAGCAAAAGGGAAATCTGCAGGGAAAGGGGGGGTGAGCCCCCCTCCTGCACCTACAATTTAAATCTCTCCAATTGAATATCAGCTGGTTTGAGGGGGGAAACCTAATGGTAGTGGTTTTAGCATCCCATCAAACATTAACTCCTTTTGTTTTGGGGCAGGCCTGGGTTTAAGTAAACTCATTTGCAGCAATTGCTTTTAGTCTGGCCTTAGAGCAAATGTAAGGAAACTATGGCCCTACAAATGCTGCTGAATTACAACCATCAGCTCCAGCAAGCATTTTTCCATGTACAGTGGTACCTCTGGATGCGAACGGGATCCGTTCCGGAGCCCTGTTCGCATCCTAAGTAGAATGTAACACGCAGCTGCGTGTGTCGCATTTTGCCGCTTCCGCGCATGCCGTCATTTTGAGCGTCTGTGCATGCGTGAGCGGCGAAACCCCGATGTAATGCATTCCGTTATTCCGGGTCGCCGCGGAGTGTAACCCGAAAACGCTCAACCTGATGCATATTTAACCCGAGGTATGACTGTACAAGACACCCCAATGTATAAGACAACCCCTATTTTTTTTAACCCTAAATTAAGAAGTGGGGCCAGAGCCAGAGCCCGAACTCGAACCTGGACCACCCGCACCAAAGCCCAACCCCGAACCCAGACCACCAGTGCCAGAACCTGAACCAAAGCCTGGGCTGCTCGCCCCAGAGCTAGAGCCCAAACCCTGTGCATTCACCATCCATGTATAAGACAACCCCCAACTTTTGACATTTTTTTAAAGCAAAAAAAGCACTGTCTTATACAGTGGTACCTCGGGTTAAGTACTTAATTCATTCCGGAGGTCCATTCTTAACCTGAATCTATTCTTAACCTGAAGCACCACTTTAGCTAATGGGGCCTCTCACTGCTGCCACACTGCTGGAGCACGATTTCTGTTCTCATCCTGAAGCAAAGTTCTTAACCCGAAGTACTATTTCTGGGTTAGTGGAGTCTGTAACCTGAAGTGTCTGTAACCCGAGGTACCACTGTACACAGAAAAATATGGTACAGCTTTGGCCTGCTGCAGTGACTATTTTATCAGTTTGTTTTATATCAGTTTGTTTGTGTTTTAAATACAATGCAAACTGCCTTGAGAACTTTTAATTAGTAGGTGGGGTATAAATACTCCTAAATAAATAACTAAAATCATCGTCACCACTACCTTAATGAAACAACTCTTTAGCATGTATTTATTTTCACTTATCAGCCACCTTGGAGGCCTGTTATCAAACAGGAAGGTAGGGTTAATTTTAAATGAACAGAAGTACACCACCACACGCTGCCATTGACAGAAAAATCAACACTTGTTTCCTAGGACTGCCCAACTTTGAACTATGATATATTACGCTTTTGTGTTTCACCATGTGACCTATATGCTCATAAGTACATCTGCTTAAAATCCCTCCTTTCCAATTTTCTTTTTCCAGCAGCTCTGCACGTAGCAGAGCACTCACTCCAAGGATGTTATCAGTGTTTTGTTTTTTAAGCTGCAGTGCGGTATTTAGCATGTCACTCTTGCCTTCAATGCCCACCCACCAAGCTGCCAGCGCTCCCTTTCTCTCATAGCTTTGCCTCAAGAAGACTAAGGCAAATAGGCAGACACTCCCCCAAGCTCCCTAGACAGGACAGTTATTTTGCAAAGCTGCATTTTCCACACCAGCATTTCAACACCGATTTCTCTCAGCAAAATTTAAGTTTTCGGATTACAGGTATCTTTTGCTCTATTTGTATCCAACAAGAACTTTACAAAACAAACGTTTGCCTAGTGTCTGCTGATTTAAAAATGTTTGCGATTATTTGGCAACTGCTATACAGTCGTACCTTGGAAGTGGAATGGAATCTGTTCCGGAAGTCTGTTCGACTTCTAAAATGTTTGGAAACCAAAGCACAGCTTCTGGAGCTTCCTGCAGCCAATTGGAAGCCGCAGAAGGCCCACTGGACTTTCAGCTTACAAAAATAGTTCGCAAACTGGACCAGTCACATCTGGGTTTGCGGCGTTTGGAAGCCAAAACGTCCGAGAACTAAGCTGTTCAAAAACCAAGGTACGACTGTATTCTTGCCATCAGAACTGAACTTACCAAAGTCTCATTGTGTCAAATAGATCCTTGGAACTATGCCACAAATATTACTCTGGATTTCCAAGTAGTATACCAACTCTGTGGCAACTGGGACCCCTTGATCCCCAATTTTGTATCTCACTCCAGGAATCTCAAGGCAGTGAACATAGGAATTCCCAAATAATATCCTATCCAGGCCTTTGACAAATTATTGTCTCAGACCAGCCAACCTCACAGAAACATTACACAACTGAAACACAGCTCCTTATTTGCCTGCCTGAGCACCTTGGAAGAAAGGTGGCAAACACAGAAACACAGATGCAGTGCTTTCTTTTCAGAGGGTACTCAAGGGCATGTAGTACTGGCACCTCTTTTTCGTTGTTAAAAAGTGTGGCACTTACTCAAACAACTTCATGGTGAGTACCAGCAAAAAATAAATAAAAGCACTGCACAAGTGCATATGTGCACCCTCATGTTGCATCCGGACAGAATAGGAGTGTGATCATATGACATGATTTATGTTCCCCACAGAGAGGTGATGTTTAGAAGCCACATGAGAATTTACCAGTCTCACCAAGACACTAGGTTTGGTGGCACAGTCAGAGCTCAATGCACTTTGCATACAGTCTATACCAGTATTCATCTTCTGTTTTCACACAATCCAGTACTATGTACAAGTAAGGTACAACAGAGAAGTCACACTAGAGAATTTCAACCAAGTGTGCAAGAAATAAAAGGAAAGGCAAAAAGCAGGGTAGATGTGCAAGCTGCCCAATAATTGCCCATAACACACACACACACACACACACACACACACACGATGAAATGGCAACAGTTGGCACAAGACCAATTAGCAACACATTAGTACTGAATATATGAGAAAGTCTGTCCATTTTGAGAACTACATTAATCTATGTGGTCAATACACCCATAACAAAAACAGGAGCAATGCTAAAAGTGCAATTCATCTGCCTCTATCTTCAGAAGTTGGCACACATGCCTTCAGAATGAATGGGATTTGCACCAGAAAAAGAACATTCAGGACCAGATTGATCTATGAACGCCACACCAACTCAAGTGAGCTCAGTTTTTAAACCGAGTTGCCAAATAAAGTTTCCCTCTGGTCACTTTTAATACAGTCAAGTCTGTATATTTGTACTTATCCTGATTCTACAGTATGGTCAGCTCAATTTAAATTTTTTACTTGTATGGTTATTAAAGTAAGGCACATGGGCAATAACTAGTGGACAACATTGGTTGCTTTGGAAGGAAGGGCAGGATATAAATTTAACAATTAAATGAAAATGCATGGTCAGTGTAGTACCTGACTCCCTACTGAATTAGCAGAAGCAGAACTGTGTGAAATAGTAAAGTCTGAAAAATGAATAAATCATTAGTTTGCTCAGGTAAGAGAATCAACAATGTCTCATTGGTCCAAGGCATCTTCCCATTTGTTCCTCTAGTCCAGAAATGTTTATTCAACCTGACAGTTGTTCTCCATGGACTTTCGAACCACCTAATCCTTTTCATAGGAGGATACCATTACCCGAGTTACGCTAATACAAATTTCCAATTTGTGTACACAGCATAAACTGCCCCTAGTGACAGCCTTCTGTCCTTTTCAGATACAAACTTACAATTTTTGCGTTTTGATTTTATGAAGTTCTTGTGAAACAAGCCATTCTGTTTTCTTAAAGGGGCGATTATCACACATTTTGCCTTTGGCTTGCCCAGTTCATACACTGAAGGCATAACACACCTAGCAACCTCATCCGGGTGAAGTTTTAACACTCGGGTTGTGTCAACATCCCCAACAGCACCCACAGACACAAATTGAAAACTTGTGGCCAGTTCATTCAGGAAGCTATACAACAGCTGAAAGAGAAAATAGGAAGTTGTTGACAAACTCCTTGGAAGAGCAGTTTCCTGCAGAGAAAGTTAACTACAGAAGACAGCTGGGGTGATCAGTAACAGTTTCCTCAGCATGCGGCATGATTAATGAGTGTTGCAAGAGTCTGTACAGGGATTAGATGCAGGAGTCTATGACGTCAAACCATCCAACTTGCTTCTACTTAGAAGACACCAGCAAAAGCACACCTGGGGGGAAAACAACCTCTTCAAGATATGGGTCTGCAAATCATCATCTGCTGCTAATTAGAGCTTGCTTTTTTGTCTTAAAAGATGAAGCCAAACCCCCACTTCATAGTTCACTGCAATGTCAACTTACAGCTGGCCAACAGGAAGCATTTCAAAAGCGACACAGATGTCTGTTCTGCTTGCCATTTGCATGGTACACGGGCCCATTCCAAGCACTCTTCTGCCAACACCCAGACACTAGAGGTAGAAACCCCACCAAAACGAATGTGAGCTCAGCAGGACAACATTTCGTGGGTTGCACTCTGAACTACCAAATAGTGAGCCTTGGTTAGCCATTCTCGCTTTTAATTCAACCGTAGTCGCGACCACAAAAGCAGTTCTCAAGAAGGTTCGCTACCAAGTCTAAGCCAAAACTGTCCAAGGCTCCTTAAGCCTAAGAGCTGCCTCAGGCAGGCAAGGTTTTTGTGGAGTCAACAGAAAGCAGCCAAGTGCCTTGCTCTTCCAGTTTGACCACAACTCCATCCTGTCTGAATTAAAACTTTCAAAGCTTCGGCATCCATGGGGTGTACACACTGACCTACATCAGCATACTGGAAAGATGAAAAAGATACAATACGTGAGGCAGTACCGTGGAGGAACAGGAAGCTTCCTGTTGTAACTGCAACACCCAGTAGTAGCTCTCAGAAATAAGCACTAACACCTTGCAGCATTTGCTCATCAACAAATATGTCAAAAAAAGTAAAGGTGAAGCTGGTGAAATTTCGCAGAGAGGTGATATACCCCCCAAAAGGCTGGCCCTTAAGGGAAGTGGAGAAGTTTGCTACGTGGCACTCCCCCACTAGGGCCAGCCAACACAATGGCTAAAATATGCAGCCTTCCATTTTGCACTGTTTCCTGGTGCAGTCAAGGCACACAAACACATCTGACTCTCTTCTAGCAGCTCTCTGGCCCTACCTTAACTTTGTGGAACTCTAATACAAAAGCCACATCTGCATGCTGGAGGCAAAAATAGCAAACAATAAACCAAAAGATGCCTTGGGGAGCATGGAAATTTGAGCAGAGAAACAGCTGAAAGAGGGGCTACCCTAAACTCTTTAGGCATTTTCACACAATGCAATTTATCCCTCTGAACTACTTTTCTACCCACAGGGGGAAAGATACTGCGCAGCTACTCTGCTGAGAGCAAAGCATCCAGGCACTATTTGAAAACGATGGCCTGGAGGTATTTTGTTTCTCTTCAGTAGTGTCATGGCAAGATTCACTCTCTCTCTCTCTCATCATTTAATAAATGTATTCGACTAATGTGGGATTAACTGAATGACATTAAGGAATTCATATTTAGAATTCATAACGAATGATACTGAGTTGACGGATGTTTTGAGTTATACAAGTTAAGAACTAACTGAACAAAAAAATAGAATCACAGAATAGAATTGTAGTGTCGGAAGGGACCCTGAGAGTCATCTCAACTAAAGCATTCTTCTATGGAAACATTTTTTAATTATCCTAATTATCTAACTAAGTGAGATAAACACTGGGCAACAATTTTTTACTTTTTGAATGTTGTCTAGATTTCTAAAACTGATTTAGGGTATTTTTGCAGTGCTGAATCAGGAAATGGCATCCGTTTCTCTCCATCAGGTCAGGTAAACTGAATGGTGGGCATTGATAAAGGTAAGTACACATAAATTGCATGTTGCTTCACCATTTTTCAAACTTCAGGGCTTGAACTTCCGTTTCTTGGAACTCCTGGAATGCTCAGTGGCAGGGAGGTCTCTCTTCAGAGTCCAACAGTAGTCAGCCATCATGACTGCGTCCCAGCGACCCTGATACCTGGTCTCCATCTCTTTCATGTCCTGATGGAATCTCTCCCCCTGCTCGTCACTCATTGAACCCAGGTTCTCAGGAAACTGGTCCATATGTGAAAATAGGTAGTGCAACTTGACGCTCATGTTGCAGCCCAGGTTTCTGAAAGCAGTCAGCATGTTGTTGACAAGTTCTGCGTAGTTTCTGGCCTTATTGTTGCCAAGAAAGTTCTTCACTACCAGAACAAATGCCTTCCACGCTTCCAGTTCCACTTCGTTCATTGAGTTTCCAAACTCTGGATCTCTGATGAGCTGACGGATCTGAGGACCGTCAAAGATGCCAGCTTTCAACTTCTCCATGGTCAATCCTGGAAAAGCCTGGCACAAGTAAGTGAAGCAGTAACCATCCTTGTCCAGAGCCTTGGTGAACTGCTTGATTAAGCTGAGCTTGATGTGCAGCGGTGGGAAGAGTATTCTGTCTCTGTCCACCAGAGGGTCATTGATGACGTTCCTTTCTTTGCAAGGCACCAATTCCTCCCGCACAGGCCAGTCCTTCTTCGTGTAATGCTGAGCACGGTCCCTACTATCCCACATGCACAGAAAACATGGGTACTTGGTGAAGCCAGTCTGTTGTCCCAACAAAAAGTTCACCATCTTCAGGTCAACACAAATAAACCACTTATGCTGAACATAACCAATTTTCTCCAGCCCATACTTCACCGCTTCATAGTTCTCCTTCAGTGTACTCGAGTGAGCCAGGGGTATAGAGGCAAACTGGTTGCCATTGTATAACAGAACACATTTCAATGATCGCTTGCTGCTGTCAATGAACAGTCTCCAATCTTTGGGTTCGTACTGTGGCACTCCAAGCTTGAGCAGAAGCTGCACAATATCTGCACAGTACACCAAGTCCTTCTCTTCCGAGAAAAAACGGAGGTACTCTTGATGCCTGTTGCGGAAGAAGCTGATGCGAGCACTGTCAGAGAGGAGGTTTTTTTCCTTCAATCTGGATGCCAACAGTTCGGCAGAGTCCTTTGACAAGCTGAGGTCGCGAACTAGATCATTCAACTCCTTTTGGGAAAATGGATGTGGAGCATCATCTTCAAGAACCACTTCTTCTTCTTCATGTCCTTCAACACTGGAGGCATCTTCGTCACTAATGTCAGGAAGTTCTCCAAAGATAGGCACTGGAATTTCATCACAATGAGCTACAGGATGACGTGCTGATTGAAGATCAGTATACTTGAGGCTGCTCCTGTTCTTTCTGTTGATCCCAGTCACATCAACAGCGCAGAAGTAGCAGTCAGTGACATGGTTTGTCGGCTCCCTCCAAACCATGGGAATTCCAAAGTTCAGACTCCTCTTGCCATTGGTCCACCCACGTAGAGTCTCGGTGCATGCCTTGCACACCATGTGTGGCGCCCAAGCTTTACACTTCATGGGGCCGCTGCCCCATTAACTTAGTTTTGATCCCCCAACTTTATGCTTTGCCGCACCAATTTAAGGAAGATTTCGAGGTTTTATGACTTCAAACTGATCCCTTTTCGACATAATCACCCAGAACTATCGGACCTGAATACTTCTTGTCATTAAAATAATCATTTCCAATCAAAACAATTATTCAACATGGCATTTTACCCCCACCAACTTCTTCTAAAATGCTCCACACAAGCGTACATGTGAACAAAAACGTTAAAAAATGACATGTGGTCATACCTCAAAAACTTGACCTGATTGAGCAAAACCAATGTGATTTTTTGATTCAGCACATCAGATTCGTCCTAAATCAGCTGAAAAAACGCAGACAAATTTGTTGTTGACCAGTGTTATCTATCAGGTTAGTCTAAATTTGAGGCGCAATCTACTGCAAAGCTCTCCTGCACACTCCCCATTAAAATAAATGATAAACCAAACATGGCATTCCAATGGGAGTGTACTAAAAGGAACTTTCCAATGGGTAGTGCTAAGCTCTTATAAAAAAAGAAAACTATATTGAATGTGTAGCATCCTATGCATATTGAGATGTTATTAGCCCTGAGAATCTAGTGGTCTCAAATCAAATAATTGCTTTAAATCAGTGTTCATTAATTCAAAGAGTTTTATTCCCCCAGATCTTACAATTCACGCTGTAAGGTTCTGATTCTTTTGACAACAATTTCCAAGTCATTTAAAGCACTATCAACATCATGATAGCTGGCTGAATATAGTAGTATTAACAGAGATTGTCACATAAGAAGTATTTTGAAAAAGTTTAAAGAATCCCACTGAACCTGATAAAATATTCTTTTTTCAGTAGTAATACAATAACATGTTGTTTTACACATAAGTAACACATCAGACACAGGTTGGACCCATTGAAATCAATGACTAAATTAGTAAAGTCCACAATGGGTCTACTCTGAACAACCACAAGTTACAGCATGTTTAATTGGGAGCCAGGCATTACAATTTTAAGACTTTTCACATTATTAATAGGTTTGTTTGTATTAAACATGTTTTAACCCATATTTTGGGATCAGTAGGTCTGCTTTCATTAAACACATTTTAAACCATATTACTGGGATTATAAACATTTTCTGTCAACTTGTCTGGAAATATTTCTGTATAGAACATTTGCATGCCATCTCTTAACAAAAAGTTACTTGTGTGATTTACCGTAAGATGCTTCAGCTAGAAAGGTAACTGTGGTGCTATTTCTAACAAGAGAATTAACTTTGTACATGATTAAGTACTGTCACCTGCCTGTTCGTTCATGTGCCATCACTGTTTGTCATGAGCAAACAAACAAGCAAACAAATAGTTAATTACACCACTATTTCTGGATTTCATTTCAGATGCAAAGTGACAATATCTATGGCCCATTTTTCTTCCAAGATGGAACCAAAGACAGGATACCCTTATCCAGCTAATAACCAGTCTCAGACTTGCTTATCTTCAGCAAGTCTTGTACATCTTCAATATCATGCCCTAGGACCAAAACCACCATCTATCAGCAATTAAAAACTGGATAACATGTGTTACCTGTCTCTAGTACAGATGATCATCACCAGTTATGACACTGCATTGGCAGACAATCAATACTCCATGCTAACTGTTCATTTACTTATAACTTAACAGCATTTACAAACACACAAACTGCATTGATTTCTGTTCTGCCAGAACAAATGAAACAGGCTGTTAGGTAGATTAATATGGTGCAGTAGCAGCTAGGCCAAATTGTACCAAAAACTGGAGATTAGTTCTAAAGAGTTGCTTTCCATTTTCCATTTTAACTTTCGTCTGTCCAGCCAGCAATCAGGTCTCATTAATTCTGACGGTCTTTTTAAAAAGCTACTAATGCTGAACCTGTACCGATTAACATTCACCAAAAACCAAGGCTAGAGCCATGCATTGCAGGTGTTCCCAATCTTGAGAAGAAACAGTACTTTTTCTAAACAGTATTTTTTCTATCCCGCACTGACTTACATTAGGCAATACTGTTTTTTCAAAGCACACCTCTACCCAACCACTTCTTTCCAGTAGGAAAGCTACACACTTCTTCCTGAGCTGTGCACGCTTTTTTCAAGTAGTCCACAGGGAGCAGCAATGAACTATTGCTGGATCTTCCAGCAGTGATGCAATATTAAACTGCTCTTGGTCAAATGTGAATCCTGAAGTCAGAACAGGAAGCCAAGTGTCAGTGAAGAGCGCCCACAATTAGGTTTCGAGTGGAGTAACAGAAAATAAAAAGAGCCTCCATATAACGTATTATTTGTCTGCTTGCTTTGTCAGAGGAGCCATTTTCTCCAGTAAAGAGGGCATACAACCCAGCGTGGGAGAGCCAAACATGTAGGTACCATAGTGCTGCTTCTGAACAGAACTGCAAAAGCTGTACACACAGCTCTGTCACTTTCTCTAACATTAAGGACTACCCTGTGCTAAACACCAATTTGTGCAGACTTCCACTACCAATCCTAATTGATTTGGCAGCAGCGACAATATCATGGTCAGAATTTGGAAGAGGTAGAAGTATGAAGGAACGAGGAGAAAGAAAGGCAAAGCCTCTAACTCACGTGATTGAGAGGCTGATTGTCAAGATTAAAAAGACTTGCTGTAATTTAATGTGAGCGAATATTAATTTTTAAGTGCTCACATGCGCACATTCTCCCTCCCCCCCCCCTCTATATATATTCTGTGTTGCAGACAATGAGAATATTATCAGTTGCATCTCTACCAGCTGTGGTTTAAAAAAAATACTACAGCTTTAAGATGACTTCATGCATTTATTTCTGGTAAAAACAGAACTTTCAAAACAAGTTATTCTTTAAACTTAGGTAACCTAGGTTACAAAGTAATAAGAAATCATTTTACACAGAACAGCGGGTCTGGTACATCTCCACAACACACAAAATCTATATAGGAGTGTCCATGTTGTTGTTCTTCGGGCCTAAGCAGAACTTTCAGAACTGTCCTCAGGTTCTCCCAAACCACAGCAGCACCCAAGGAAAAGCAGAAAGAAAAACAATTTATTAAGCTGTTTAAAATCTCCCCAGATCAGCATGTGACCCAGCAGGGAGAGGTTCAAAAAAAAAGCACAGCCTTTATTTTTCTTCCTAACAACCTGGTTTGTTTCTACTCTTTCCCCCCTTCAAGACACATCCTTCACAGCTAGCAGCTCTTTCAATCATTTACTTTGGATGTCTGCTTGAGAACAAATGATCTTGCTCATGCAGATGAGTTTGCCAGACTTGTGTGTACTTTCCAGTCTCAGGCTCTTTATTGTCCTTATGGAAACCTGACCCTTTGAAACAGATACCAAGAAAAGACCAGTGAGAGAGGGAGGAGATCACTCATAGGAGCAGGAAGACTTTTCTGTAGCAATAATAAAACTGTCAAAAAAAAAAAAATGGCCATGATCAAACTGTTCCTCTGCTTTCACCTAAATCTGCATAGGTTGGAAAACCAGTTACACAAAGGCTTAAGTTCGTTTTTCTCCTCTTTTTAGAGGCAGCTCATTTTTAAAAAAGGACTTTTGCTGAACTGCCTACTATGTGGTTTCCTATATTCTTGAACTGATTTAGATAAACGGGGTGGAAATCAACACTACTTCTACTCAGGGTAAATTGACTGAAGTTAGATATGACTAACTTAGTTTGGTTAATTTAAAAGTGTCTGCTCTGAGTAGGACTTGGCTGAAAAGAACCCATAGACTGCAACCCTAAGGGAGAAGATCCATAGGAAGATCTGCTAGATGCTTGGGGTAAGGATCCAGTGGATTTCTGGCTGAACTGGGAGGCAGCCAGGCTACACCGCTGTAGCTTCCCCAACCTCGGTTCAGCTGGGGATACATTGGTTTGTCTCCCCACATGCGGGCAGCCTGGTAAGCCCTGGAAAGGGGCCGTGGTTGGGGCAGGACCACACAGGGGAAACTCAGAGCAAATCCTAAGCACATTCAGTTTGGTCACGTGACCTGGCAACCCAGCAAAAAGTGGGGTGTAACTGAAACACCGTTTTAAAGGCTTGTTTTCCTTCTGCCAGGCTTAGCAGAAGCCCCACTCCTGAATGGAATTTGGTACTTCTCACAGGCTTGCTGTACACCAGCATTTTGTGCATTTGCTTCCAGAATGCAGTTGAGTTGAAAGTAATTACTGCTAAAATAATATGAATTGAGAGGATGCCTTATACCTTATACTTATTATGTTTTTGTGTACCCCACCCTTAGACCATTTGCTATAGGTAGTGATACAGATTAGATAGATAGATAGATAGATAGATAGATAGATAGATAGATAGATAAAGCCAGCCAGCCAAATCAGACCATTGCTCCATCTAACTCAGTATGATCTTCTCTAATCGGCAGCAGCTACTCGGGGTTTTTATGCAATACTGTCTCTCAGACCTAACTGCAGATTCCAAAGATTCAAGCTGGAACTTTTTCTGCTACAGCCTTGCCCCATGGATCCAACAATGCAATCTTATTTTAAATACTTCAAAATCTATATGCCACCTTTCTTCCTTACGGCAGATGTCTAAGGAGGCCAACAAGAAGAATTAACGACTACAATCCTTAATTTTTCTTAAGGAAAGGCAATGGAAAATCTGATGAGATGATGCTGTAAAATGCCCACACGGTCTTAAAACACAGGGCTGTTATTAACGCGCACTAGATCCATGCACCGACTTACTCTTTACTCCCTTGAACACTGTCATTTTCCCCAATAACTACCTGGTGTTTTTATATTGCTTACTGCACAACAGCTTCACACTCATTATCTCAGCAAGCCTCACAAGCACCCTTGTGTCAGTTTCATTTCCATATTATGAGCCAAGGCTTGCCGAAGGTCACCAGACAAGTACAGGCTAAGGAAAGATTTCTCGCCCGGTTCCTGTGCTTCACAGTTCACTTTCTTAACCACCATGACATTTTACAAGCGGTATGGCTGTCACAATAAACCATGGTTTATCGTGAAAAGAATGAACTGCATTAGATGGGTGGGATAGAAATTTCTATATAAATAAATATGTTTATGGGACTAGTAATGTTAAAAATGATAGGGTCTGTTCAGGACAGATTAGTTGTGCATGACAAGACATGCGTTAATGGAACTTTCAGAACCAGGCATCCATGATCTCCCATCTTGTCCTACATTCTAGAGGTATAGAAAGTATGCAAAGCCAGCCTACAATCAAGTGAACATATGAACTTAAAAAGTGGGGATGGGCAGACCTATGGCCATAAATAGTTAAACATATCTACAAAATCATAGCTTTTTTAAAAAAAGTGCTCTTCATTATTCCAGAGAAGTTGTGGTGGCAAAAATACTGAGTTTTAAGGAGGGGATGAACCAGCCCCCCAACTCACACTTTTGCTGTTCCTAGTTCTATATGAAAGAATGAAACTACCTTATCAGCCCACTGTTACTGTCTCTATTGACTTGCAGTGACTCTTCAAGATCTCTCACCTCTGCAACCCCAAGGTCCTTTCTAACAGAGACTCTGGAACCTTTCCGTTGTGAAACATGTGTAACAGAGTTACAACCATTCCCATACACTATCAAAAGTCTGAAAATACTATGCGTTTATTAGTGATATGCAAATTGATTAATTGCATAAAGTACACAATTATTTTAAAACTGACAATACAATTTTCAGCATGACCCCACACTGTCAAACAAGGATATGGCCTTCAGATGAGGCACAAGGTATTAATTCTACCAGTTGTTGTTTTTTAAGCACAAAGATTTGTCGCCGCCGCTACCTCCCCTTTCCCGGTAATTGTACTTACTTCAAAAAATATCTCTGGCCAGACGGTGTCTTTGCCATCTCCCAACCCGGTGGTAGGGGCACATCATCAGGGATTTCAAAGGATGACTGGCGGAGATGTTGAGAAGAAGGCGCCGCTCCAGGAACGATGCCGGAAGGGGTAAGCCCCCCTGGAGAAACGGTTCCCAACTGCAACGATGCTGGAGAGGAGTGGGCACGGACATGCTGAGGTGTCAGAGCTCCTGCTGTCCCTGCATCTGTGCTGGCCTGCAGAGTTAAACAATTCCTTAAGTCTGTGGTGTAGCCAGGTACCCATTATGTCAGCAGCATGCTCCAGAACCCCCACTTTTCATCTAGAAACAGTTAATCTGCCCCAAGGACAGATGAACGCACAGGGCAATGAGACTTCCAACAAGTAGGGTAATAACCAAAGCTAATGTTGAAATGGGCATAAGACAAAAACTGAATTTTATTATTTCATACACAGGTTGTTTTTTTTAACTCCGCGACTGCAGATGCAGGATTGGAATTGGACCAATATCTTTTGTGGAGGAGAAAGCTTTATAACCAGGTGAGGAACTTGGTGTCCAGCAACAACTGGAGTAATATAACTCCCATCAGCCCCCAAAAGTCCATCAGTTGAAGAGTCACAGGCTTCTCATCCCTGCTTTATAAGAACGTTTCTACTGAATGGTTTTGTTTACATGTACATCTTTTAGAATTTTCAGGTATCCCTCATCTCTTTCTAATACCAAGTTCTTGAATCTGTCTGCTCTGTCCTCTACCACTGCCCGCCCCCCGCCTCCATTGCTGTCCCACATCTTTATCAAGGGCTTCAGAGACAGCTGTGAAAGCTGTTTAAATGGTCTTACAAAATGGGACAAATGAGGTCCACATTGCAAACAGTAATACATGTCTGGTTTTGCTAAAATGCGTTCCAGATGACAAAAGATTTGTTGGGGGGGGGGGGGAGAGAAAGCATGATTTAAAGCAGGGCAGGGCAAATCACTCTTTTTCTCCAGGCTAACTTTTCTCCTATTACTGTATCTCCGAGGCAGAACTTCTCAATGCTGCCATTTTAGAATACAGCTGGAGATACAATCCTCACATCCCTTCTGCAATCTGATGGGATTCTACTATAAATTGAACAGAGTGGTGTCTCTTAAACTGCCAAGATACACACACACACACACACACACACACACGAGGGTGAGCCACTGAAGTCGTACCCACTGAAATCAACACATTTCATTAACTATCAATTCCAATCGGTTGACACTGAGCATGACTAAGCTGGATATTGCCCAGAATGGTGTTCAGTGGTCATTGCGTGTTCTCAAGGAACTTTGCATTGCATTGCAGGTGGGCTGGACAAGATGACACTTGCGGTCCCTTTCAACTCTACAATTCTGATTCTATTATTTAGGACATTGGCTGCAGCTTGGGAAACTGGAGACTGGAGTACAACAGGTAGAAAATATGGATGATTAGTTTGGGTCAGGCTTTCCTACTGAATCACAGAGGCTGATGTTGCAGATCCCCTAATCTCTTCTGCACCTTAGGAAGGCTATGAAGCCTGAATTTGCACAACTCAAGAGAGTTTATTAACCTAGGTCTCAGCCCAGCCTTAGACTGTAATCCACACCCAGCAACTGCCAAGTCCTTTACCATCAGCCTAAGTAATTCTCAATTTGTGTTAATATGCTGAATTACTGTCCACCAAGATCTGAACACATAGACATGAAGCTTTTGACAACCACAGACACCTAGACACACAGATAGCTTTTATTCATTTTATGGTGCATATAGATGTATGTCTGCAGAGCTTTAAGGCCCAAGGCATGGAATTAAGTACGCAGTTCAATGTGAAACTGTTTAGGCAAGTATTTTAGCCTTTTGTATTCAAGCAGCACACATGGATTACACTATACAGCTATCTCCATATGGGAGGCAGCTCAAACGCAGATTAATGCCAGTTTGCAAATAAGTAAACCATGAAAAAAACCGCTCTCGTACTTGAAGCTAAAGATGGTTTCGGTACATAGCTAATAACTTTTCTTCTGCAATTGTCAGGGGAGTTTGAGATATTGGACCTACATGGAAAGTATGTGATAAGCCTGTACTACGTTAAAGTTCAAAGGCAGCAAAGCAATCATCTCTACTTGCAACTCTACAACTTCAAGTCTAGGCTTTTTTCCATTTAATATCTGTCAAGTGAATTAATGTTTGGGTAAGAGCTGCATGCCAAGGTTCAAGCAGACTTTTTTTTAAAGCCACACACAAAGCCAAGCCCCTTTTTAAGAGAGGTTTAATAATGGAAAAGCTGACATAATTGGTCACAGAAATATCAGAAGCCATTGCAAAATAGTCACTTCTGCTGGCTGAATAGATGACAATAACTTATGATGAAGACTCAAAATATACTTCTCATATAAAAAATCTTTAAGAAAAAGAACCAATTCCAACTCCCCTCCCCCTCAAAAAAAAAAAAACACCACACAGAGAACCCATTAGCGTAAGTTGCCAAATTATTAACTTCCATCTTGTCTGTTCTAATATTTAAATAATTATCCATAGGCTAAACTTATTCAGAACCCAACATCTTTTCAGACAACTTTTCTCTGGAAGTGTTTATGGTCTGCAAGACTATGGCCTCAACACCTGGATTCAAGCTTCAAGACAGCAAACACTCCACATTACAGACATCAAAGTGTCAACAGTACAATGGCAATACATCCAAGCCCTGACATTAGGAAGGTTCATGCTAACGTCATAGGAATATGCTGCAATCTAATGCTCTTGAGGCACAAAACTGACACAGCTCTACATTTAGAAGTTTTTGGACACTCACACAACTCCCCCCTCAGTACACTAGTCAATAGCAATTACGAGATCAATGTCCATTTGCTTTTCTGAGTGATTAATTCCCAATATCGTTTCAGAGGCTTTAAGCCTTCTTCTTGCAACAAAGGCAAAAACTCTGCTTAGGCGATAGCTAAAAATATTGGTGTGGCGAAAACAGGCCTTGGAATGATATGGGGGGGGGGGTGCCTTATCTAGAAAGCGCAAAATTCAAGGCTTCCATCGCTCCAACTCCTAGCTCAGAGAGAAATGACAGACTTTCCACAATCCTGGGAAGAGGGAATGGGGGATAAGTGTGGTGTGGTGATTAGGGGAGTCAATTAGGACCCGGAAGACCAGGGCTCCCTCAGCCATGAAGTTCACGGGGTAACCTTTGGCCAGTTACTTGTCTCTTAACCCAACTTACTTCACAGAGGAAAGGGGGGAAATGAGGAGGAAAGAACCATCAGCACAACCTTGAATTCCATGAGAAAATGTGTGCTATAAATGTAACAGTAAATAGACAAAGTGCAGGGAATGCAGTATGCAAGTGGGCAAGACAGGGGAGTTAAAGCCCCCTCCCCTACAAATTCCCTTAAGTTAAGGAATAGGGGGGAAACGGAGTGCCGCAAGCATCTTAGAAGGCCTTAGAGCAGGGGTCAGCAACCTTTTCCAGCCGTGGGCCGGTCCACCGTCGCTCAGACCATGTGGTGGGCTGGACTATATTTGGGGGGGGGGGGGAATGAACGAATTCCTTTGCCCCAGAAATAACCCAGAGATGCATTTTAAATAAAAGGACACATTCTACTCATGTAAAAACACGCTGATTCCCAGACCGTCTGTGGGCCGGATTGAGAAGGCGATTGGGCCAAATCCGGCCCACAGGCCTTAGGTTGCCTACCCCTGTCTTAAAGAATGGCATAGTTCCTCCCTAATGGGATAAGGATTAAAGGTAGCTCAAAGGAAGGGATAGGAGAGAACTGCTGCCATCACTCCCACCTCCCCCATTCACAAACAAGTGGCCAGGAAAACAAGCAAACAAAAAAACAGATTAGAGGTGAAGAAGAGGGAAGCTGGCCTGAACAGCTCCATCCAGGGATTTATGAGAGTATAAAACCGGAAGGTAGGTCAACACTTCTTCACAAGCAAAGACAAAATGGAGGGGTGTGAAGGGGCATTTCTACTACTGCGGAAGCAGGTCTATAATAGGCAAAAGTGAAAATTTCCACATAATGAAGAACTCTGGAAGAGGAATGGAGGTGGGGAGAAGAGGATAATTATATGCTGGGAAGTGCTGTGGAGAGGAAGGGGGCCACCACCAAAAGGACTTCAGAGGGTAAAAAGAGGTTTCCAAGCTCTTCTAGAAAGGAAATTACCTTCCATCTCCTAACACAAGGGATGGAGAGAAGGAAGTTTAAGCACTGCCGAACCACTGCACATCATTCTTCTAAATCCGACACTGTCTACTTGAAAATTTAGGATCATTAACAACTGCACTCCACCACCACAAGCTCAGAAGAACTGTGGAGGAAAGGCAAATGAAAAAAGTGATCACTTTACAACAAGAACCAAAAGCAAGGGAACAATATCCACCTATATAAGCACCAAGGCTTATATAGATTCAAGAGGAAGGAGATTCAAGCACAGATTCAAGAGGAAGGAGATGAAAGTTGCATCTTGCGCTGCAGAAACCCAAGAAAGGGACTGAAGTTTAGGATCCCAAAATGAAAGCAGCAGTGCAGGGGAGAAAGCAAGATTCTACCCTATCTTTCCTCCTCCCCTCACAAAAGTGTCAAACTAAAACTGGGGAAATCCAGGTTCAAACTCCCACTTGGAAATGCCCCCCTCACTGCCCAAACTTGGTCAAGTTACTGGCTTGGTCCTTACCTAATATTAACCCATGGCTTAAACAAACTCAGGTTTCTTTGAATGTGCAAGCTCAGCAGGTTAACCATCATTTGATTTCTACCAATGAACGAAGCTGTGGTTGGCTTAGCAACCATGGCTTGTTTTAACCCATGTCTGAACCCAACAACCATGGTTTGTTTGGCCAGCCCACGCCAGACACTCATGATGCTGCACTGGCACGTGGAAACAGTAGCTGGAAAACAACCCCTCCTGGGCTCCTTTGGGAGGAAGAGCAGGATATAAATTTAATAGCTAAAATACAAACCAAGCTTTGGAGGACAAGCAATGGTTTGTTTGCTCATCTGTGAGAGGACTCACATTTGGCTGAACAAACCGTGCCTTACCAATTATGTGCAAACTGTAATCACTCTCTTTCGGCCTAACTACTTCACAAGGTTGATGCAAGGAAAATATTGTGGTTGGGTAGAAAACCATGTATGCCATCTTGAGTTCCTTGGAGCATAACAAAGTAATACAGTGGTACCTCTGGTTACGAACTTAATTTGTTTCGGAGGTCCGTTCTTAACCTGAAACCGTTCTTAACCTGAGGTTCCACTTTAGCTAATGGGGCATCCCGCTGCCACTAAGTGATTTCTGTTCTCATCCTGAAGCAAAGTTCTTAACCCGAGGTACTACTTCTGGGTTAGCAGAGTCTGTAATCTGAAGTGTTTGTAACTTGAGGTACCACTGCAAATCTCTACAAGAAGCCACAGGCTTCTAGCATAATTATGAGACAAATTCTTCTCCCCTTTCCTGAAAAACTAGGAACGGGTGTTGAATACATCAGACAACTGCAAGGAAACAGAAAACTATGGAGTGCTTTTCACGTAAATAAAAATAAAAATCAGTAACTGAGTTTTGTTATTGTTCTGAAAGAATACACACACAAACTCTGGGTGTGTAAAGGCAACTTCCCAACTAGCAAAGTAGTCATAGGCGGGTATTTACGTCTTTAAGTGTCAGATACACAGGATCAAGCTGCCTGGAAGTCACACCCTCTGACCTGGAAACCCTTTTCCTCAAGGCTCAGGGCTGCCTCACCCACAGCATTTTTGTACACTCAAGTAGGAAAAGCAAACACCTGTATATACAGTTGCACATGGGAAGCATACAAATGTTCATTTTGCTACAGAAGCTCCATCTCTTCAAACCTTCTTAAGCAGGCCCTGAAAAGCTATTTGTTTGCTGTGGCTTTATGGTAATGAGATTGTGAAATATGTGGTGCTAGTTTACTGTGGCTGTACTGTAGTTTTAAGGTTTTACTGGGGACGATGACTGTAGTTGTAAGACCACTTACTGTGTTTAATGTACTTTTGTCTACTTGCTACTTTCATTTATTATTTTTGCTCTATATCTGTTGGGTGGACCCATGTACCTTGTACGTTGCCTGGTGAGTTTCTTTTATAAAAAGCAAGATACAAATCTAATAAATCAATACATACCTGCACCCATCTATTTAGCAATATATGGCAGCTTCCTAATGTGTATACATGGCAAAAATCCAGGTAAACATCAGGCAAGTGTTCAATTCTGAATAACCCCTCCACCCCACACAAGAAATACAAGAAAAGTGTGTGTAAAGGCTGTCATCAGGAGGCAAGGCTACACTTGTTTTTACCTGAAAAGCAGTGTGTAACTGCATCTGCCCATGATTCTTTTCCTGACATCCTTAACTCTGGTTTTCCTTTCCTCCCTTTATTTACCCTGTTGTGTCATCCTCTGTCAGCATTTAGATTGCAAGCTCCTTGGGGCAAAGACCTGCCTTTTTTCATCCATCTTACCCAATGAAACATCATTTGCAAATGTTAGATGATGATGATGATGAAGACGATCACAGACGGCGAGAGACAATGATTTATTTATTTTTTAATCATACTCCTACCAGTATGGTGCAAGACAATCTGCACTGAACTCTGAAACACAGTATATCATTAACTTTGATTCATGATTTCGTACACCCCAATGAAACACAGAACTCAGGTCATAGGCAAGGCTGCTCTACCTTCCCTTCAGGTAGCTTGACCCATTGAAACAAAGTGAGATTTACTTCTGAGTAGACCCCTAACAGAGTTACACTGCAACAAAAAACCTATTCCCTATCTGGAGTTCATGGTGAGAAAGAAACGGGGGAGGGAGAAAGAGAGTATGTCGCTACTATTGTTCTTAACCACTTTATTCTTAAAATGCAGCCCATTCAAAGGCAGCGGACAAAAGTTTATGGAAAGTGAGATGGGGGGGGGGTATTTCAAGAAGTGGTGTGTAAGCAGAAGACAGCCCTTTCTCTACAAATAAATATAGCTATTACAGCTTTTGATCCTACCCATGTTTGCTCGCTTTTAAATGATTCCCACCCATTCCCCGCTGCTGTTTTTAAGACAGATTTTTGTAAGCCGCCTTGAGTCCTGGGGGGAGGGAGGGAAAGGCGGGGCACAAACAAATAAAACTATTAAGAAATAAAAACAAGAACTTGTAATGATATCATAATTACTCCCCCCCCCCGCGCAAAAAAAGGCCACCCACACCCAAACAGGAAAGTTTCTCTCTCTCCCACCCCCAACCTCGCTCACCTGGCGGGAGTGGGCCTTGGGCTCGGGCGGCTTGAAGAAAGAGTCGGGCAGCTTCCGGAGCCTCATGGGCAGCGTGTGGGGGACGTTGGCGCCCTTGGGGTTCATGACGGCGTTGAAGAGCGCCTCCAGGTCCGTCTCCGAGTCGCCGCGGACGTGCACGATCTGGTGGCCGGCCGGGGGTGGGCCGGAGACGGCGCCGCCGCCGCCGCCGGGCTGCTGAGGCGGCGGCGCCTGAGGAGGGGGCTGCCCCGAAGAATTGGGGGGCGGAGGAGGCTGCTGCTGCTGCCCCGGTTGCTGAGAGGCCGACTGCGGGGGCTGCCCGGCGGCGTCCATGGCGGCGGGCTCCCGTCCCCACCGACTCCTCTCTCGCTCGGCTCGGTCTCTCTCTCAAGCGGCCGCAGCTCCGCGCTCTCCGTCCCGCATCCCCCGCCGCCGGTTCTGGCTGCCCGCCCGCCTCCTCCTCCTCCTCCTTTAAAAAGTTCCTGCGAGTTTGCGCCTCCTCCACACGCAGCAGCGCGACGCAGCTCCTCAAACCAACACGGCGAGGAGGAGGAGAAGGAGAACTTATATATATATATCTATATATCTTTCGGAGGAATCTCGTCCCGCGCGCCGCCGCCGGATCCGCGCACAAACACCGCCAAACAAAAGTTCTGAGACGCGCCCGCCCGAGCCAGCTCCGCCCAGCGAGAGCCCGCCCGCGCCGAATCCGGCGGGACTTTAACGCAGCCCAGCCGGCGAGGGTGGGGGGGAAGGATCCTCCTCCTTCTTCTCCTGCTGCTGGACTTCTCGCGCCCGGCCGCGCTGGATTTTAGAGAGAGGACATTCTTTCTCTCCCCGCCCCTTCCAGTTTTTTCTCTTCTTCCCCGCCTTCACTCCACTTTTTACTCTCTCTACGTCTCCCCACCACCACACATAAACACAGAGCACCCCCGGCGTGGGGTGAGTTTTTTCGGTTTCACGCGCCCGCCCGCGCTGCTGTTTCCCGTCGCGAATGTTGTCCGGCAACCGCGGGTTTTTACAGGACTTCGCTTTAAAAGAAAGAGGTTTTCCATCCCTCCCACGGAGACGGGGAGGAGGGGAAGTTGGGGGTGGTTGGGTTTCCCCCTCCCTCTCCCGCACCAGAACGAGTGGTAGGGGGGATGAGGGAAGGAAACGAGACCCTAATCACAGCACAGGCTCCAAACCCCACACTTTTTTGGGGGGGGGAGGGAGAAATCAGGGCGCCCCTTCCTCCCTTGACTGCGGTGCAAGCTGCTGCAACGCCTCCCCGTCCCCCAAAATGGGCTGCAGAAAAAGGCCAGAGCTCCTCTTCGCAGAACCAGAGTCACAAGCACGCACACACACACACACACCCTCCTTGACACGGGAGCTGGTGGTGGGGACGTGGGGGGGGGGGGGGAACAAGTGCAAGGAAAGTTCCGGCCCACACGCAGACAGCACTGCAAGCCTCTTGTCTCCCGCGACGTTCCCAAACTCCAGGTGGATCTGTTTTCGCTTTGGTTTGTTTCTTTTTCTGATAGCAGAGATTGAAGCTCTTCGGACCAAAGGCAGATGACCAGAGGCGAAGAAAGAGCCCTAGGCCCTTGTGCGTTTGTGTTTGGTTAAAAATAGGGTTCTGGTGCAGTCCGATTAAAAAAAAAAAAGTTACAAAAGGTAAAGTAGTATCCCACTAAGTTTTTTCTTTTCATTCAGAGTAGACCCCCTTAAATTAATGAGCGTGACTTAAGTTGGGTCTGTTAACTTCAATGGATCTACTCTGAGTAAAACTTAGCTTTAGCAAAGTGGTACTTCAAGTTAACAGATACTTGTACTACACTTGACTACATACATTTGCTCACAAAACACAAATCCATCGCATTGCAAAGATGGCAATTAAAAATACGATGTTATGAATAAGCTTTGATTTATACAAAGTGATTTTTTTAAATGGTCCACTGAAACGCCTGTAATTTTCAAGTAGTCTGCAGGGGGCAGGAGTGTGAGAAACTCTGCTGCATTCTTGTCTAATTTACTGCCTGTAGTCCAAAATTTAGAATATGAAGCTGCGGTATACTTCAGACCATCTAGCTCAGAATACTGTCTATTGGCAGTAACTCTCTGGGGTTTCAAATGGGGCATTTCCAGCCCCAGCCGGAGATGGTGGGGATACAGCTGGAGACTTTTTTATTTATAAATAATAAACAATGCATCCATAAAATGACTGGCTACTTGAGAAGCATTTTAGACAACAACATAGGCTTTCGGTAGTCAAGGCAGCAACAGGCTGTAGAAGCTGCATAATCTGCAAGCTATATTAAACTGATCACATCCAAAGACTTGGGGAATCTGCCATGTCATCACATGCCATTTTTAAATTGCGATTGAAATTAATGCTGCATTCTTAGTTTTAGATTTTATGATTTATGTGAAAATTGTTTTCCATTTGCTTGTGTACTTTTTGATGTGTTTTATTTATTGCTTATGACTTTTGTTATGTTGGTAATTATGTAAATCTTGTCATGTTGTAAGCCGCCTTGAGCATTGTTTTAATATGGAAAGACGGCATACAAATAAAATGATAATGTTGATGATGATGATGATGGGAGTCCCTCCTAGTTGGGTGACATCAAGCCACTTACCCCACTCCTGGGCAATTATATCTTGCAAATAAAACATATTTGCGATTAATTATAAAATGGGGTTATGAAACACATCTGAACTCGCTCTTGGCCATCAATATGCCAGCCATGTCAATAGTGTCAGCAAAGCCGTGCAAGAAATCTTCCAAAAGGAAATTCCCATTGTTTACAAGCAAATGGCGAAAAGTTTCTTTAAGGAGTGTGGGTGGGAGGAGAAACTGCCTGAGAAGTAGGTCACAAACTAAAGCACCAAAATAAAGTTGTAATCAAAGAAGTACCATTGAAATCAGTGGAGCTTACTTCAGCATATAAACATTGTGAGTTACTACAGGCACTCCTGCCTTCATTGTCCTTAAAGGGAGGGGTCTTTTCATACAGAGAAACAATACTAAATAGTTTTAAGAAAATTACTACAGATCGTGCAAGCCTGAACTATCTCATCCTACTCTCTTTGGTGAAGTTACCTACCTTACAGAGTTGTTGTAAGGAATGCAACTAGAAAATGCTTGTGAAGCACTTTGAGCACTTGAAAATGCTATACAAAAGCCACATACTGCTATTGTTGTTGTTGTTGTTATTATTATTATTTATAATGATTAAAGGCCATAAGGTTTTTATTTTCAGTATTTAGAGGCCACTTTTAACACCATACATGCTCACAAAGCAGTTTACTCAGCAGTCAAAAAGCAATACAATCAAAAAAATATAATGGTTAAAACCCCCCACAAAAGCTCAGTAAATAAGCAGAGTACTACAGCACAACTAGACATGGGAAGGCCTGGGGGGGGGACTGGAAAAATGGGGGGGCAGTTTTTTGTTTGTTTTTTCATTTCCCCCAAAGCCGTTTTTTGGTGGGGGCGGGAATGAGGGGGAAAGTGTGTGGAATATTCAAACTATATTAAACTGTGTGTTTTTTTAATTTTTCAAAAAAAACCCCCCAAAAAAAGGCTTTTGGAAAAAACGTGGTCCGTCCCCCCCAATTTTCCCAGGCCTTCCCATCTCTAAGCACAACACAGCCTTTTGATCCAGAGCAGGCTAACCAAACCCACTATACGCCTGGGTAAACAGAAATGTCTTGAGTTAGCTACATCCCTGATGAGCCTGAGTTGCCTTCTGTCTCTCCAAAGCAGAATTCCTCAAACTCGGCCCTCCAGGTGTTTTTGGCCTACAACTCCCATGCACCCTAGCTAGCAGGACCAGTAGTCAAGGATGATGGGAATTGTAGTCTCAAAACATCTGGAGGGCCGGGTTTGAGGAAGCCTGCTCCAAAGGAAGGAGTTCCACATCTGGGGCCAACCACAGAGAAGGCCCTAACCTTCATCTCCACATGGAGCAGCACTCCATGGGATAGTGAGAAGGCACTCCTCTTCCAAACTCAAAGCCTGGGCCAACTGGTATGGAAAGAGATGCTCCATCGAATGCCTAAGTACCAAGTCATTCTCGGCTTTGTATTTTAACATCCATACCTTGAATTGGACATACTACAATATAGGCAGCCAGTGCAGATCCTGTAGAACAGGTTTTAAATGGCTGTGCCAATCAGTACCCTAGTACCACCATTTTGTGCTAGCTGCAGTTTCCATACTGTCTTCAAGGGTGCGTTAAGAGTAGTCAAGAAAAGTCATCAGAGCTTGCAAATTGGACTGACAGAATCACAATATCCCTTTCAAAGTGCATCTTTTTATCTCAAAATAAGAGACTTCTTTCTCACAGTAATACGAGTTTGGAAATGTTACACCTCTTTAATAGTTAGAAAAATATAGAAGGATATTTCATACTCCAAAACATGTTTAGGAAATAATACAGGCTCTTTTTTTCAATCAGTAATTTATTAAGCTAGTTTTTTTTTAATATAAAATAAATAAAGTTAAAATGTATCGATGCAACAACCTAGTTTTAAAAAGAAAACTTTGTAACAGCAAAATATTAGTCAATACAGGAGTTCCAAAACTTTTTAGAGAATATATTCTGTAAGTATTGGTATTGCCTTACAGTTTTCAACAATAATACAAATAGCATGTGTGCAAAATCAACATCGGTGCCCAATGTCTAGGTAAAATAGATCTCACTGTAAATAACAGAATCTTGACAAGTTATTATTATTTATTAAATATTAATATAATTCATTAAAGTTACACTTTTAAAACAACAACAACAACACCCCTCTAATAATCAAATATATCTGAGAAGAGAGTCAATTATAAAAACACGCTTCACCAAAAGAGTGGTACAAAACATAGATGTGTCGTTTCAAAGGATTCACAATCAAATAGGCAAAATTCTGTTCATGGATGTTGGATGAAGGGTAACAAAGGCCATGAGCATCCTAGAAGACAAAATATTTAGCATTAATATAAGGTACTAAAGTGTGATACGAATTAATCCTGAACACTACAAAGCCTGACTTAAATGGGATTAAGCAAGCACAGCTCTTTGGCTCTGTTCTGTTTGAATTTGGCTTGTTTTAGTAAACCACATGCGGGAGATCAGATACTATTGGCGCTCATCACATCAGCTCTGCACTGCAGGTAACCTGAAAAGATTATCAGCACAACCAGGCTGGAAGTGGCTTGGACTGGTAGTGGTCAGTTGTCTCACATTTCCCCTGCCCTCATTTCTGCTACATAGGGAGCAGAGGCAGCTGAGGAGGAAAGAGAGGAGACAAGAGACTGCAGTTAATGGGAGAGTGCTGGCAGAACTACCGTATTTTTCGCTCTATAAGACACACCAGACCACAAGACGCACCTAGTTTTTGGAGGAGGAAAACAAGAAAAAAAATATTCTGAATCTCAGAAGCCAGAACAGCAAGAGGGATTGCTGCGCAGTGAAAGCAGCAATCCCTCTTACTGTTCCGGCTTCTGGGATTGCTGCACAAACTGCATTCGCTCCGTAAGACGCACACACATTTCCCCTTACTTTTGAGGAGGGAAAAAGTGACTCTTATAGAGCAAAAAATACGGTAAGTCCAAAGCCAGAGCTGTCTCCATCTCTTAACAAGAACTGCTGCATGAAAAGGGACCATGGAAGCATCCTTTCCAGGCAAATATCACCCAGTGGAGAGCCAGAAATATTGCAGGTGAAGGTGCTGTACTGTCAGTTGTGGGACTACAAGGAGCGCTACTACAGCACTGATTAATGTCTTTCAACAGCAAGGGCAAAAATACCAAATTGGTATGAATATAAGCCTCACTTTCTCCCCAAATTCCAACCGTGAAAAGGTAAAGTGCAGCTTTACAACTCCAAAACAGAAGCAGGACAGAAATGCAACTGTATCCTTAAATAGATTTTTGGATCATAAGCACAATGCCCAGTTTACCTTGGAAGGTTGTTGTGTAAATTGAAAAGGTTACGTCCAAATCTACAACATCCATTTATACAATCACATCAAGATGGTCCTCAGATTTACAAAAGTAAGTTGTAGTAACGGATGCAATCAAGTGCTGTAATATATTGGATGCCAACATAGCTAAAAGTACAAATGCCCATCGTAGTTCTCATTCTTAAAGTGTTATGAAAAACTGAGGAAAAAATAATTTTAAAATCTTGCAGGAAAATCCTCATGGTTCAGCAAAAGTTATGCACTTTTATGTCTCATTGGTTTTGATGGGAATGATCCTAGCACATGTTTACCTCTCCCATTTTGGCCATAAGAAGTTTGTTTCAATGTCTAAACTAACAAGTTAACAAGATTTAAAGGAGAAAAAACAATACAACAATAATTTCTAATAAATTTTATGTCTTTTTTTGACAATTAGAATCAACATGGTTTGCCACCCAAGTCAAATTATGGTTTTGAAATGTTCTAAAAATTTGAACTAAAGTAGTCAATAGATGCAGAATTTTGTTGGATGACTTCTCAGCTATCTGTAAAGATTTTTGTTTATTATTTTATCTTCAACAAGGTCTTTGAAAGATTATGGTTACTGAAAGTTGCATTTTTTTGTGTATAACATTTCCTGTGAATTTACTGTTCTTAAGTGCTTAGTGTTATAACAACAATTTCACCCATCAAAATCAATGGGATGTAAAAGTACTTTGCTGTGGCTTGATCATGCCCAAGCAGTGTTTGCTTTACTGTCTTTTTTCGTAATTTGCTTGAAATTTATATCTGAAAATATTTCGGTTACATGATTAGTACCCCTCCTCCTAATGAAATACTTACATAAGCGCAGACTTTAAAAATGGTAGATATTATTTTTATTTCCTTAGTTTCAGGATCCTTTTGAACACTGAAATTCAAAAAAGTATAAACTGTTTTAATAATGACATCTGGAACAGTCAGAACTTACAGTCCAAGACAGACTGTGTGGATTGGCAGCTAAAGAGTTAATAGAACACAAGATCATATGAGACCTTCAGGGTCAAAGAAGGAGCAGTAGAACAACAAGTAAAAACATGAAACATAATAGAAAAAGAGAAAGGAAAGCTTCCAGAAGAGAGTGGCTAGCAAGTGGGTGGGAAAATATTGAAAAATGTCATGGCAGCCAAGAGTGAACACTGTCTTGCTAAGGGTGTTATGGCTTTAAGCTGTGCTTAGAGATCTGAGTGGAAAAATGGATGAAAAGGTGGAATTAAGAAATGAAAAGGAAAGGGAGGAAAACGACTCCAGAAGATTTTTAGGGTATGTTGTGAACCCCTTGTTCCCAAGCTTCTTTTTGAACTGGTGCTCCAACTAGCCATGGCAAGGGTGGGAGTGGAACTCTGTATGTTGCTGCTCAATTTGCAGGTTGCTAGAATAGGATCACACTCATAAACCTTATTGGCTATGCTTTCTACCTGGGAGCCAGCTTCTACCTATATCTTCTGTAGACAAGGTTGTTCCTTATAAGATGACAAGGAAGAGACTAGGCATTTATACTAGCGTTGCAAACTTGTTTCCTGCCCAGCCCTGCTTAGATCATATATGTGATGCCATTGCAAAGCTGAAACCTGCCCCAGAGCATCTTCCATGATCACACCAACAAGTAAAACAAGTAAGTAAATCAGATTCACATTAAAAAAGCAAAAACATATTCACCTCACAAGTTCTTTATATAAAGCCTTTGTGGTTTCTAAGTATGGACCAAGTTCATCTTCATATTGACAAAGAGCTCCTCCAAGGCAAAGATGCTTAAAAAGACAGAAGAGAAATTCCTCCCGGTCTAAATGGCTAAATAAGTCATAGTGGTCTGAATCTTCCAGTAGAAGTACCTATCATGAGACAAGGAGGAAAGACAATGTAATATGGATAATGATTTATAAATGATTTTACAAAAAGACACTATTTTGTATTCCCAGTGGTTTCTGTTTATATATACATGCAATAAATTTGGTAATTAATTTGAGTATAAGGTAAAGGTACCCCTGCCCGTACGGGCCAGTCTTGACAGACTCTAGGGTTGTGCGCCCATCTCACTCAAAGAGGCCAAGGGCCAGCGCTGTCCGAAGACACTTCCGGGTCATGTGGCCAGCGTGACATCGCTGCTCTGGCGAGCCAGAGCCGCACACGGAAACGCCGTTTACCTTCCCGCTAGTAAGCGGTCCCTATTTATCTACTTGCACCCAGGGGTGCTTTCGAACTGCTAGGTTGGCAGGCGCTGGGACCGAACAGCAGGAGCGCACCCCGCCGCGGGGATTCGAACTGCCGACCTTTCGATCGGCAAGCCCTAGGCACTGAGGCTTTAACCCACAGCGCCACCCGCGTCCCTAATTTGAGTATAGTTATTTTAAAAAAGTATGCAGTGCTGCAGCAGGGAATCCGGACCACAATCTGGCCCAATCACTGACCAAACTGCACAGCTGCCATCAGCTTTGAAACATATGTCAACAGGAAATAGCCCCATCAAAAAAGTCACCAGTTGCTAGAAAACATTTCCCCCCCTGGAAATTCAGTGTCCTCCGCCACGATTAAACAGAGGCGGTTCTAGGGTGGTGTCATGGACTGGCTGGATGCAGAGTAGTAGTGGGAAGCAGCAGCTGGGGGATTGGTGGTGGGACGATGTGTGGTCAGAGGGAGAAGAGAGAGAAGACTGGGAAGAGGAGGTGTTGGAAGCTGAAGAGGGAACAGGCTTTAGTGGGCAGGGAGAGGCTGTGGCAGAGGGCAGTCCAGACTCATTGAGGCAGGAGGAGGGAGGTAGGGAGGCAGACAGAGATGAGGCAGACTGCTGAAGAATCCAGGGAGTCTCCCCCTCCTGCTGCGACCAGTTCCCCTCTCCCGTCTCCCAGAACACGCAGAGAAATGAAAAGTGTGGAGCAATGAGATAAAAGGCGACGTAGCATCAGTTTGCTGGGGATGGAACGAGGGAAGGAGCCTTAGAGAGTGGTGGGAAGCAATCCTTGCAGTGGCTTCATTAGGGCAAGACTGGGAAGCATTGTTGTGATCACTAGGACTGAGCCGTTTTGTTTCTCTGAATAAAGAGTTAACATCACCGACATCAGGTCCTCACAGGTGGTGCAACTGGTGTGGTTGCACTAGGCACTGCGCTACAGGGAGTGCCAAAACAACGCTATAGAATGGAACATGAGAGGTGAGGGGTGCTGAATTTTAGCACTCCACAGAGCCCAAAATCTGCCACTGGCTTAAGTCCAGCAACATCTAGAGAGCCACAGGCTATTCACTGCTCTAGCACATCTTAAGTTATCAGTCTTCCTCAAGAGCAATGTCTATATAAACCAGCCCACAAAACCAAGGGAGGTCACCATCAGTCAAGATGCAGTAGCGCGTCCTAATTTTATCACGATGAGCTTTTTTTGGACATAGAAACACTTTCTGAACCTCAAGCAGGTTTTGACTCTGCGGAGGCAAAAAGGAACTGAGCAAGTGAATTTCTTGTTCTGCACCACAATTGGTCAAAGGGAGGAGTAGGAGTACGCTCCAAGCATAAAAAGCTTGTATATTTTGCAATTTGTTATAAAACTGGCTGCAAAATGCAGTTCTCTGAAACTACATGCTGACATCAGAAGAAAGATGAAAGAAAACTGAGAATAAACACTTTGGAATTTAGTGCTGTTTATGAACACACAATCCATATGGAGGCTATAAATATTAGCTGTGATAACTATGTGGTTGCCCTGGCAAGAAAAAGTGACTAATAAATGATAATTAAACTATAAAATAATAATAGACAGAAGGCAGATGTTAACTACACTTGCACTAACCTTTCTTAACTCATCAGCAATGAGAATATCATCGTGATATTCATCAAAACACTTTACAATACTTCCACTTTCTCGAACAACCCCTTTACAGTATAATCGGTCAAAAAATGACATGGAAACTTGCTTGCACAGAATATTCTTGACATCAATTTTTCTCACACTGGTATCTGAAACATATGGCAGAAATCAAATGAATAATCACAATAGCATTTACAAATCTGCAAGATTAAATTTTCATATCTGAACAAAGTGGCTTAATACTATCAAGGTTACATTTTAATTTGGAACATTTTAAACCTGTTGAAATGTTTCCCAACTTACTACATATGAAAAATATGACTACCTTTAGACCCAGTGTGGTGGAATAGGGATAGAGCTTGGTTAAGAGAAAGCAAGATAAATTCCAACACAATTACAAGCAGGTCACAAAGCATACAAAAGTTGGCAAAACCCCCAACTTGGTGTAGAATTCTTCTCTCTTCCCTAATTCCTAGTCCAGCACATGGTGAAGATATTTAAATGTGAAGCAGCCAATGAAATGGTGCAGGCATGAGGAAATGTGAAATGTTGTGACGTGAGGACACAGGGTAGATGGAACTAGACCCTTTGGGATGGAAGGGGGGGTTACATGGATACACCATTTTCAACAGCATTCTCATGTTCTTTGTAAGTACTGTAGTTCCATTCCCAGTAGGGTGGCCTTTGTAGATCACTTATCTCTCAGTCTAACCACAGGCTAAAATGTTGCCCTGAGGAAGAGCAGTATGCAAATGTAACAAGCACACATTGGGCATGATCAGCTTAGAACTTCTTAGAACTTCTGTTCACTGGACTGGAATGAACAGGAAATATGCAAGTGTTCTCTTGCCCAATTTTCCATTATGAAATAATTATGAACAGCTCATATAAAATTATTTATTCAGTAGTATCAAACCTGAGGAAACTACAAAAAGGAAGCAATAAAGATGTCAATGAAGAAGGAGGTACTTTTACTCAGTCTCCCAAAAAACACTTAAAGGCTATCTTAAAAATAAATAGATCAGGAACTCTTTTGAAGAGACTAAGATGAAAGAGAAACAGCTGGCAATGCATTAATGTCTGCAAATGCAGGCGATAATGTTCATCATATAAATTTAATACATTTTACATCACCTTTCAACGGTAAACTGACCTAGAAATGTTTTAACAGACCACAAGCAACAGGAGGGATTTAAATAAAAGTTTGAATATTGTTACTTAATATTTAACAATCTTTTAATATTGTTCATTGCCATTTTATGAATGTATCTTCATGCTACTTTGGTATAAGCTGTGTTGAAAGGATCTGTATCCTGAAAAGCAATATATAAATAACCGCTACCAATCACACCATCATTAGAATCAGCAAGTCATTTTGCAGAGGAAAAGGAATTATCACACTGAAAACGGATTTATAAGAGAAGTTGTCCCAAAGTTGTTATTTTTACCTAATGTAGTCCATTGTCCAGAAGGGGAAATCAATTTCAAATTGCTGTTAACATCTGGATGATTGAAAAAGGCCTGGAAGTAGAGTCAATAACAATTGGCAGTTAAACGGATTCTATTATCCAATTTGATACATGTATCAAATAAGGTGGCTTTGGCTTGATTTAAGACCATAAAAGGGCCCTGCACCAGAGGTCCACCAGTCCTATATTTCCCACTAGCCAAACATATGCCTATAGGAAGCCCCCAAGTAGAACATGAGGACAACAGCCCCTTCCTGTTGTTCATCAGTGACATGCTGCCTCTGACCCATCAGGTGCGACATAGTCATAATAACCAGTAACCATTGATAGCTTCATCCTCTGTAAATTTGTCTAATCCTCTCCAAATGTCTGACATTCAAGATTGCTGACCAAATTAGGGTTTTCATTCATGTCTATTTATAAATGAGACAGGTCTGCCCAGCTGCTTCTGAGCAAACACAATCACAGTTTGCAAGTTCACACAGGGGTATAATTCTTCCCCTTAAAAAAAAAAAAAACCACAACACTATGGGAATGACCTGTAGAAGCACTCTTGTGAACAAAAACAAACAAACAAAAAAAAGGATTGTGGGAAATGAGAAACAAGTTTTTTAAAAAATAAATAAATAAATACACATGTTCTCTTACTTAATATAATAGAAATCATTAAGTAGCATACATAAAAACAAGAAAAACACAACCACATTCAATAAAATATCCTAAAAACTAAAAATTTAAAAATGCAACTGTATATCACAAATTAAACTGGGCAGCATATAACCCGGGTTGGAAACAGGGTTGTATTTAAAATAATGCATGCTGCCGTTTTGCCCTGTTGTGCTTCTAGCCATTTGATATTTTAATACCGCTTCCATTTTAGTAATATTTATTACACACCACTTTGAACATTTTAATCAAAATTCCAAAGTCGCCTATCAATCTACAGACTACCTCAAAAGCTGGTGGACTCTCATTCACTGGAGGTTTTTAAACAAGAGGTTGGATGACTATCTGTCATCCTATGCGATTCCTGGGGTCGGCCTAGATGACCCTTAGGTGTCCCTCCCAACTGTATGAAAAGCACTTTTAAACTAATAAACCAGATTTGGTTTACTACCATAATGAAATCATCCCTCTGGTAGCCTTTGAAGTTCTGATCAAAGCTGAATGCCTGTGCAGCGATTCTGCCATCCATGGACCTGTGGAATGTAGAAAAAGAAGTCCGTCAGGCTTGTATTCTTCATGTAATAATAATAGGGGATTCTGCACTGGAAAAAAATGATGATAAAATAATCTTTAACGTGGCATTTTATTTTATTTTTTGAAAAGTGATTTAAGTTCTGGAGCAGAGGTGGATGCCAGCAATGATTTGCTGAAAGATTTCCAATTACAGCAGTGAAGCCTCTCGATTAGGGAAGTTTAGGGAAGTTTTTAATGTTTGATGCTGTACTGTTTTTAATATTCAGTTGGAAGTCGCCCAGAGTGGGCGGGGTATAAATAAATTATTATTATTATTATTATTATTATTATTATTTCCTGATCCTGAAACGCACCTTGCCCTCCCACAGTCCTGAGGGCAGCCTCTACCCTGAAGACTGACCCCCATTTTGCATTTCACCCCACTTTTCCCTCCCCCTCCCCCCCCCCCGTCTGAGAAACCGCAGGAGGAATGGCCGCTTCTCCCCACCACTTGAGGAGGCGGTCTCGGGTGTCCCTGCTCTCCAGCACTGGGAAGCTTTTTTGCGGGAGGTGATGGAAAGCGTAGCGGGGCTCCCCGCCTTCGTCCCCGTAGGCGGCCATTGCTGCTTCTGCAGGACGCGGGCGGTTCCCATGGCAACGCGCTCTCGCTGGCCGCTCAGCGTTGCACCTTTTTTTAGTCCCCCCAGGAAACAAGCAGCCCGGTGACAATGGTTCCGCTTCTGCAACGCAGGAGATTTAACATCTGCAAGCAGCTGGTTGAGGGGTAGGGAGCGGGGCGGCTGAGCTATTTTCTCCATATTTAAGTGGATGGATATACTTTCGCCTTTCAGGAAGTTTTGGTCGCTCTCTCTCAATGTATATGCGTGTGTGTATTTGTGTGTTGCTGTGTTCTCATTAGTCTTTAAGATATATATACACACGCCTGTTTTGGTTCGTCATTGTTATATATGTTTTACACAGCGACTAACAAACACATTTATTATGTCTGTGTATGTCTATTATGTTCACAATAGCACATGATGGGCGCACTAGGCCACTTCCATTGGTGGAATTAGCGCTGCTACAGGTGTGCCACCTATTTGTAAGTTTAGAAACCTCAGAAATCTGAGCATATCTTTACTGGGGATCTGTTTGCAAAATATTGTGGACTTCTTTGACTTTTTCATTTTTTTTAGCTTCACGGCTAATCCTTAGCTGATACTCCATCTTGACTTTATGACTTGAACATCAAGCCAGCTTTTTGCTCACTGTTTTGTGGCATTCTAGTTGGTCTTAATAAAAGTATTGCCACACACACACATTTGTAAGTTTAGTGTGGCAGCGCCTGCACTTGGGAACTCCCTGCCTATTGAGACCAAGCAGGCGCCTTCACTTTTCTCTGTTCGGCACCTGCTACAAACATTCCTGCTTAGACAAGACTACACAGGTGCTACCTCCTCCTGCCAACCTAGCAGTTCGAAAGCACTTCAAAGTGCAAGTAGATAAATAGGTACTGCTCCAGTGGGAAGGTAAACGGCGCTTCCATGCGCTGCTCTGGTTTGCCAGAAGCGGCTTAGTCATGCTGGCCACATGACCCGGAAGCTGTACGCCGGCTCCCTTGGCCAATAAAGCGAGATGAGCGCCACAACCCCAGAGTCATCCGCGACCGGACCTAATGGTCAGGGGTCCCTTTACCTTTTACCCAGGTGCTTAGAAAGTTGAGGTAATTTTAATCTGCATGAGTGTTTTACCTTTTGTATGTTTTGAAGCAAAAAAATTCTGAGAGTTGTCAGAAGAAAGAACAGTTTAGGGAGTTGGGTATGTTTAGCCTGGAAAAGAGGAGACTGAGAGGAGATATGATAGCTATTTTGAAACATCTAAAGGGCCATCACATGGAAGATGGAGCAAGCTTGCTTGCTCCTGCCCTGGAGGGTACAACCCAAACCAATGACTCCAAGTTACCAGAAAGAAGATTCCGGCTAAACATCAGGAAGAACTTTTTGACAGTAAGAGCTGTTCGACAGTGGAATGGATTCCCTCCAAAAGTGGTGAACTCTGCTTTCTTGGAGGTTTTAAAGCTGAGGTTGGGTATCCATCTGTCAGTCATATGTGAGAGTCCTGCATTGCAGGGGGGTGGTCTCAATGACCCTTGGTACACTTCTAAGATTCTATGGTCCCCCCCCCCCCTGATTTTACTGTTCCATCTTTTGTAAACCTCTTTGAGGTTGTTTGTTGTCTTTACAATCAAGTGGTATATCCGTTTTTATGAAACAAACAAAATAATATACATAACGATTTGTCACTATGAAAATCACACACACTGAGTGGCGTAGGGTGGGGGGTGCAGGGGGGGCTGGACACACCGGGCACAACATCTGGGGGTTAGGGTTAGGGGGCGCAAATCCACGGGTTAGGGGGCGCAAATTACTTGCCTTGCCCCGGGTGCTGACAACCCACGCTACACCACTGCACACACTATGAAAGCAATTCAGCATGCACAAATTAAATAACTATCGTACGAGTCTTCCTGATGAGTGTTAGTAAACAGTGGCAGTAGCATCATTATTATAGGCAGAGTCATCAATGTGGAAGTGTTTCAGCACTTTCTGCATACACCATCACCTGTGGCCTATTCCACCCCCCAACCTGTTCCTGATCATTACTACTGAGGGTGTATGCCACCGCCCTCTACCAAGCCCACTGCACTCATCCCTGTCATTCATAACCTGTTCTGAATGAGGCAACAAACTTTGTTGGTTTCTTTGTATGTACTCCAGTTTCGTTTGACTGACAGGTACAGCCTGACTCAGTATTTCTCTCTCCCCATCTCCTCCTCCTTCCAAGGGATTGGTAACATTTTAATTGGATTGATTTGGGCTGATGCTCAGTGGTATCGGTCATGCTAGCAAAGTAAGCAAAATGCCAGCATGACTAAGGGTTTTTTAAGGCATCAATCCAATGCATGCTTCTTTGAAAGCATGCCTCACTGTAGGGATACGGGTGGCACTGTAGTCTAAACCACTGAGCCTCTTGGGCTTGCTGATTGGAAGGTCAGCAGTTCGAATCTTCATGACGGGGTGAGCTCCCGTTGCTCTGTCCCAGCTCCTGCCAACCTAGCAGTTTGAAAGCACACCAGTGTGAGTAGATAAATAGGTATCGCTGCGGCGGGAAGGTAAATGGTGTTTCCGTGTGCTCTGGCTTCTGTCACGGTGTTCTGTTGTGCCAGAAGCGGTTTAGTTAGGCATAGGCAAACTTGGCCCTCCAGATGTTTTGGGACTACAACTCCCATCATCCCTGACCACTCGTCCTGTTAGCTAGGGATAATGGGAGCTGTTGTCCCAAAACATCTGGAGGACCGAGTTTGGCTATGCCTGGGTTTAGTCATGCTGGCCACATGACCCAGAAGGCTGTCTGTGGATAAACTCCGGCTCCCTCGGCCTGAAAGCGAGATGAGTGCCACAACCCCATAGTCGCCTTTGACTGGACTTAACTGTCCAGGGGTCCTTGACCTTTTACTTCTGAGTAATAGGTAGTGGGATGATCTGGTGGTATAAACGTTAAGCACAGTTAGGAACAGATTGATTAGAATTTCAGCTTTTTCCTGAGAGGTTGCTGGTATAGTTATGTCCATCAATCTGCTCATCCCACGTAAATATGGTCATCATGGATTTGGGCATCATCAGAGTGACACTTGAAGCAGTTGCAGCTGCAACTGGCATCCAGCAGTTACTTTCGTGCACAGAAAGGAGTTGGAACATTGTGTTCTATAAGAATAATGTACGGGAACAGATATTGTAGAGCTTTGGAGATACAGATCAGATGCAAGAGGCTTCGCCCACTCAAGTCATTGTGTCAGCTGCCTGATCAGCCATTGAGTCAGGGTGTGTTCACTTCTCCAGCTGGTTGTTCCAGATCCTTAGGAGGCGAAAGGCCAAGGAAGGGCAGGTGTAGGATGTTGGCAGGAAGCACAGGTGAGACTACACCTGTTCTTGCAGGGGAGACTTTGCATGGTCCCCGCCCTCAGGTGGGATTCAAGGAAACAGGAAATCAGTTTTTAATAGGGATGCGTGTGGCGCTATGGGTTAAACCACAGAGCCTAGGGCTTGCTGATCAGAAGGTTGGCAGTTCAAATCCCTGCGACGGGGTGAGCTCCCGTTGCTCAGTCCCTGCTCCTGCCAACCTAGCCATTCGAAAGCACGAAGTGCAAGTAGATAAATAGGTACCGCTCCGGTGGGAAGGTAAATGGCGCTTCCGTGCACTGCTCTGGTTTGCCAGAGGCAGCTTAGTCATGCTGGCCACATGACCCGGAAGCTGTACGCCGGCTCCCTCAGCCAGTAAAGCAAGATAAGCGCCACAACCCCAGAGTCGTCCGTGACTGGACCTAATGATCAGGGGTCCATATACCTTTATTTATTTGGTTTTATTATAATTGTTGTAAACTGTCTTGGGAAGGGTGGTTGAGAAATGAATGAAATAAATTAAAATGTTGTCTTCTTTCTGCAGAAGCTGCTCAATCTGTTCACTTCAAAACTCACCTGGGTTTCCGTCCTCCATCACTTACTTTCAGATATGCCGACCCTGAGTTTCCATCAGTGGCTATTATACCTTGCTTTGTCAGACAGAAGGGTGGCACAGAAAGGTCTCCTACGCCTTATTGGCTGGGACCAACTGCCTTTTGGCTCCTTCCCTTCCCAGATTGCCCCCATAATTAGCTACTCTGCCTAGTCATGGGGCTTAGACGACCCCTACTTACACCTTAAGTGAGAGTCAAGGGATGGCATTAATAACAACAACAACAACAACAACAACAACAATAATAATAATTTTTATTTATACCCCACCCTCCCCAGCCAAGGCCGGGCTCAGGGCAGCTAACAAGCAATAATAAAAACAAGTTGACTGAATACAACTTAAAAACAAAATTAAAATACAACATTAAAATATTGAAACATTAAAATATTAAAATGTAGCCTCATCGCATTAAGTAGACCCCCCCCCACACACATCTGATATGGATTCTAACCATACACACCGTCAGCCTTAATGTGATGGGCTTTATGCATGCATGTGGGTGCTCTTCCACAGAAGGGTCCTGGGTCATTCAGATCTCCATCACTTCGAAGCTACCCTTGACCTTGTTAACACTAGGGCTCTGTTGCTTCCCTGTTGTGTGTCTTCTGCAGTTGTGGTGGAGGACATTTTGCCGCTTCTGGTCACTGCCTGCTTGGTGCTGACCCATGGCAGGGCCTTCTCAGGGGTGGCCCCCTATATATATGAACTGTCCTCCCTAGTAATGTGCACCTATCTCCCTCATTATTAACATTCAGGGGGAATTCAAACATGTTCACTCAAAAGGTGATGGCTGGAAGAGACTGTTTCCAGCAACCTCGATAGTATTCTCTGTGCAGATATGCGGCTGTATTAAAATGCTTTTAGATGCTCTTAATGGTTTTTAACTGGTTTTATTTGTTTTATTGTTAATTCCACTGTTTGGCTGCTTTGCCACCCTGGGCTTCTGTGGGAGGAAGAATAGGGTGAAATAATAATGATAATAAGAATAATACTCTTCTTACACTCACACTTACTTGCAGTTTTCACAGCTAACTCTTTGGACTAGTGGGAAATTGGGATGGGTTGGGTCACCTGAACTATGGGAATAAGAGAATCCTGCAAGCAAAGGGAAGGGACGTGGTCTAATGGTAGATGCATACAGAAGGCCCCAGATTTAATCCCCGGCGTCTCCAGCTACTGCTGAGAAAGTCCCATGCTTGAAACTCTTGAGCTGTTTCCAGTCAGTGTAGATGATAATGAACTAGATGAGCCAATGGCCTGACTTAGTACACAGAGGCCTTCTACGTTCCTATGTTCCAAAGCGTGTTCCTACTGCTTCTTTTAACTGCTGAGCAGGAAGCCCTGCAGTCTCATTGTCCAGCTTTTCCAAAAATAGCTTTTATTGCAAAATCCTGTTTTCTTTGTCTGTTGTTTACACTGGCTCAAAGAAAGTTTATGAAGTGTTATAAAACAGAGGGAACCAAATGTCATCCTCTGCTCAGTCTGCTAGGTCTTCTCAGCTCCACAGGCTTTTTAGGGAGGAGCTATAGCTCAGTGGTAGAGCATCTTCTTTGAATGCAGCAAGTTATGGGTTCAATCCCCAGTACCTCCAAGTAGCAGGTGCTTTGATGCCCCATGGAAACTTTAGGTAGGAGATGCTTGAGGAGGTAAATAAAGCAACTTCCTATGCTCTGAAATATCCGGGTGTGTTTAGCGTTGAAACAAAGCAACAAACCCAGAGGTGTTTCCCCCCCAAAACAGTTCACTGTAACAAAGCAACAATGCATTCATTGTATGCATTCAGTTAAGGAGGCTTCCAGATGATTTGTGTATTGCTTCTTGGCCTTTTGGCTAAGAATCAAGTGTAGAATCCAGATTATTTGTGTATTGGGCATTCATCTTGATTTGTTTGCCGAGAGAGTAGACAACTATTGGCTATTTAATGAACACTCATTCTGATTTGTTTTGCAAAGAGGGAGCTTTGATGACATTGCTTCTAGTGATGTGAGGTGAGAATATTCTCCGGAGAATATTCTCTGCTAGAAAATTCTCCAGAGAATATTCTCCACAAACTGTATATTCTAATGTAAGAACCAGTTTTACAACCCACATTAAAAAACCTAGTAAATAATAAGTTAAGCTGTGATATTGCCAGTGTAAGTAATGAATAATGATTTATTTGATCCAGTTACATTACTGGGCATTGTATCATTCACAATTGGCAGTTCTGAAATGTGAGCCACAGAAAACATTTTTCTTTTTAGTTTTAAAAATGCTGTTCATTTAAGTTGATGAACATTTGAATTTGTATGTATTTCAATTAAATGTAGTAGCCTTCCCCCCCTATTTTGCTGTGACCTTATTCTTGGAAATTCTATACCCTTGGCCATAACAGTGTGTTTTGTTTTGTTTTGTTTACAGAAAGTACGGTAGTTTTAATGCTTTATACACTTAAAGTACCTAGGCATATACAATTATGTGTAACAGCGTGTGAGGTGGCCTTGATTTAAACAGTTGACGTTTCTATATTTTTATTTAGTTCCAATAACTGGTTTTTGCAGTGCCATTCAATGGTACAAGGTGCCATTTGCCAGAGATTGACATACTGAAATATATTATTATATATTTCTCTTCTTATTATTATTCTTCCACCCCAGGGTTGGTCAAAGGTGAATGCAGCACTCAGGCTAAAGAGACATAGCTATCCCTCTTCTAAGAGGCTGTTGAAGGAATAGTAAGAAAACCCTTTGAAATGCTTTATATTTTTCTAATGAGAAAAAAATCATTCCTTGCAGAGTAAGGATTTTCCCTGGAGCCAGTTGAATACCAGGTAGATGACACACCTTCTTTCTGGAAGCTTCTCTTGTTCCAAAGTCAGTCTTTGAGAATTGGGTTTTGCAAGATACTTAGGACCAATATATGTTTTATGTGTGTGTGTTTTAAGAAAGGCCTTTTACCCAGTTCCCTCCATTTAACCCAGGTTAAGACCTTGAAATGCGGAGAGTGCAAAGAGATTTAATTGAACCATTTAAAAATAAACCCTCAGGCAAGTTGGCAGCCATTTAGGCCCTTGGAATGAATGAAGGTGTAATAAATAACATGCTCCAATCAGCTATCAGAATCTCAGTGCAGGCATCAGCTAAAAATATAGGCTCTAGCTCATGACTGATTTATTCTTCCTCAGCTTTCCCATTTAAAAGGCATTAGATTGATGCCCTGAAAGTGACAAAAGTGTTGACTGAAAGATTCATATCACAATCAGATGAGAGATTAAAAACTCTGAAATCTAGGAACCTAGGAATAACCCGAGGGTTCTGAATAACCCTGACACAAAAGTAGTAAGAGCATAAAAAGAGCCTGCTGGATGAGGCCAGTGGTCCATGTGATTCTGCATCCTGTTCTCACACTGGCCAATCAGATCATACCAATGGGAAGGATGTAAGTAGGACTTGAGCAAACAGCACTCTCTCATCCTGCAGTTTCTAGCAACTGGTATTCACAAGCTTACTGGTTTATACTTCCACTAAAATTAATGGGCCTAAGTTAGTCATGCTTGGCTACCTTGCATTGTGCTTTGCCTTGAATTATTTTGATTTTCTTATGTTGTACTGTGGTAACTCGGGTTACATACGCTTCAGGTTACATACGCTTCAGGTTACAGACTCCGCTAACCCAGAAATAGTGCTTCAGGTTAAGAACTTTGCTTCAGGATAAGAACAGAAATCATGCTCCGGCAGCACGGCAGCAGCGGGAGGCCCCATTAGCTAAAGTGGTACCTCAGGTTAAGCACAGTTTCAGGTTAAAAACGGAGCTCCGGAACGAATTAAGTACTTAACCTGAGGTACCGCTGTATTGTGCCTTTAGGGTTGCCTTTAGGGTTGCCATACATATCCGAAATACTGCAGTGTCCAGGCGGAAATTGGTAAAACCCTAAAATAGCTCATTTGGTTAGAGTGTGGTGCTGATAATGCCAAGGTTGCAGGTTTGATCTCTGAAAGGGACAGCTGCATATTTGACTAGATCAGGCATGTCCAAAGTCCATTCTGGGAGCCTAATCCGGCCCACCGTTCGATTTAATCCGGCCCCTGTGGCGGTATATGCCCTGGGGTAAAATTCTAAAAAAAAGCTCAGCAACTTCAATCCTAAAAAAAGCTCAACTTTGGTCAGCCCTCATGCATGTTCTCACTTCATCAACTCTGGCCCTCTTTGAAAAAAGTTTGGACAACCCTGGACTAGATGATCCTCAGGGTCCCTTCTCACTCTACAATTCTATGATTTTGCTGTTATTTGTAAGTAGATAAGCTTGTGTAAAGCAACAAATAAGCTTGATGATTATGAAGTCAGTTTGCAATAAAGAAGGTTTAGAATTGGGCTAGAAGGTGCTGCATCACATTGAAGAAGCATAAACTTGAGTTCTGTGTCAATTTGATCAGCAATACAAAATGTAAGCTGAGAAGCCAACATAAGAAAAACAGTGGGGACAAAGCTTTTGAGATATATATCTCGGAAAGAATTATAATCTGCCCAGACATGAAGCTTTTTTTTTTTCTGGAACAAAACTAAAACCTATGCAGCGAATGTTGCATTGTAAAACCAACAACAAAATAAATGATAAGCTTTCAATCTATTTTCCCCTCAGAAAACTGCTGAAATATAAGAACATGAAATAATGGAATTAGCAGAGGAAAGTCCAGAAATGTTGAAGAAACAAAAGGCTGTAATATTTTTGACGTCTCGGACAATATTCTCAGAGAGCAAACTATAAGGTCTCTTCACTGAATATGACAGTAAGAAAAAAGGTGTTATAAATTGATGAGTAGGTGCAGTGCTTTTTTCTGGGGGGGGCATGGGGGTGCGCATACTCCTAAACATTTTGTGAATCTTTGTACTTTAGTCCATTTACTGTATTTATTTTCCCCGATTTGAACTCTAAAATGGTGATTTTCTTGAGTCAAAAGAAGAGTACTCCTAAATATTATTTTTAGAAAAAAAGCACAAGTAGGTTGCAGAATACAAAAAAAGCAGCAATAACTATTCAGTGAAGATGCTGGAAGTGTGGTAAAGACTAGTGAGTTCTGGCAAATTGACTTATATGGCAAAAAAAGACAAATATGAGATTTTTTCATGAGAAAGGGGAAATGTTTGTTCTGTTTCTCACTCTTTTGAGTTGCAGACTGGAGAAAGGATAATAATCGATCATCTGCGAAGATATCTGTTTTTCCCACTAGGAGACAACAATTGTACAGAACTGTGTTGTGTGTATTTAGAACGTATGTTTGCTCTTACATTATGTTGCAAACTATAATGTCATACTTGTAGTCTATCTGCCTCATTTTGCTTGGACACACGGTTGGCAACAGCACCAGACATTCTTGGGCAGCTGCAGGGGGTTGCCTGACCTATGGTATCCTTGAATTTGTTTTCCTGGTCTAGTGCTCTGAGCGGCTGGGTCCAGTTACCATTTTAATTTCCCCCAATGTATCATCAGCCTGCAGCATTGTAGAAAACTGAGATGGCAGCTGTCAGGTGGTGTTTGAAGCATTGTTACACGACACTGCTGCCAGGGCTCACCAATAGATTAGGAGCTCCACAAGAGGGCACTTTGTCCAGGGTCTCCTCAAATCTTTCTTGGAAAGCTAGAAATATCCTCCCAATTTGTAAGTCATTTTGGGAGCCTCTCAGGGCTATAAAATGGGATTTACTTAGTCTTAAGTTTAAACACACACAAATCCTAAATGGGTGTGGTTCCATTTGTTCTAATTATTTCTCACATTGTTTACAGAAGACCAGGACAACCAATCCACATTCCCTCTTAGCAAACACTTGCATCTTTGAAGATTACCATCAGTCTCTCCATAGTCTTCAATTGCCACAAAAATGCCAGTACTTTCATGAAAACCCTTAAGGGCTTCTCACTTTGTCATGCAGAGCCCTAGACTCCCAATTGCACTCCTTTCCTGTATTGGGATAAAACCTCTCACACACTGGTACATCCATTCTGACTCTAGAATATATGTTTGTTTCATTCAGGAATATACCTACATGTAAAAAATGACATGCCAAAATAAAAACAAGTCTTAAAAAGTGATTGAAAATGTAGGGTAAATTTCAGCAGTAAAACTTATGGGAGTTAACTCTCAGTGGTTTTGTACAGCAACTGGATAAAAGATGAAACAAGTGATGTTCCAAAACCTTTCACCATTGTTCAAGTTATTCAATGAACTATATCATTTTTCTTTTAGGACACCGAGTAGAGAGATGCAGTAAGTAGCTGCTTGAGCAAACTATCATTGTTATGACTTTAAAGTATTGTTTTCTGAATCTAGGAGTAGAACCATTATGAAACTATTAACCTGGTTAGCTCTGCAGATAATTGATTATCATTTTCTACAACATACCTTTTACAAATGTAGTAGAAATTTATTAGCAGTTAATGAAAGCAATAAAGTTGGGAGATGAACTTATACATAATTTTTAATCAATAGCAAAATAATTTCTTTTCTTTTAAATTAAAAATGTACAGTAAATTTATAAACAACAGCACTCATTTAAAAGTGAGGTATTCCATTCTTTTAAAAAAATACAATATATTTTACAATAAAGTGCATATAAAAATTTTATATTTTGCCCTAAAGGTAAACTAGGTAACAAGCAATCAATACTTGCGTTACATCTTTTATTTTGTTTGAGTTGTTTTTAATAGCATTTAAGGCATGTTGCAAATAATTATGTTACAAAGATAGCAGCTGAGAATATATTAAAATAGATCCCAGTTCAATAGCCTCTGTTAGACCAAATCAGTATCTTCTCTGCGTTAGGTTTCGAGGGTCACCTGATGTGCTCTTGTATCTCTGCATGGTAGGGATGATGTCCATGTATGAGGGAGATGCAACCTGGAAGACCAAGAGAAAACACAACACAAGCAGCTTAAAATATTCTGACAAAATATATTATTATTATTATTATTATTATTATTATTATTATTATTATTTACATACCACCATTCATCAAAAGATATCAGGACACTTCACAGAATACAAAATAAAACACAAGTAAATACCGTATTTTTCGCCCTATAGGACACACTTTTTCCCCTCCAAAAATGAAGGGGAAATCTGTGTGCGTCCTATGGGGCGAATACAGGCTTTCGCTGAAGCGTGGAGAGCGAGAGGGGTCGGTGCGCACCGACCCCTCTCGCTCTCCAGGCTTCAGGAAGCTATCAGCAAGCCTGGGGAGCCCGCGGGAGTTCCCGCAGGGCTCCCTAGGCTGCGGATAGCAGCCTGCTGCCCAGAGCGCGCCGAAGCAGAGCACCCGCGCTTGGGGCAGATATCCGCAGCCTGCTTGCCCGGAGCACGGGGCGCGCTGAAGCAGAGCGCCCTGCGCTTCGGGCAGATATCCGCAGCTGGGGGGGGGGGGAAATAATTCCCCCCCTTTATTTCCCCCCCAAAAAACTAGGTGCGTCCTATAGGGCGAAGAATACGGTAATTAAATCAAAACAAAACAACAAAACAACCCCCTCTTCCTACAGACAGATTTAAAAGGCTGTAGGATATTAATCAGCCAATAATAATAGACTACCTTCCTGTGATGGATAGGAGACTGAGTTCGCTTTCTGAATGAAGGTTAGATCTCTGTGTAGTGACTCTAACCATATAAAAAGGCATTGATAGCTTCTGCGAACCTATCCTTATCTCCACCTTAGCTTGCTGATGAGGCACAGGTTCCCTGTTCTGGAAGAACTATGTAGAGTTTTCAAGGCTCTCACCACCTCACCCTTTTATAGCTACTGAAAAAAGAACCACTAAGACTGTTCTTTATCCTTCACAGTGATCTTCATGGTCTTCATAACTGCAGCCTGCAGTTGAAGAGGCTAAGGATGGCGGCTCCACTCCGGAACTGATGGAGATAAGGATAGGTTCCGAGCAGTGTATGTTCTTTTTTTGAGATGCTGGATACCAGAGCCAAGACCCGGTGACATAGGGAACTAGGTTTCAAGCCCAAGTACAGATAGTCCTGAAGCAACATTAAGGTTTCCTGGATGAAAACCTTGTTTGAGTGCAGCCAGTTACTCAGTCACCAAGTGGGTTAGTGTAGCCAAACAGAATCTGGGTGCAACAGACCTGGAGATAAAATGTCTGGTAGGTTGAGGGACTAAGCTCTTAGTGGGTCTTTGAGATTTGACAAGTGGCTGACCTATCTTCTGGACCACTGAATCATAGAACTGGAGAGTTGGAAGGTACCCCAAGGGTCATCTACTCCAACCTCCTGTAATGCAGGAATCTCAACTAATAATAACAAATAATAATAATAGTAATAACAATAACAATAATTATTTTGTTTTTTATACCCCAACCATCTGGCTGTTTCCCCAGCCACTCAGGGCAGCTCCCAACAGAACACTAAAAACAGAATAAAACTTCAAACATTAAAAATTTCCCTAAACAGGGCTGCTTTCAGATGTCTTCTAAAAGTCAGATAGTTGTTTATTTCCTTGACATCTGACGGGAGGGTGTTCCACAGGGCGGGCGCCACTACCGGGAAGGCCCTCTGCTGGTTCTCTGTAGCTTCACTTCTTGCAATGAGGGAACCACCAGAAGGCCCTCAGAGCTGGACCTCAGTGTCTGGGCTGAATAGTGGGGGTGGAGACGCATCCATGACAGATGGCCATCCAACCTCTGCTTGAAAACCTCCAATGAAGGGGCGTCCACAACCTCTCGAGGGAGTCCATTCCATTGAGAGGCTATGAGGATGACCAAGGCTTCTTCCCCACTTATCCTTCTCTAGAGTCTTGAATGGAGAAGGACAAGAGGAAAGGCTTAATTAAAAGAAGCCTTTCATCTAGGGCAAAGTGGGCTGGATTGAATTCCTCCACCCTGTTCAAAATGAACCTTGGCATGGAGTACTTTACATTCAGAGGGGTTGCAAATAGTTCCAGGAAAGAGGTGCTGAAGTGCTACTGGAGGATGTTGAATGCTGGCTGAGACAAGCATCACCCTCTGGGGTTGCATTAATAGCTAAAGAAACAGGCAGTTGGATTGAGGCCTTTATGCATGTTGAGACCAACAGCAGGCTGGACTCTGCCCAGATTTACAGGGACTCAGTCTCGAGGTACAGAGACCAGGTTTGGGTCTGTTCACATATTGCAAATCTGAGATGGATCTCCTTTGCAGAGGAGCCACTAAGCTGGGGGGAAATTGGAATGGGGAAATGGCAGATGGGAAAAGTATTAAGTAATCTCTCCTGTCTATTCTCTGCCTTAAATTCTCGTATACCATCCTGAAGCAGCTTTGTTTCTTTTCTTTTTCTTTTTTAAAAAAGGCATCCAGGACACTGTTACATGCACTAGCACACAGTTATTACAGGATATTAGACGAACACATCTTGCTGGATCAGATTAAAATCCATGTAAGTCCAGCATTTTGTTTCAGACAGCAGGCAACCATATGTCTTTGAAAGAGTACAAGTGGATGATTATCTTTGCTGCATCTTTATCATAAACAAACAACATATTGTTCATATGCATTTTACAATGGAAGAGCAAATGTGTATGCTTACCAAAGGGGAAAGAGTCTGTAAAACATTTGTGGAGGATGGGATTTTTTTCATGGTTTCATGGACATCTAAAATTGTATAAAATAAGAAATTTCAAGTTTATGGTGGGGAAAAACAAGGTGTACAATAATTTATTCTTCCTTCAGATTGTAAATAATACAGACTCTATGTTACCTACAGTTTTTGTTCCCTTTGCAGGGCTGCAAAGCATTAATTTTATTTCATTTTTTTTTATTTCAAATTTGTAGAGAGAAGCTCTATAAATGTCTACAGTTCATGGCAGTATATGAAACTATGCTCAGAAGTGGTGGGACATTAAGTGCCAGTTGCTACAGAGCAATAACCCCTGCTTGGGGGCTTCTAAAAGGCACTTGAATGAACACCGTGGGAAACGAGGTAAGAACTCTTCTAGTACAAAGCTCTTTTATGTTCCCAAGCGTTCAGCTCAGCTTTTTCTGGCTGTTCAGTTTGCAGGCATGTAGTACTTTGGGATCGACGAGCAAGGTGGCACTGTAGCCAGGGGTACCCTGCCACCAATTCCACTTGGTAGGCACTCCTTTCAGAATTAAGTCTGGCGGCCATCATTTGGTGGGCTACCCTGTGGAATGAAGTAGCTTGTCCTCTGACAGGGGTGGGTTCAAAAGCAAATGACAAAGGATTCTGAACTTCTTATCTCCTCCTTCCGTCAATATCCCCCGCCTAATCTCAGATCTGTCATAAATCAAAACAGAGTTTGAAATAGAGTGTGAGTAGCAAAACATTCTGGTCCTAAAGCATGAGAAAGAGGCAGGAAGGATAGAAAATTGTTGAGATCATACCTGTTATTGGATAATTTGTAAGGTTTGAAGCAACTTTGGATGTTCTCTGTCTTTGAAAAGAATGGACTTTTGCTTGACCAAACAAATACCCCAATTATAGTTGTATGGGAGTCCTCATGCCTAGAGAACTCCCCTATATCTACCATCTTCACAGAGGCCCTAATCTGCTTTAAAGTGCTTATGTGCAAAACTGGCCTTGCCATGCGATTCTTGTATACATACCATATGGCTGCAAATGGGGGCAACTATTTGACTAGGGAAATGAAAGGTAGCTTGTCACATTCCCATCTTCTGTACTGTAAGCTAAATAAAGCATCTAGGAACAGCAGTTCCACTATCGCATAACCTTGTAACTAAATAATTATTATTATTCCACTGCATGGTATATTTGTTAGAAAACTGGGAGACAACACAGTTGGAAGCTGAAATGAGTATTCTGGCAGTATTGCTTATTTACATTTAAACTGCAAACCAATGTGCACTTACTGGAAGACCCACTGATCTCAGTGGAACCTACTACCAAGAAGAAAGGCAGAGAGTTGCATTGATAGAGTTGACTACCCTGGTGAAATTCATAGCATGATCTGCTGACTACTTACTAAGTAGCTTTTGATTAATGCGGTCGAGTGACTGAAGAACTTTGTGCTCTTCAAATGACAATGCACTCATTCCTTGCCGTGCAGGTCTGTTTAGCACTGTAGTCTGTTTGTATGGTTGAACTGTGTCCAAATCAATCAAGATGTCACTTTCTGTAGCTGATGTGTTTGCTAAGTTTTCTGCCAGCATAAACTGTGTAGTACTGTCTGAAACTAATAACAGAAATGTGTATTGTAGAAAAGGTTAGAAAGAAAACAAATAAAAAACTGGATTTGCTCCTGGGGTCTATTTGTTTTAATATCCACCTTTTACAGCCTTTCTCCATTGCTAACAACATGTATTTGTGCAACTTTCACAAATAATTTTATTTATATTTGTTCCCACAGAACATCATGACCCTCTCTGAGCAACATTAGAATTGTTTTTGGGGATGCCCTGTGGTCTGAGCCTCTTGGGCTTGCTGATTGGAAGGTCAGCGGTTCGAATCCCCGCGATGGGGTGAGCTCCCGTTGCTCGGTCCCAGCTCCTGCCAACCTAGCGGTTCGAAAGCATGTCCAAGTGCAAGTAGATAAATAGGTATCGCTCCGGCGGGAAGGTAAACGGCGTTTCCGTGCGCTGCTCTGGTTTTGCCAGAAGCAGCTTAGTCATGCTGGCCACATGACCCGGAAAAACTATCTGCGGACAAACGTTGGCTCCCTCGGCCAGTAAAGCGAGATGAGACTCACAACCCCAGAGTCGTTCGCGACTGGACTTAACTGTCAGGGGTCCTTTACCTTTTTTTATACGCTTTTTCTGTGCAGCCAAATATTTTCCCCACTTTTGATTCAGAAAGCAAATGACATAAGACTATCATCACTTTCCTATAATGTTTCTGTGAGAAATGGACACGTGACAGATACCCGATCTTTTTAAAAATTGCCTTTTTTCTGTGGTTTTCTTCAACTGTTCTTAAACCTTTTATCATTTCTCACTACCCGGAACCCTCTTGTGTGTTAAGACTGGGTCTTTTTCTTTGACTTATGTACAACACCTTGTTGTTACAAGCACTCTACAAATGGGAGTTTATATGCAAAATTCAAAGATATTCCTTAACTGGGAAGGACACGATACTTAGCAATGAATAGGTTTATAATAGAAACCTTAAAATAATAATTCATAGCAACAGTCAGATTGAAACATGATGTATTACCTTCATCAGAATTATTGATGCCACCCATGGCTTGCACTATATCATTTGCACAATGAGGTGGTGCTCGCTTCCCAGCTTGTGCCGTATTCTATAAAAAAAGAATGCTATTATCAAACTGCTTGAAAAAATAAATCCTGGCATTTCATGGTCCAGAAGTGCTAACGTTACTCTGAAATGAAAATCAAATAATGAAAAAGCCTTAACACACACACACACACACACTCACAGAGAGAGAGAGAGAGAGAGAGAGAGAGAGAGAGAGAGAGAGAGATCTATAACATATGCTGCTGTATTATGGAGGACATTAACCTATGATAGTGGTGATGCTGAACTACAGCAGAAAAATTTAATAGATTGTGATTCCCACATGCTCTATGATAACCCATGAACAGGTTACATATGCAAGTATGTTCAGGATATAGTAAACCTGAACAGTTATCTGTGAAATGACTCCACCAGAGAGTTTCCTTTATAATGTACAGAATACCCTCTCTCTACATTCTGCCTTATCTTTTTTTTTTTTTTAATATAATTTTTATTCAGTTTACAAGTAAGACAAATTAATACAATTCAAACAATTTATAAAACCATTCTCTCATTTTTTGACTTCCCTCAACTTGACTGATACTCCTTCCCTTCTCAATTTTCCACACATTTCTTAGTTCTTATCTACTTCTTAAATTAAATCTGCTTTCAATCCATAATTTTAACTTTCTTTTTTACAAAGCTTCGCTAAACGTTACAAGCGTTATTTGTTTTTCACCTAAATTATGCATATATTCTGAAAATTTTTCCCATTCTTCAATAAATCTCTGATCTCGTCGATTCCTAATTCTTCCTGTCATTCTATCCAGTTCTGCAAAGTCCATCATTTTCATTCTCCATTCTTCCAGTGTTGGTAGTTCTTCTTGTTTCCATTTCTGGGCTAACAATATTCTCGCTGCTGTTACTGCGTACAAAAATAATTTCCTATCTTTCTTGTTTATCTCATTTCTCACAATACCTAGCAGGAATGCTTCTGGCTTCTTAACAAATGTATACTTAAACATTTTCTTCAATTCATTATATATCATTTCCCAATAATTTTTAATTTTCTTACATTCCCACCACATATGATAAAATGTACCTTCTTTATCTTTACATTTCCAACATTTGTTACATCCCTTGTACATCTTAGCTAGTTTCACTGGTGTTAAGTACCACCGATACATCATTTTCATCACATTTTCTTTTATAGTTGTACAAGCAGTAAATCTTAATCCTTCTTTCCACAATTTCTCCCAATCCTCCATATATATGTTATATCCAAAGTCTTTCGCCCAGTCAATCATAACTGATTTTATCTCTTCATCTTTTGTGTGCCATTCTAACAATATGTTGTACATTTTAGCCAGAATTTTATAGTCACTGTTTATTATTTCTTTCTGGAATTTCGACTCTTTCTCCACAAAACCATTTAACTTAAGCTCTTTTCTAAACATTTCATTAATTTGGTAATAGTGCAGCCAGTCATTCACATATCTTTTCACTTCTTCATATGGCTTCAACGTCCATTTACCGTCTATTTTCCTTATTAGTTCTCGATATGTTACCTACATTCTGCCTTATCAGAGAAGTGGAAGCAAGAGGTCTAGAGATAACTGTAGAATCTCTTTTCTACTGGAAGTAACATTTTAATTTTCTTTAATTTCCTTTAATTTTTTAACTGCACGATACAGAATCCATTTCCCTAGGACAGCAATTTTTGGTATTTTTCAGTCAGAAATTTATCAGATATACCTGTACAACACTAGTGGGCTTCCATACTGCAGAGGCTGCCTTTTGTCTCCTCTGTTCTAAAAGAGCCTTGCGTTTATTTTCATTATTTTCAATACTTTGTTTTCGTCTTGTCATGGCAAAAGTAGCTGAAAAGGATAAAAAAGCACCACAAAACACACACCTTGTTATATTGTTTTATACTTAAATTATAATTATAGTTTCAATGTTATCTTTTGTTTATAAGCCACTTTGAACACATATAGGGAAAACATAGTAACAAATAAATACATATGCAGAAAAAAGAAATACAGATAGTTAACTTGAGTTTACTTTTGGATTATATCAGTAATGTTGAGCAAGACAGATGGCAAACCTGCTTGTATGGTACATATATGCTTTGCCTCATGGAGCAAATGTACAATTCTGGGTGTGTGTTGTTTGAGAGAGATGTGGATCAGAAAACCCGTGTGAGGAAAACAACAAAAACTTCCTCCTGTACCATGGCTCTATTCCAAACCACTTCTATTTACTCTTTACAAAACGACAATCCAATCTCCCACCATCGCATCTAGTTTGGGCCTTAGGTCTCCAGCAGAAGGCTTTCCTAGTTCAACTATCTGAGATTCCTTTAGCAGTAGATGATGGGGACTGAACCTGGAATCTTTTGCAGGCAAGAATGTGCTCTACCACTGAGCTATGTGTCAACATTTGCGGTAGCTTATAACTACAGCTGCAAACTTTAATTGGTAGATTAATTAAATAGAGCTTTAGTTTATTGATGGGTGCGAATTCAAATCAATGGAGTGAAAAGTTAAGGATATATTTGTTAATTTAGTTTATTTTCAAATTGATTTTCCTCTTGTGGTAAAAATACTAAAAATTATACTAGTGCTGATAGTATAAAGGAATGTTTAGAAAAGACAAGCGCAAAAGAATTTTCATGAATAGAGCCCTCGATTAGCATGTGAGCTATAGAAGAAACCACTTCAGAATATACCAGCATACTCTAATTTATCAATACGAACTCTCAGTACTTAGGAAAGTTCCACAACCATACATGCCTATCCCAGGTACCCTCCTACATTACAGTGGTACCTCTGGTTGTGAACGGGATCCGTTCTGGAGGCCCGTTCGCAACATGAAAAGAATGCAACACGCAGTGGTGCGTCTGTGCACGTGTGGGTTGCGATTCGCCGCATCTGCGCATGACATCATTTTGTGCGTCTGCCCATGCGGCAAAACCCAGAAGTAACCCTTTCCGGTACTTCCAAGTCTCCGCGGGATGTAACCTGAAAGAACGTAACATGAAGTGGACGTAACATGAGGTATGACTGTATTTCATAGAATCATAGAGTTGGAAGAGACCACAAGGGCCATCGAGTCCAACCCCTGTCAAGCAGGAAACACCATCAGAGCACTCCTGACATATGGTTGTCAAGCCTCTGCTTAAAGACCTCCAAAGAAGGAGACTCCACCACACTCCTTGGCAGCAAATTCCACTGTCGAACAGCCCTTACTGTCAGGAAGTTCTTCCTAATGTTTAGGTGGAATCTTCTTTCTTGTAGTTTGGATCCATTGCTCCATGTCCGCCTCTCTGGAGCAGCAGAAAACAACCTTTCTCCCTCCTCCATGTGACATCCTTTTATATATTTGAACATGGCTATCATATCACCCCTTAACCTCCTCTTCTCCAGGCTAAACATGCCCAGCTCCCTTAGCCGTTCCTCATAAGGCATCGTTTCCAGGCCTTTGACCATTTTGGTTGCCAGTGCGGAAAATACAGAATTGAAACTAGGGTACAGACTCAATCCAAACTTCATACATGGCTCATTGACTAAAGATATTCCTTAACTATACATATATTACTGTATAAGCTTTATTATTCAAAATTGTTGTTAGCCGCCCTGAGCCCGGCTTCGGCTGGGGAGGGCGGGATATAAATAAAATTTATTATTATTATTATTCATTAAATTTGGCCTATATACCGTATTTTTCGCCCTATAGGACGCACTTTTTCCCCTCCAAAAATGAAGGGGAAATCTGGGTGCGTCCTATGGGGCGAATGCAGGCTTCGCGGACCTCTCCGCAAACAGCAGGAGCGCTCCCGCTGCTGGCGGAGACGTGCCTGCATGCCGAAGCCTGCGCGCGCTGAGCTCAGCGCGCCCAGGCTTCGCGGACCTCTCCGCTAGCAGCGGGAACGCTCCCGCTGCTGGCGGAGACGTGCCTGCATGCGGAAGCCTGCGCGCGCTGAGCTCAGCGCGCCCAGGCTTCGCGGACCTCTCCGCTAGCAGCGGGAACGCTCCCGCTGCTGGCGGAGAGGTGCCTGCATGCCGAAGCCTGCGCGCGCTGAGCTCAGCGCGCCCAGGCTTCGCGGACCTCTCCGCTAGCAGCGGGAACGCTCCCGCTGCTGGCGGAGAGGTGCCTGCATGCCGAAGCCTGCGCGCGCTGAGCTCAGCGCGCCCAGGCTTCGCGGACCTCTCCGCTAGCAGCGGGAACGCTCCCGCTGCTGGCGGAGAGGTGCCTGCATGCCGAAGCCTGCGCGCGCTGAGCTCAGCGCGCCCAGGCTTCGCGGACCTCTCCGCTAGCAGCGGGAACGCTCCCGCTGCTGGCGGAGACGTGCCTGCATGCGGAAGCCTGCGCGCGCTGAGCTCAGCGCGCCCAGGCTTCGCGGACCTCTCCGCTAGCAGCGGGAACGCTCCCGCTGCTGGCGGAGACGTGCCTGCATGCGGAAGCCTGCGCGCGCTGAGCTCAGCGCGCCCAGGCTTCGCGGACCTCTCCGCTAGCAGCGGGAACGCTCCCGCTGCTGGCGGAGAGGTGCCTGCATGCCGAAGCCTGCGCGCGCTGAGCTCAGCGCGCCCAGGCTTCGCGGACCTCTCCGCTAGCAGCGGGAACGCTCCCGCTGCTGGCGGAGACGTGCCTGCATGCCGAAGCCTGCGCGCGCTGAGCTCAGCGCGCCCAGGCTTCGCGGACCTCTCCGCTAGCAGCGGGAACGCTCCCGCTGCTGGCGGAGAGGTGCCTGCATGCCGAAGCCTGCGCGCGCTGAGCTCAGCGCGCCCAGGCTTCGCGGACCTCTCCGCTAGCAGCGGGAACGCTCCCGCTGCTGGCGGAGACATGCCTGCATGCCGAAGCCTGCGCGCGCTGAGCTCAGCGCGCCCAGGCTTCGCGGACCTCTCCGCTAGCAGCGGGAGCCAGCACTGGGCTCCCACGGCTTGCAGAGAGCTGCCTGTTTGGGGGCTGGGGTCGGGGGAAGCTCGGGCTTCCCCAACCCCGCGCCTGGGGGGGAAATAATTTTTTTCCTTTATTTCCCCCCCAAAAAACTAGGTGCGCCTTATGGGACGGTGCGTCCTATAGGGCGAAAAATACGGTATATTCTTGTTTTCTCTCCCCCACCCCCAAACAAAATTTGATAAAGGAAGAACCTTACTGCTTGGTGGAGAAGCAAATATTGGATTCACTCTGACACCTGATTTAATACTGCCCATCAGATTGCCACCATCAATTGTGATGTGAGTCACATTAGGTCTAGTGTGTTGCAAGTCGCCATTATTTGAATTATTACAGAGTGTAACACCATGTTGTGAATCTCCTGAAAGAAAAGAAAAACACACAAGAAGATTTAAAAATTACACTGTCAGGCTAACTTCACTCAGCAGTTCAGAAATTTGTCAGGAATGTGTGTATGTTTTACAATCAACTGTATTATTTCACCCAACTGCTTTAAGGCATGTGAGGTGAAGTTGCAGCAAGACCTAATTTACCAGCAGATGATTAGACCAAATCAATGTATGAATGTGTAAGTTAAACATTTACTCAAGGCGCATCCAATCTCCCTTCATTACTGAAGTACCACAGGTTTAAGCACACTGTCCAGGACTCTGTTAGATGACAGCCAAAGCACTCAGTCATTAACAAAAATGAACTTCCATTTCATTAGTAGCAAACTGTTACATCAGATAACAGCTACTAATATTATTATTGTTGTTGAATTAATAAATCACCTTTCAGATAAATTTACAGGCAATTTACAGCCATAAAACAAAACAAGTGAAACAAGAGCTGGGCTTGTTTATATATGAAAATGCATCGGAGATGGCTTGATTCAGCTCTACTAAAAATTCTAAAGGAGCTTTTATCCTCCAGTCAGAAAAGGCACCGTGGTTTTATCCACTGTGGTTTTATCCACATTCATCAGGGCTGAGCTAGTCACACCTATTTGTAAATGTCATGGTCAGGGACTGACTAAAACCAGTAATGGGCAGAATACTACGTTAGAAACAATTTTTGTCTTGGTTTTGAAAGGAAGTATGTCCAGTCTGGTCTTTCTCTTTCAGTACACTCCTGCCCTTTGGTTATTTCTGACGATAATGTGAGATTGGCACAATATGCCTGAAATTAAACGTCTTTCAAAGTCCCTCTGAATGGGCCCTCTGTTATTCTGATTTTATCAAATATACAATCTTATAAATCCTTCTAATTCAGTGAAAACACATAAATCTTACCAGCAGCACCATCCTTTTGAGCCAGTGCACGATGCACTCCTTGCCACAAAACTGTGATTTCTTCATCGGTTGGTGTGCGATCTCGACATAATCCATTTTCTGAGTACACACAGTTTCCTTTTGGAAAGCTGTTGCACCGGGCAACTGCTTGACCAGTAGCCTTTTTCTTCCTCAACAGCTCATAGGTAAATATGCTATACGAAGGTCGCATAGTGGCCACCTGTGAATTGCAAGCAGTACCTGAAGATGGAGAATCGGTAGTATCTGAACATAAATCTTGACCTTCAGGCAAGAAATGACTGTTTTCAGTATCTGTGTGAGCTTTCCAAAGATTTCCTGACTGACACACGCTGTCTGCTGGATTTTCATCCATTTTTTTGCCTGGTACGGGCTTACTTGGTGGGTGAGGTGCCATGATTTTGCCCTGAGTTTTCATAACCTTTGTGGCTTCGCTAGCAGACTGTGGTCGGATAATGGTGCCCTTTCGGTTTTTAGTTGTGAAAGTTGATGTGGCTTTGGCAGATTTTGGTCTTTTGATCAATTTCGTTCTACTTTTACATGGATTGTTTTTGGGATTTTTTAGTTCACAATTGTATATTAGGGGTATTTCTTCACCTCTTGGCGCCATCCATGCTTGTCTAGCAACATGATATCCTTTAGATACAAAAGCATTCTGCATCCCATTATCTGCGTCTTTAACAGTAGCATTTTTTGCAGATGCCTGAGAATTCTCCTGGAGGTATTCTGGAAAAACAGAATTGAGAGTGCAAGCGGGAATGCTTCTAACATTAGTTCTAGAAGTGGCAGCTCTAATTTGAGAACCAGGTGATCTGGGCTGTGCATGAGGTATTTCAATGATATTTTGTTCTGAATGCTTTTCATCACCCACTGCTCTGTTAATTTCATCAAACCACCGAAGTTTTTTACAGTTCTTTTGCTCTGCATCTTTCCCTTTCATTTTTGCCAACTCAACACTGTCTCTAGGAATCACAGGCTGAGTCCCAAATCTGACCCCCCTGTTGACAACCACTGCCTTGAAATTGCTAAGTTCATACTTAGATTCTTTTTTCAATATGCTTTTTGGAAATTTCACTACTTTTTCTTCATTGGAGTTGTTCCCTTGTTGGTCAAGATCAGATAAATTAGCAGTGGAGTCTTCATGAGACATAGATAAACTATTTTTAGTCATTTCATTATCTCCATTAGCGTTCTGTTGATTTATACAGCCTTTACACATCTCTTCAAGCAAAGATGCCACAACCTTTTCATGTTTAGCATTTGCCACACAGTCTATATCTTCAGTACATCTTGCTGAATGATCATTTCCCTTCTCCATGCAATTAATTGAGAAGCTGTTATTGTAAGGGGCAGTAGGAAAGACCGCAGGGGTTGCTGTTTGTTGACAGGAGACGTGTGCTGATGAGGTTCTGTTCTGGGGAAGCTGAGAATTTCTCTCTTGTAGTGAAACAACTAAAGGATCAGGGACAGCCCAAGCTTTGTTTATTTCGTGTACTGGGCTGTCAGTAGCTACAGGACCCTCTGTGCCTGAAGACGGACGTTTTGACAGAAAACTTTTCTCTTCTCTTTCATTTTGTGCAAAGGTTAGATTCTCATCAGAAGCATCTCTTGCAGTCTCTCTTTGTTCAGAACTACTTTGAACAAATGATTTCTGATCAGGGCTGCATGTGTCCTCGTCAGAAGGTATGACATTGTATTTTATTAAAATATCACGAAAGGGGGAGGTTGTCTGGAAATTTGAGGTATTTAAATTTGTAAGCCAATTATTTACATGCTGATTTTTAGAAAAAGTCATGTCAGTTTCATCAGAGAAACTTTTATTTCTAGTCTGTAATTCCTCTGAATTGTGTACTGAGGAATCCAACTGTGCAGATAAAGAAGATGTTTCACTGGGTGTTGTGCAACCTTCATTTGGATCTGCAGCCTCAAGACTGTCCACACTGCAAACACTTTCTGTATGGGCTATTTCATTCACTTCTTGATGAAAATCCTAAGACAGAAAAGCAAACAGTTTATAAATATCACTAAGACACATCTTCTTGGTAAAGTTTAAGAGAAAATTACGGAAATCAGGGAGGTCCTTATGTTTTTGTGTGTGAAAAGTAGTAAGATTTTCAGGTTTGCATTTCAAATAAACATTGATATGTCCTTGTGGACACTCTACCAAATCAAAAAGGAAAAAGTTGGGAATAATTTGATAGAAAACTGTAGAATTTTTCAAGGATAAATTTCAAAGATCTTTTTTCAAGTCATCTCTGCAAGTAAGAATATCATTATGCACACAGGATGAAGTGTTCTAAAAATGTCACAAACAGCCAGTATTCTTAATTGGAGCTTCTATTTGGTCACTGATTTTCAGTGCTAGAAAAATATTGCAAGTTCTCATACACCGCACATTTTGGGTGCCACTTCTGCACAGGGATGAACTCATTTCAGTTGTATATCGAATTTATAGGCAGCCACATGCCAGAGATTTTTCTAGCTCTAATTTCAGTCTATTTAGCTGAATGTTTTTTCAAATGTCTGGTGCTGCAAGTTTAGACAGAAATTACCTATGAAAGCCCCTGGGATACACAACCTGGCAGAAATAAAATAAGTTAAGCGCCGGTGCTAATGTGTGCTTGTTAAAAGCTCACTTGTTTTTCCAGGCTTTTGCTAGCCATTAATACCATCTTGTTGTATTTGCCCTGGTTTCTGTATGCTGCTGCATTTGCTGCTTTAAGGTATTTTAAGGGTATTTTAAAATTTGTTGTGAACCACTTTGAGAAATGAAGGGAGGTATAGAAATGTGTTAATTTTTTTTATCAGATAGTTGGAAACCACAATAGCATCCAAACTAATGATGATTTTGCTTCATTGTTTTCAGCTTAAGTCTTATAAAAATAGTTTACCTTATCTCTTTCTTGCTTATAATTAAGAACCAGTGAAGCTTGTTTCTTTGGGATAAAAAATATTACTGGATATCAGCCCAGTAATTTTTATTGCAGGCCCTTGAATTTTATTTGAAAGCAGGCGCTATAACTCAAAAATCACAAAAAAGTACATATAAACCCTGTGGTGACTATATTACAGCAATATTCTGGTTTAGAAATGAATTAGGTTTAGAACTGAAATTTTGTTTGATTTTAAAGGGATATATTAATAGGAAACAATATTCATACTGACATAGTGACCTTTTTATATGCCCTAAAAGGGGGGATTTTAGGAATCTTTGTAATCCTACCACACTTGTAAACCCGCAAAGTGAGAGTTCAAATGACCACAATGTATACAGATATGGTGTACAGTCGATTGCAATGATTTTGACTGACTACAGCAGCCTATTCAACTATTGCTTTCCACTCACTCTTGCTTATTAAACGTGAGTTTCAAAGTAAAGCACCACAGTGAAACAATGTCAGTAGTTACTCTGTAGCATTTATTTGTCTGTATGTTTAAACTCTTACATATTTACAGTCAAACCTCAGCTCCCGAACGCCTCTGTTTTGGAATGTTTCAGCTCCCAAATGCCAAAAACCCAGAAGTAAATGCTCCAGTTTTCAAACGTTTTTTTGGAATTCGAACGTCCAACGCGGCTTCCACTTGAGTGCAGGAAGCTCCTGCAACCAACTGGAAGCCGCGCCTCGGTCGTCAGACATTTCGGAAGCCAAACGGGCTTTCTGAATGGATTACGTTCGACAATTGAGGTTTGACTGTATAAGCAACTCCCCTTTCTGCTAATTATCTTCAACAGTTGGGAAATTGTATCTGCTTTGCCAGAAAACCCCCAGCGGCCCCTAGTGGCAATTTAACGATGCAAAAGAAAAACAAGTTGTTTATAGTGTTGCTTTGCAATTCAAGCAGCAGACCAAACTGAATACAGTTGCTTGAAAGAAACCTAAACATAAGCAGTGAATGGATTTTGATGCTCTTTGACTGATAGAGCAACTGCAACAGCAACTTCAACTGAGGATACTGCAACACACCTGGCTCAGCAGTGATGTGCACCTTCACAGGGGTGACATGCCTAGGATAAGGAAGACTGTTAACACCTTAATGTCTTTTCATGTGAAGTTCTACTTGTGTGTGGGGTTATCATGCTGTTTTACCTTTCAAGGTGATAGAAGTCCTGGGCTTCTAGATCCTTAAACTGGCACTGAACCAGGTGCAATGGGTCTAAAAAGTTGGTACATTAGGCACTCCTATTTAGATGGTTTATGAATTGCACCTTTAAGAGGATGTAAATAACTGCCAGGACATCATACCTGAAGGTTGCTGAAATGTTGTTCTTGTAGTTGCTGCTGCATTTCATTCAGATTTTGTTGGAAGAGAAGCTGGGAATTGTCCGGGTTTGAACCACTGTTTTCCTGCATTATCCTATCACAGCCAGCTTTCACTGAGCTCTGTTTCCAGGAAAAGGGATCATTTCTAGTAGCTGAGGAAGTTGTGTCAGCAGCTCTTGCAGAGAAGAAACATTATAGTCACTTCCAGCTACATTTTTACTACTTTCACAAAAAGTTTCACAATAAAAAATTACATCTAAAGTGAAACATTCTGCACACTAAAATTAATTTAGTAGCTACAAGATACTATAGAAGGTACTTGTGAAAAACATATTTCAGTAAAAATTTGCCCCAAACTAGGAATAAAGTGATTCTGCTGGTGTTGCATTTAACTGCATTCCATATACTCCATTAAGTTCTTACTTTGCTTTCTGGGGGAAATATGTGCCCTCTTCATAGAAAGCAAGTTTTCTGCCCCTTCCTGCAGCTACCTGCACCCTGAAAAGCTTCTTAGGAGAGTTGTGGGGACCTTGGACAACATGGGATTTGACGTGGCAGTTGCTGAATGAAGGAAGGCTCACCCAAAATTGGGCCTGAATTCTAATACGTTAATTTACAGATGTTAATGGAAGGGAAATTTCCCATGACCTCCCCTCACCCAACACTGTTCACTAGGGAATGAGAAAAAGCATATTTTATATGATCTTGCATTTAGCTTCCACCCACAAGTACTGCAGCAATTTTATGATTGAATTAAACAAATAAAATATCTACCTTCCAATGACTTTGGATGGTGACAAATGTAATCCTGTTACTTGAATTTTCTTTAAAGCCTCATCTAATTTAGGTTCTGGTTTTCTCTGCACTAGGAATTAAAAAGAAGGACAGCATTTAGAAATATTGAATAAAATGTCAAGCTTTTAAACACAAAAACTCAGGAATAGTTCCCCACCCCTAGAAAGCTCCTCCAATTCTAAAACTGTGTCCACATCAGCCCTCTACTACTACAGACCTTAACTACTTCTTCTGCCTTGTTGTTCCCACACAGCATGGGCTTTGCAAACTCTGCACACTCTTGACTTATTTAAATGCACCAACAATTACTGCAATTCCTAAACTGTTTTTTTTAATTTTTCAGGCATCCAATAATGATAGTGTATTTACAACTAAGGCTAAATTTACAAATGATACTGGACCCTAAATTAAGCATATGTGATTGCAACAATGAGTATTCAATATAAGGGACAAAAAAAGAGCACAATCCACAATAGCCTTCTTGTGCTATTTATTTCAGTCCAGTTCATTTTAATGGGGTCCATATAAAAAAACTTCCTGGTAGATTGTGCCAGTAGATGTTTTTTGGTAGGTGGAAATAGAAAGCCCTGATAAAGATAGGACAGGAGAGCAGTGACTATAAGAAATGTCTGGTCAAAATTATTATTTTCTAGATTGCTTGCTATCTTTCTGCCATAAATGACATTAAAGGTGGCTTAACAATTCATAAAAATATTAGTAATGAAATAAAAAGCAGAATATATATATATATGAAAGTACACCCTTGTTTTGAAAGTAATATAAATAAAATGCAGCAGTTAAATAATTTCTGCACCCAACAGGCCATGCAAAGGAGAAAATCTCTGGCTCCCAGTTCATTTCTGCACTCAAAGCAGACATTCTGCCACAGAGCTATGGCCTGGTATTGATTGATATTTATATCAATAATATTATTCATGGGTGGCTTCCTTTAATTCAATAATTAATTATGATGAAACAGGCACACACAATGAAATTAATTTGTTAACCATCAAAAGTTACCAATGCTGTTTTTTTGTCTTTCATTTGATCAGTGGATAGGAAACATCCACTGAGAATCGGAGGTGATGCACTCATGACTTCCTGAGTGGAGAAGAATATTTAAGTGAAATACCATATCACATAGTTTCAACCTTGGAAAGTTGACTGAGACATCAGACTGTCTGTGCTTACAACTGTTAGATGCCCCTGAGAGAGTACTTTATAATTCATGAGAATTATAAAGACTGGAGCAAAACCAAACGTGTGTTTGTGAATTGTTCACAACAGTTATTCTGTGTCATCAAAAACAAGTTTGAAATAGGGATCCTGTATTTAAATACTAAAAACCCCCTGAAATATACAAAATTACTGTATTACATCTCATAGGACTGCCCAGTAATGAAGTATGAAGTTTGTTCACGTATGAAACCAACTTAAATGATACATAAAGTAATTTGAAATTAATGAGTTTAAACAGTTTGCAATCCTGGTCACTAAGAGTAAAGACTCAGCATCATTCTACACACACCCCTACCTAAGGACACCCAGGTTTCCAAGGCAAAGAATCACATACAAAAATGCAGAAAAACTGAAATGAAATCGATTGCAGGCTGAATCATGGAATCAAAGTCAGCATTATGTAATACATGTGCCAGTGGTTATATTATCACAAGATTCAAAGTCTTCCACATTGCACAGTCTCTTCACCCCTAAAATTACTGCTCTTTGCTGCAGTTAACATTGAAGAGGCACTGCACCCTCCCAAAATTAAAGCTCAATCAAAATTGTCAGTTTTGACACAGCTAATCTTAGGCTAGAGAGCCAAACGTGCATCACAGATGCAGTGCTCCCAAAGCACAGCAGCCTTTTACACTGTCAGTAGTGTAGATCTGCCTTTGGAAACCTATTTCTGTGCTCACAACTGTGTTACTAGATCAGGGATTGCCAGCTGTTTTGCATCCAATGATCTATGGGAAAACCCCACCAGAAAGCAGAGGCTGTGGCCAGAGCTAAAAATGGCCAGAGCACTTCTTACTTCTTTCTGCCACCTTTCCCCTTGTCCTGAAAGCTCAACAACTTTCCTAAAAAAACCAAACTCAACAACTTTGGTCTGCCCCGGGTGGGGGTTGCTACACTGCTGGAGCAGAGACCAAGACCTGGTTAGGCAAGTGCATAATGGTAGGCAGAAGGAGCTGATAAGATGCAGCCGCTTTGTTCTCCTGGCTACCCAACACCACGCATTGCTGGTGGGCACAGTATGAAAAGCATTGCATTGGCTCCACCAAGAGCATACATGGGATTAAACAGAAGTAGCAGTAAGGAGGCCACTACTTAAAACCCCAACAATCCAAGGGTCAGTCAGCACACTAAAACAGTATTATGAAAATTATAGACTTCCTCCTGTTTATATATTTTCTTATTGTCTAGCACATATTGTTCCTGATCTTTTTGGCTATTCAGATGGCTAAGTTAAGCTTACAATAACGCATTCTGCAGGATCAACATAATTGTGGGCATGGTGGGGGTTTTTTTGATAACATTATTTCACTTTTTAAACTATTTTTTAAAAGGAAAAGATAATTTGTTCATTTAATATATTATATGTTCATATAATATATGGAATGGCCCCTAGGTATTGCAATATTTGTTTTTTTGACAGATACTAATCTGGAATGAAAACTATTTCTAACACGCATTATAATGCAAGAATTATAGATATAGCTGCATTTGCAATATGCAAACCTTCTACTTTCTTCCGATGTGAAAGTGGAATATGACCACGCTGGAACCTTTCAGTTGCTTCCTGATGTTTCAGTTTCCTCTGCAGCAAAATTTGTTCTCTGAATTTTTGTTCTTTTTCTTCAACGTCCTTCCATTTTTCTTCAAGTGCTCTGTGTAAAAACAACTACAGCTTTCAATAAAAATAATCACCATGGTAAGTGGCTCGCACCATTTTGCTTAAATCCTTCTTTGTCCAAATACATCAGTGATTCATATTAAGAAGCATGTTTCAAACTCTGTCATGTCCTGACCTCTCTCCTGGCATGTGCCAGGAAGAGTGTGGATTGGCTCCACTTGCATGTTTGAATGCACAGACCATGCCTCCCCATCTCTGTCTCCACACACACACTCTTAAATACCCATTCCCTGACATGACAATCACTGATTTCCCTCTTGGTATCTGCAAGCTCACCTTTGAGCACTGGGAAATGAAGTAATAAGCTACCATGGAGTAACTAGATCTGATTGCTAGCATATGTGGCACCCCCAGGATAAAGAACAAATAATCTTTCAGATTTTTAGCAGAAAAATTTGTATTAATGAGTGAAAAGCTGCATTCAAAACGTATAAAGATTTACTGTTATAATAAAAAGTACTCTTAGAAAGATTTATTCAATTTCTTGGCACATCAAGCAAGGGATAACATATATACTTTAAAGTGTATATTCTGTTCCTTCGGGGCTTTGTGAATCCAGGGGAGATTTACTTCTTTGTTTGGCATAGAAGCTTGATTTCTAACAGTGAAAGAATATAATACCTGAAAACTATAAATTATTCTATGTACAAATAATCCCAACAAAGTGGAGACGAGTTTTCCATCAACCTCCTATCAGGTAGAATGTGCCTCCCTATTCTTCAGCTTCTTGGTGACTGTTTGGACATAGGGTCTGTGTTGAGGATAAGCTACAACTTTTTTCATTAAATTAAGTGCCCCCAGGGTGGGATTCATTACTGTTTTTGGGGGTGTTATTGTTCTCGTGTGTTTATCATTTTAATTTATTGTTGTTAGCCACCTTTAGCTCCCTTGAGGAAAGGCAGGATATAACTATTTTAATTAATAAAAATAAGTCCACTGCATTACCCCTATTCTTTAACTCCCTCTCTAAATCTGTGATTTATCGCAAGTTCCTGCTTGTTGAAATCTGTACCAAGTGCCTCTTGTACTAAGAAGAGTATCATGTCAGAAAGTAATACTAGCAGCAGTTCATAACACAGACACTGACTCAAGGAATCTATTGTTACATGAAAGTATACTATTTCGCATTGTGCAAACTAATGAACTCTGAACATTTCTTGACTGCAGCAGGGCAAAGGAGGAGTGTAACAAGAAGTAAACAAGATACTCAATCTTCCAGGTATGATTTAGTTTAGCACTTATCTCAAAAGGCCACCACTTTAAGTGTTAGGCATGATTACCTTTATTCTAGCCACACTGCCTATCCTGAAAGAAATTTATATTTAATTTAAACTTTAAGCCTTGGGTTCCTACTTCTTAGATTTTCATGGCCACATTGGAAACTCATAGTTAGATTAGGACCTCAGTTAATCTGCAGCATTTTATAAATTATAAGTTTAAAGAGTATCATTTGAACATTACCGTATTTTATTCATTTGCTTCATTTTTATCCTACTCTAGCAAACCAAATGATCCCAGGGCAGGGTATTGCAATTATAAAACAAGTAGCAAATAAAACAAATAGCAATAAAACATTCAAATGATATAAAATCCATAAATGTTACAACTACTACTTTTCCTCCATGTATCTGTGGCCTAACATATCCTACCTCATTAAAAGCCTGGCTAAAGAGGTAGTTTTTACTTTTCAACAAAATTCAATCAATATAGGCACCAGTCAAATTTTAAGTGAAAGAGCATTCCACAGCCAGGGAGCCACCATCAAATAGGCCTTTTCCTAAGTCACAGAGGCATGAATCACACACAGCAATGAAACAAGCAGCAGGGCTTCTTCAGCTGATCGTAAAGCCTGGGTAGGGGGATACAGAGGGAGGCACTGTGGTAACTGGATCCTTCCTACTTCATTCAAGTCAACATTAAACACTTGAAATTAACTTAATAGCACACAGGCAGGCAATGTAGACTCTTTGGAACTGAGTGCTCTGCTGGCAAATCTGTCATTGCTCTTTCTGTAGGTTATCAGAGCGTGATCACTGTAGCCACACTATCCCTGTCCAGGAATGACCATAGCTGGTATCGGAGCTCCAAGCCACTTGGGCTTCCAGTGACAGAGATTAATTTTACAGCAACTCCAGAATGTGCACCTGTTTCCTCAGAACAAATGTAACCCCAGCCAGAATAGGCCATCTATTCAATTACTGGACATTAAAGGTAAAGGTAAAGGACCCTTACAGTTAAGTCCAGTTGCGAACGACTCTGGGGTTGAGGCACACATCTTGCTTTACTGGCCAAGGGAGCTGACGTTTGTCTGCAGACAGTTTAAATGGTGTAAATACTGACCTCTGACTTGTTATGATTCACTTTCAGTTTATGGGCCCTTATCAAGCCCATTACTGCCTCCAGTCATTGATCTAACACCAGCAGAACCTCTGCAGATTTAGATGGTAGGAAGAGACACTAGGTGAGTATCCTTAGCATACTTATGTATGCTCCATATCGCCGGATGAGCTCACTCAGCAGCATTACATATATGTTAAACAAGATGGGGGAAAGAACAGAGCCCTGCAGGCTCCCACAACCTAATTGCCATCAGGCTAAGCTGAAGTCTCTCCTTTGCCTCTACCTGGAAGCAGTCTTTCAGCCAGAAGCAGAATCAAGAATTTCACAGTGTCTCTTATGTCAGCCCACCAGAGAAAATGAAGGAGGAAACTGTGGTCCAACTATCAAAACCTGCTGATTCAGTAGGACTAACAAGACTATGCTCCCTCTGTATATCTTCTGACACAGCTGATGAATGAAAAGAAGCAACCAATGCCCCAAATGGACCTGAAGCCTGATTGAAATGGGTCTAAATAGTATGTCTCCCCAAATACACCTGAAGCCCATCTGCCATGACCCTCTCAAGTACCTTGCGCCAAGCAGGTAGCTGTCGCAAAAGGGTTTCTTGAGGGGCTGTACCAACTGCCCTTTCAAAATAACTTGAACCACTCCGTCCCACAAACAATTATTTACCACTACAACTAAAATATCAAGCATGCCTTACATTTACATACCTCCTCCTTTTATTTGTTTCTAGAAAATGTTTTCGTGCTCGATTACGAAACAGTCTTTGATCCTTTAGCAACTCGTGACGCTCTTTTGATAAGTCTCTTTCAAGGAGAATCTTTAGATTTCTGATCATGACGTTAAAGATAACAGAAATTGTAGCAAAAACCCTAGACACCCAGCCCACATTGAATTTCTTGAAGGTGCTTTTTTTGTTTTTCATTTCAGTGCTCTCCCCCATCCCCCCGGGGTGCTCAAGGGTACACAGTACCGTCATCTCTTCTTCTTGTTAAAAAGTGTGGTACTTACTGTAACAACTTCATGGTGTTGAGTACTGGCATCTACTGTATTTTTCTGGAAAAAAGCACCGATGATGATGATGATAACAACAACAACAAAATCAACTTCTGTTTTTGTTATAATAAGTATAATAATAAACCAACTTGTTTTTTAATTTTATTATTTATTGCCTTTATATACCACCCTGTACCTGGAGATGGCTATTATTATTATTATTGTTGTTGTTGTTATGGCATTTCAGTGAAGTTTCAGCGAGCCTATTGAGAAGACCCCTGAGAGGCAACTGTACCAAAATGAATTATTGTGAAAATAAGAACTATTTAGGGGGCCGGCTCGCCAAGTTTTGTCCTCCCTGGCCTGAGCGCCACACCTGTTCCCTCAACAATCGCCTCTTTCCCGCCCTCTCGCCTCCTGCCCCACAGGAGCCCCGGCCTCTCCCTGAGAGGAGGATACGTGGAGGGGCCCAAGGCGCTCAGGGCCCGGCGGCCGAGGCCCCGCGGCAGGGCGCTTTCCGAGACGCCCCTCCTCGCGCCGGGGGCAGCGGGCTCGGCGGCGCCTTCGGCCTCCCACGCCGAGGCGGCCTGGCTCCCGCCCGCTGCCGCCGGCGCCCGCCCGTAGCTGGAGTAGTAGTAGAAGCTGCCGTTGCCGCCGATCACGTTGCCGTTGGCGCCTCCGCCAGGCTCCATCCACGCGCCCCCGAACCTTCAGCCGCCCTCCGCCGCCGCCATCTTCACACTCAGCGGCTCTCTGGCTTCTCTCTCTCCGTCTCTCGCCCTCGCTCTCCGCCCTTCGTCTCGCTCGCGGGATCCCCGTCAGCGCCCAGCGGGGGGGCTCCAGCGAGCCCTCCCCGCCGCCTCAGAAGCGCCCGCCGAAGCCCCTCGCCCGGCTCCAGGGCGCCGCCGCCCAGCCGCCATCTTAGCAACCGGCGACGCCGCTTCCTTCGCAACGGAAACCAAGGGAGACGGAGGAGGAGAAGGGGCGGAGCGCCATGCGCAGGGGCCGGCTCCGAGACAAGGGCCGCGTCGAGGCGGAGACTCTGAGGGGGAGAGGCCTTTTCGGGCTGGCCGTTAGGCTCTTCCACGCCGTCGAACATGTGTACATGTATATAATATGTGTACATGTATATATACTGCTGGCCGTTTAGTCTCTTACCCGCCCTCGAAATATATATATATATCGAATATTTTATCATTTTTGCGGGGGGGGGGGGGATGTTGTGGGTTTGTTTTGTTTTTGCCCATATATATAGGCAAAAAACACACACGGACATATATATACTGCATATACATATGTATATGTGTTTGTGTATATTCATACATACATACATACATATGTATATATAAGCCTAACCAGTGCTTTTTTGTCTTTAAAAAAGTTGTTTAGGGGCACTCTAATTTTGACTCAAGAAAATCACCATTTTATAGTTCAAATCAGGAAAAACAAATACAGTAAATGGACAAAAGTACAAAGATTCACAAAATGTTTAGGGGTATGAGTACCCCTGCGTCCCCCCAGAGAAGAAAAAAGCAATGAGCCTAACCACCTCACGCGAGGTTAGGCTGATATATAGGGTTGCTGTGGGGATTAAAAGAACAGGGAGAGAAACCTGGTGTGCCACCGTGCGCTCCTTAGAGAAGGGCGGGATATATAAATGTAATCAATCAGCTGCGGAAATCAGGTAAGGCTTGACTGGCCTCTACCCTTCTTTTGTGTGTGTGTGTGTAAAAATAAATACATATCCATATATCATTGTCACATATGCATGGGCGTAATCACGATTTATGTTGGGGAGGGGCAGGCTTCATGTTAGGGGGGCAGAATGTCAGTTAAGTTATTTGTCTTGATTTTTTTTGGCTATGCCACCACGTTTTTATATTTATAGTACTATTTATACTATATATTTATAGTCCTCCTAGTACTCCAGGGCAGCTTACCTGTGCGTTGGACTAGATGACCCTCAGGGGTCCCTTGCAACTCTACAATTCTGTGATTCTAAGTGAAAACCTGCGAGATACAGTAATACCCAAGTATTACTTACAGTATTACGTACAGTAATAAAAAGGAGTGTGGGGGGGGGGGGTTGATATAGTAATAGTCTCCAAGTCAGAAAGGCAAAAACCTGCCTAAACAAAAAGGGGCAGTTGTTTGCTGAGATTCTTGCCCTGGAGGGAGTTGGGCTTCCGGTCCCTTCAATTCTATTATTCTCCCTGCTCATTTAATCCCAACAGCAACCCTGTTAGGTGGTTAGGCTGGGAGGCAGTGACTGGGCCAAGGTTCACCCAGTGAGCTCCATAGAGGAGTGGGGATTTGAACCCTGGTCTCTCCCAGGTCTCTCCCAGGTCTTAGTTTAAGACTAACCACTATGACACACTGGCTCTCAGGTGTGACTGTGGGTGGGCAAGATGTCCCCACCCTCATTGAGCCTCTGATATACAGAAGTGCTCCACTAAGGCAGCCTTCATCAGCCTGGAGCCCTCCAGAAGTTTTGGACTACAACTCCCATCAGCCCCTGCCAGCATGAGCGCTGGTGCTGGCTGATGGGCGCTGCAGTCCCAAGACATCTGGAGCGCGTCAAGTTGGTGAAGGCTGCCCTGAGGTACCATGGACCTAAGCCATTTCTTATTGAGGTCAGTGGTGTTTTTTGTTCCTGTGAGTTAGTGCAAGCTGATCTGTATATTATTTCCAGATGGTCAGAGTCTGAAATCAGTAGTTAGGATTTTGTGCTGTTTTCTCCCCAAGAACAGGGATTGGTAACTGGCAACCTGTGGGCTGAATTTTCCCTGGCAGCCTTCTCTTTCTCTCTACACTTCTTGAAACAGCATGGAGAAAGGGAAAGAGGAAGACCTGAGCATGTGCGAGGATGGAACGTAGAGAAGGTAGAGGGGAGGAAGATCAGTAGCATTTCAGATAGTGTGAAGAGAGGAATTGTGGAGGGGGAGGGTGGGCTTTGTGGCAAGCCGTTTTGGGGATGGGGGGGGTCTCCAGAAACCCCTTCAATGTGGTCTGCTCCAGGTGGCTAGATGTTATGGCCTGGGCAAAGATCTGATGACACTGGCAAGCCATATAAAAAAGGAGCCCTGCACTTCGTCCTGCAGAACATTGGCACTGATCCAACCCTCCCAGAACAGTTATTTTCAGATCTTAATTAAGTAGCAACTGCTTTATGTCAGCAATATTTGCTTTTAGGATCAAATGATTTTATGCTTTACAATTGCTTGGGGGATTAAAGCAGACATGGGTTACATAAAATTTTGTGTAAGTTTTCTGAAGTCCGGGCATAAAAGGGTTGGCTTTCTGGCTAATGTTTATGCTGTACACATTCCTGAATTCTTAACTCAAGACTTCATCAGTTAGTGGACAGTCTTTTCCAAGGCAGTTTGAAATTCTTCAAAACCTTTTCCTTTCTTCAACTCAGAGATGATCCATCTCAGTGCATCCTCACTGATCTTCCTAAATATCATATTTTTCATTGGGGCTGATACTGTGTTTGGTAATGCCAAGCCATGTTCTGCAATGGTAAGGTTTGCAATGTATTGCCTTGATAAGATTAAGGAAATCCTGCTTTCAACATGTTTTTGCTTCGGAGGGCTATAGTGTGTCTATAGAGTGCAGTTGTATTTCTACTGAAAAGACCCTGCTGAAACTATATTAATGCAACTAACATAGTAAATGCAGTTGCTTGCCTAGTTGAAAAGATAGACTGAAGTCCCCACTAAAGTTACTGAGAGTTTTTTCATTAACATCTGTGAAGGCATGGCTTTTTATCAGGTCATTAATAAAAGTTGAACTTGGAGGCATACCTCTTCACAAATAGTAAATGGCCTTTGCAATTTTTGGATCGTCTTCTAAACACACATACTTTACTGTAAATACAAAATAACATCATTTGTTTTTATTTTACTTGTGTCATGGGGCATTCTGATCCTTTATTGCAATACATCTAGAGGTTCTCAATGGGTTTGTGTAGAAAGTTTTGAAAAACATTTTTAAGGGACGATTACATTTCAGTGTTATAATGTTTTTGCCCGTGTGTGTGTGTGTATGTGTGTAAAACCCTAAAGCTCTAGGTTACTTAACCAACATCTGGTTATGTTATTGCTATTTTGTCGAGGGTCAGTTTGTAATTGATGCTAAAATCATATACCCACTTACCAGGGAGTAAGCTCCATTTCACTTAATGTGAGTTACTTCTGCGTATACATGTATAATAAGATTGCATGTAAGGCAATTTCTTGAGCTTCATTCTCACCTCAGTTCTCTAATTACTTAACACTGTTTAAAATCTGCATACGTAGTTGGCTGCTTACAGTTCTTTGCCCTTAGTAATTGCTTTATTCTTATGATGTTGCTCCTGCCAGAAGGGGAAGATACTGTGGGAAAGAGCTGTAGCTCAGTTTGTTCATACCTTGTATACAAAAGGTCTCAAAAGGTCCCTGTCACCTCTAAGTAGCCCTGAGGGGGAAAAACAAGCCTGAAATTCTCGAGAGCTGCTGTTAGTCACTGTGTAGACCATGTGTAGGCAAACTAAGGCCCGGGGGCCGGATCTGGCCCAATCACCTTCTAAATCCAGCCCACTGACGGTCTGGGAATCAGCTTGTTTTTACATGAGTAGAATGTGTGCTTTTATTTAAAATGCATTTCTGGGTTATTTGTGGGGCATAGGAATTTGCTCTCCCCCCCCCCTTTCCGAAATATAGTCTGGCTTCCCACAAGGTCTGAGGGACAGTGGACCGGCCAACCTGCTGAAAAAGTTTGCTGACCCCTGGTGTAGACAATACTAAGCTATGTAGAACAATGGGCTAACTCAGTATAAGGCAACTTTATAGGTTTTACTCCCTAGAGTGTTTAGGATTGTGGCCTTAAAGCAATAAATAAGTATATTTTGTTGGGGCTGCAGGAGAGCTGCAAAGGATACAGTCTAATCAAAACTATGAGCTGTGCTAACAGAATATTTCTTTATATGGGGAAGGAGAGGAATTTGAAGGAAATATTTGGAAAGCGAATGGCATTTTCTTCATTGCTTCAGGAAGTTCAACAGTTCAATATTTCCATTTTTAAAACCTCTCTCTTAACTTCTCATTTTTTGCTAAAATGGGAGCATTAAAACATCAGCATTTAATTTGTAAACTGGAAGGTACTGGCCTTACAGCCCTGTGACTGAAAAGTCACACCCTGTGCTTTTAAGCTCTGTACCCTTAATTCAACATCTGAGGGTTGGTTGTGGTTTTTCTCATCATTCAGTGAGGAGGAAAAAGCCCCTTTTTTTACTTTGTCAAGGGGTACTGTATTACGCCTTGTGCTCTGTGGCTGGGTTACATATTCCTGGAAATCACTTGGGTCAAACTGGGTAATACCCAATTATATAACTGCTGCAGAGATTTGCTGGCTCTTTTCTAAGCTGATCACATATTAAATAAGCATAAATGTGACAGTACTTTAGTCAGTATATATCACCCTGAATTTGGCTTGGTAACACTGGCAGCCAGTGCGGCTTTTTGGCGCCATATGCTCCTCTACACTGCCCCACTTAACAGCCTAGATTTCACATCTTCTGAACCATCTTATTCTGAGATGAAAATGTTTGCCATCTTTTTAAATTCTTGATAATCAAGAACCTGTTTTATCTACATTCGGTACAGATCTTTCCCCCCTTCTGTTTGGTATTCCAGGGTACTTTTGCCACAACCACTGTGGAAGAGGCAGCCAGTCCAGGAACAAAAAATAAATCTTCAGAAAATCCACAGGAGAAGAAAAAATGCCATGTGCCCTGTGATTTTCAAGCTAAAGTGTTAAGAGAAGAAAAACATTACATGTGTAGTATGTACTTTTGTATTTTAGAAACTCTTTCCTTTCATTCACTGTTGCAAGCTAACTTGGGATATTGCTAAAATGAAACGATATTGAACTTATTTGTATTTCGCTCACAGTATGTTAAGTTTATTTATTAAAAATAAATATACTACTTACCTATTTTCACTATATTAAGAAATTTACATAAATGCAATTAAAATGCAACAACACTCAGCAAAGCTTCCTAAAAAGTAGATAAAAATAAGATAAAAATACATCACAAGTGTAAATCACAATTAAAACTGAGCAGAGTTCAAAACTAAAAATTTAAAACTAAAGGAAACTGTGAACATACACATTCTAAAGCATTGGTTAAAGATCATTACTATCTCCACCTCATGAGTAACCTGAGGGAAAGCATTTCAGAGGGGGGTGCTGCACTGAGAATGCCTACTTCCATGTTGTTGCTAAGTGGCAATCCACTGGTTATGGATCTTTGAACATTCTTAACCAGGCATAGGCAAACTTGGCCCTCCAGATGTTTTGGGATTACAACTCCCACCATCCCTAGCCTAACAGGACCAGTGGTCAGGGATGATGGGAGTTGGTGTCCCAAAACATCTGGAGGGCCGAGTTTGCCAATGCCTGTTCTTAACGATTGCCTTGGTCCATACTGGGACTGCTAGGTATCCTGATCCCAGGCTGTTTAGGATTTAAATATCAGTAGCAAAACCCAGAACTTGATTTGGTTGTCGATAGGCAGCTAGTGCAGCTCATTCACTCAACACAGGTGTAATATATCTAAAGCTCTGTGGGGTTGGATGAGCACAGGGTGAAACAGTTCTAAACCTAGTAGGCTGAACATTTCCACATTCGTAATATAAATACTTCATTTCCTGCTGCAACTGGTTTGTTTCAGGAATTTTCTGCATCTACAAATGCAGACGTTGATGTTAAGTGGTATGAACATGCAAAACTTGCCTTATTCCGGTTGTTGATCCACCCAGCTCAGTCTTGTCTGCTCTGACTGGCATTAGTTCTTCAGGTTATCCTGACAGATGTCTTTCTTAGCCCTGCTTAGTGCAATCCTTTGAACTGGAGATACGAGGGACTGAGGTATCATCATCTTGATGTGCCACCCCCAGCACCTTAAGACACTAAGCAATTTGATTCAAACCCACAAATCATCCAAATCCCACTTTTACAAAGAAGCCGATTTAGGGCCTAACTGCGTGTGACGCTAACGAAGTGCTGAGTAATCACGTTGGCTTAGAAAACAAAGAAACAAACATGGAGAAGCAGAGATTGTTTTCAACTTCACAATGTGCAAGGAGAGGTGGTTTGAGGTTTCTCTCCCCAGCTGTGATCTCAGTAAATGTCCTCATACCACCATTATCATTAGAAAGAGGAAAGTTCCCACTGATGTGAATGGGAGTTCCAACCTACTGTCAATCACTATGGTAGCGAGTTTGAGGAAGTCCACAGCTGGGGACGGAAGGTTTAAACCTGCCCCAGCACTGCAGTGCTGATTGCTGTTTGTCCCCTGTTCCTGGCATTTAATTAAAAAGAAACCAACAACCTGATTGCTAATCACACAGATAGTTAGCATCACAATTGTTAGCATCACATGTAGTCAGGCTTTTCCCCCGCTTGAAATATTACCACACAACGCTAATTGCTGAAGAAAGCTCTGTTATGTGTCATTGCATTATTTCAGTAACTTTTTAAATGACTGACGGTCTGTTTGCTTAAAGGGAACTTGCAGAATTCTCTAGTTGAATATGCAAGAAGTACCAAGAAGATGATACGGAACATGATGGATGATCACCAGTCTTCTCTCGATTATCTTTCCGATCAGGTATCAGTTATTATTTGCAGAATGCATTTCTTTCTGTACAGGACTAATTCTACTGAATGATCTTAATTCAGCTGAACTAAATGTCAAAATCCAGTTTACAAACACAGCGAGCGCATTTCATAAAAACAGTTTGTCTTGCAACAGGAAGTATTTGGTTATTGTTTTCTGCATTGGAAAGAAACTACTGATTTATTACAGTGCCACAAACACCATTTTGGGTAGATATGAGGGAGCCATTAAGGTCAGCAAATATACTGTTAGCTTTTTATGTAGGACCCTCCTCAGATTTATTCTGTATGAGTCAGTGAATAGGTGGGAAATGGCAGCTGTAGTCTTAAAAATATGAATTATAAACCGTGTGTATGAGCTAGCCAAAGTTAAGCATTCTTCACTCACATTGATTTTACTAGGAGATACTTAGGCACTTGTCTTCAGCTTAATTTCTAACTCCTGCTGAGCTCAGTGTTACTTCCTTCTGAGAAGTTTTTCTTAGGATTGCTCTACATAAAACATGCTTAATCGACCAAAATCAATGGGGTGTGCCACCAGATGTATATTCAGTATATTCAGTATATTTACTCAGAATTAAGCCCCATTTAGTAATTTTTCTTGGGATTGTAGAAGTACCTAATTTGGGCTGAATTACATCCCATGTTAATGTTTGTTTCAAGGTTATGAATAAAAGAAAAGAAAAGAGGCAATGCTGGGCTCCCCTGAATATTAAGAATGGTTTAAGGTTTTTCTTGTGATCACACAGGTCAATGAACTGATGAGTCGGGTTATGATTTTAAACACAGAACTATCTAGAAAACCAATTGATGTATTTCCTCATCGAGCTGTTCAGTCTCACGGTAAATACTTTTTGCTTCCTGACTTTTCCCATTTCTCTTCTTGCTCCATATCTCCTCCTGGTACGGCAGTGGTACAAATAAGAAAGATTGGGGGTGGGGGAGTGGTTTGGCATTACTGATTTTGCAAAAACAAAAGTGTTTATTGATCATTTCATTGTTGTATTCTTTTTGTAAGTTGCTTTGAGAGTTTTTTTTAATAAACAGTATATAAATTTTATGAAATAATAGCAATAATAATAATTAATCAGAAGTAATAAATTATTTTTCTTTGCCATCCATCTGATTGGATATGAAAGGGAAAGACAGAAGTCGCTCCTTGTATTCAAATACATGCCAATGTGGACTACTCAAGTCTAATACAAATGGGAAAATGCAGATTAACAGCTACATTATGCTCAAATGTGGGTAAACTAATTCTTTGGAATGGTACAATAATCTATGGGTAAAAAGACATGTTGCACTGCAATCAGGTGCAACTAATGTGTGTATGTGTGTGCATGCTTAACCATTACCTACCAGTCACTTTGCCTAGAAGCCTGCGTTCCATGTTCTTGTTTATATTCACATGGGTCCGAAACCTTGGCAGAGAGTCAAAGCCAGGGGGAGGCAGTTCAGGGGGAAAGTGACTGTCAGAGAAAAGGTTAACTCTTGTTTCCTTTTTACAAAGTTGAACCTGAACTTCCTCTGGTAATGTTGTCTGCCAGGTTTGGATTGCAGCGATATTAAAGATACCATTGGCTCTGTTACAAAAACTCCAAGCGGTCTCTACATAATCCATCCAGAAGGATCAAGTTATCCCTTTGAGGTAATACAGATTTTTCATTTTTACTGTTTGCTTAGATTGTTGTTTCCCCCCTCTTCTTATGGCTGCGTTAAAGCAGTCCCTGTCGCTTTATCAGTAGTTTTAACACTTTCCAAGCCGCCCCCAACTGCCAATATTTTAAATTTGATATGGGGGGTCAGTTTGTTCAACTGGAAGTACTGTAACTTAGAGGAGAGGAAACATAGTCACTGATATGTACTGACTGTAGCATGAAACATTGGAAAGCAGATGAGTACAATGTGGCTGATTCACTATTTTTCATAGGCATTTCAAGTACCCTTTTTTCCAAACTAAAAACTAGCAGGTGTGGTTCAACTCCCATAGGAAAGAATAGCAATGTTGGCACTAAGTATAATAATTTTTGGGTGCAATCCTAGCACGCTAGCAGTCCTCGAAGTCTTAGGCAATCGTCTTGCTTGTAATTTTCCCCAGCTAGCAAACACCCTGAGACACTACGGCTCTTGGGAAGCTTAGATGGCTGTACCATTTGAGCATCATGGTTTAGCCTGGGTGAAGGGAGAACTGCCGCTTTCCTAGAGATGAAAAGCTTACCTTGTGAGACTGACAGCTCATTAGCTATGCCAACTTGTTCTCCTTTGAGCAGTATTCCAAGGGCTCAGAGCTATCACTAGCAGTAGGTGGAAGAGCAGATATAGGGGTCCCAGGAATACCTAGGAGTAGCACACAACTACCCCAAGGAGCAGGCTTTGACTTCCTCCGATGTTCACTAACTGACATACTGAATCGTTGGGCCATGTAGTTTAGTCCTGAGTGACTACCCAGTTGGTATTGGTTCTGCAGGGATTCAGACAGGAGTCTTTCCAAGTCCTTCCTGGAGATGTGCAGGATTGAACTTTTGCATGCAAAGCAGGTGTTATTGTATGACCCTATCTCAGTTGCCCACACAACTATATATTGGGGAAGACTAGGTCTGCTTATGTGAGCAAGAAATGCATTGTGTAAACTAGTCTCTTCGAAATTGAGGGGGCTTAATTATTTAACTGTGTTTGATATAAGCTTGCTGATCTTTGACTGAATTGCAGAATAACAGTAAATGAAATACTAGTGATGTTTGTAAGAAAACGCTGAATTCATTTACAAATGCCAACAAGACAGAACACCCATTTGTCACAGTGCAAAGCTCTGTCTCTCCTTTTGTGTAGTCGACAAGAAAAATCATAAATACCAATGTGACATATTTTTTATATGACACTTTAACAGTAAAGACAAATTGGCTGCCAAGGCTGCGTTCACACCCCCAGGATGGATAAACATGTCAGTTTCGGTTTCTCATTTTTCCATTCTTAAATTTGCTTCTCCACATTTCCACATCAGTTTTTTGACCCCCCTCTGTTAGGATAATTAGCCCGGTGCTGCCAGTAAATCTTCCCTGATTGATTTACTGGCCCCTCAGTCCAGCACGCTTCCGTTGCGTGAACTCTGCTTCACTCCTACAGCAGTAAAACACCTTAGCAGAATAAGCGCAGCATACGTGTGATAAAGGCTTAAATTAAACGAAGGCAGATGCTTTCCTTAAAGTCTTTATTGCTCCGATAACATTGGCAAAAATCCATCAGAGTTCAGCTCCATTTCTGCCAGCTGCTCTCACCGAGCGAGCTGCTGACACACTGACACTTTCGCTTTCACAGCACACAAAGAACATTCCAGTCTGCTCACGTCATTTCCTGGCAGACGTCCCAGGAAATCCCTCCCCTTTAGAGCCGAGGCATAGCAGTTTACCTCATTACTGCTCCCAACACCCCCTCTTGCCTCGGATCGGAGGGTAGAATCGACCCTTGGTCGTCCCAAACCTAAACCTACGCAAAACTCTCCATGTCTCTGGAAGGAGAGTGGCTTTGTTAAGCCATCAGCTAGGTTCTTCGCAGAGGGACAATATTTCAGTGCTACTAATCCCTCTTGAACGCTTTGACACACATTCCGAAAGCGAATATCTAAATGTTTCGTCCTCGCTTTGAACTGTCCAGACTCTGCCAAACGTAGGCATGGTTGATTGTCTTCAAACACACGTATTGGTTGACAATCTACCCCACAGATTTCCTGCACTAAGCAAGCATAGAACTCCAGCTCTGTGCATATCTCTGAAAGAGCACTGAACTCAGCCTCAGTGGATGAGAGCGCTATAAGACTCTGCTTCTTGGATCTCCATCCAACTACTGAGTTCCCAAACTTAACCACTAGACCAGACACAGATTTGCGGTCCTTCAAATTAGCCCAATCAGCATCCACATGGCCGACTAGCTTGGCTTCTCCCTGTGCTGGCAACCTAAGACAAAGGTCTTTTGTTTCCTGCAGATATCTCAGAACTCTCTTCATGCCATTCCAGGCATGCACACTAGGGTTTGATGCTTCCCTGCTGAGCAGATTGACAGCAAAAGCAATATCAGGCCTGCTCCACTGGGACAAGTACAACAAACTCCCTAGGGCTGACTGAAACACTTCAGGATTCTCAAACACAGCACTGTCTCCTTGCTGGCTGTCTTTCACAAAATTAGTCTCCATTGGACTCCTGACTCCTGCACAATCACTCATTCTCATTTTCTGCAGCAATTGCTCAATTTTACCTCTCTGACTGAGCAAGAAACTTCCATCTTGTGTGCGTTCAACATTGACACCAAGATAAGTTTTGACAGCACCGAGCTGTTTCAACTTGAAACGTTTCCCTAGGTCTTTGGCAAACTTTTCTGCCTGTTCATCCGTCTCCGCAAAAAACAAAAGGTCGTCAATGAAAACTAACACCTGTTCCTGTTTCTCACCAGACCCTTTCAGGTAAAGACAACTATCAGCAACACTTTTTCTGAAACCTAACTCTTCCAAGGCTTCATTCAGGCACATGTTCCAGTTTCTGGCAGATTGACGCAAACCGTAGATAGATTTGTGCAACCTCCACACAACATCCTGCCTCTTGGTCTCAAACCCTGGAGGAGGCTTCATGTACAGCTCCTCCTGGAGATCTGAGTTTAGGTAGGCAACATCCACATCAAAGTGGTTTACCTTCCAGCCTCTCTGTGCCGCACAAGCTAAAAGCGTTCTCAGAGTCTCTGCACGTGATGTCGGCGAATACACTTCCGTGAAGTGTATTCCCTTCTTCTGAGAAAATCCACGTGCAACTAATCTCGCTCTATACTGCGGCTGTCCAGTCTCTGTGGGTTTCAAACGGTAAACCCACCTGCAACCTACTGCCTGTTTGCCTGGTGGCAGTTCAGTGAGTGAAAACACACCTAGATCCTTCATGGACTTCAACTCTTTGTCCATTGCCTTGTGCCACTCAGCTGCTTCTTCCTCAGGTAAACTCTGAATATCCTCAAAGGACTCAGGTTCACATCTAGCTGAACCTACCCAGACACCTGAAGCCTCATACCGATCAGGAGGTCTCCTTGTCCTCGCTGATCTCCTCAGTGTGACTCTTGGTGACACTGCTTCTTCTTCCTCAACCTCAGCATCTTCCCCCTCTGACCTGCTGCGCCTTTTGGGCCTCACAGCTGGCTCAACGGGCGAAGAAGGCTCACTCTTTGGTTCAAGCTTGACTCTTGTCAGAGGAGGTGTTCTAGGTTCCCCTCCCTGAGGGAGTCTAAGTTGTCCCTGTCTTGGACTTTGTTGCTCTGGACCTTGGTCCCTTGCAACCACTTCATCATCCTCCTCTTCAACGTCTGAGTCATAGGACTGTTGCATAACCACCTCTGGGTTTGCGTGCAGACGCTCCCAGCCTGCTTGCTCACAAAACTCTGCACTATTACTCACAACCAGTCTTGACTGATCACCACTGGGGTACGCAAACCTCCAGGCCTTTGAGCCAGGTTCATACCCTACAAAGATCATTTTCTTTGCTCTTGGCTCGCCTTTTCTGCGTAGAGCCTTTGGAATAAGCACCCAGGCTTCACAACCAAACACACGGAAGTAATTCACCTTGGGCTTTTTTCCATGCAGTAAGAAATACGGTGTATTTCCCACACTAGAGTTGTACACTCTGTTCTGTGTATGTACCACATACTTCCAAGCTTCAGACCAGAACTTTTGGGGTAGCTTTGCATCCCAAAGGATTGCAGAAACTGCCTCTTGCACTGTCCTGTTTTTCCTCTCTGCCACACCATTCTGTTGCGGAGAGTAAGGAGCAGTGAGTCTGTGGCTAATCCCCTGTTCCCTGAAAAAGTCTTGCAGAGCGGATCCAGTGAATTCCGAGCCTCTATCACTCTGAAAGGCCTTAACTTTGGCGGAATATGTCACTTCTACAGCTGTGATCCAATCTCTGATCATTTTTGCTGCCTCAGCTTTGGTTCTCAAAGCAAAGGTCCAAGAATTTCTCGAAAAATCATCAACCAGAATCAAAGAAAACTTTGACTTCCCCAAAGATTCCACCGCCATTGGCCCACACAAATCTGCATGAATTAACTCAAAAGGTTGTGTGGTGCGTCTCTCTGATTTCGGATAGGAGCAAGTTACAATCTTAGATTGCTTACATGCATTGCAATCTAAAAACTTGTCACAACTCTTAAAGTCACACCCTTCAGTTAAACTTGGTGCTTTTCTAAGAAATGCCCACCCCAAATGAGCAAAGCGTCTATGCCAAATATGAGCACAACCATTGTGGGGCGCTACATTCACACATTGCCCCTTGGCATCTTCTGCGTCTTCTTCTCCTGTGGACAAAGACAGGTTAACAGTAAACAAATTGTCTTTGGCATGCACTGTATAGACATGGTTGCCATCCTTGTAGAATTCGCACTTGTCACCTGCAAAAGAAACTTGAAAGCCCTCTGTTAGCAAATCATGTACACTTAACAGACAATTGGTCAAACCAGGCACTGCAAAAGCCTTAACTTCATGCTTAAGAAAAGGACAGTAAAACAATCCAGTCTCAGTCAACTTAGTTCTCGAACCATCCGCCACGACACAAAACTTGTCAGTCTCCACCCTCTTGCGATCCCGCAAGAGATTAGGCGACGGTACGAGGGTGTGGGTCGCTCCACTGTCAATGATGATTTCTAGAGGATTGTTGTGTTCACATTTCTGGGTCGCCATAGCAAAAACCCCCCTCTCACTGCCCACTTGGCTGGGGCCTGTGTTGACTTTCTTCACTGCAGCCATTGTTGCAACTCTCTCAGTTGCCATGGAGACTGGACTTCTCTCACGCAAGTCCATGGCCCTTATCTGTCCTTTCGCCAGATGTCCGACCTTGAAGGCTTTCTCTGTAGACGGCTTCCCACGGGAAGATTTCTGTGCTCCATCACGTAAACAGCTTATGGTAGTAGCCTTTGGAGAAAGAGGCTTCTCTGCGCTGTTGCTTTCCTCTGCCCCCCCACTCTTAGCACCCCTGGGGCTCCCAGGTCGATAACCTGCACCCCCTCTGGTGGGTCTGGTGGGTCTGGGGTTCTCCAAGCTTGGCCCCTCTCCAGGCCTCTCAGACAGACTCATCTCAGCATCAAAGCAGCTCTCTGCAGCAACCACAGCAGCTCTACAGCCCCCCTCTCTTGGGAGCTTCTCCCAGCTGCTCTCAGCTGGGCTCTCAGCGCCATCTTGGCTCTCTGCCCCTTCTGGCATCGCAGCGGCCACGTCTTGGCTTAGGCCTCCCACTCCTGCTTCACAAGCTTCTTGGAGTGCTCGCCACGCTGCACTAGGCCTTCTAGCCTCTTGTACTAGGGGTAACAGGTGTACGTCCACGTTTTCTGCTAGAAACGCTAGCACACGCTGCTCTGCTTCTTTCTGCACCTCTGTGCTCTCAGCTGCCTTCAGGGGTTTCTGGACAACACCCCACAAATCTGCCCCCACTAGGGAAAGCTCCACATGAAAGCTCCACGCCAGCCACGTGCTGGGGGTAAGCTTCTGACATGCTAAAGGCTCACAGCCAAAACTGTGCTTCAGAGCCATCTTCTGCCCTTCTCAGCCCCTTTCTACTCACTCAGTCTCTCAAAGGGGATAGTAAAGTTTTCTGAAGCTGCCTGAGCCATGGCCCTTCCCTTCTGTCGGCTTATACTCACTCAGCCAAAACCGGGAGTCTGTGTGGCTGTTGGCTCCTTGCGTCTGAGTCTCTCCGCAGTGCCTTTGAAGATCTGACACGCGATCTCAGCCCTCCGCAGCTTCAAAGCCTTTTTCCACACGTGCTGAAGTCCATAACCTTTGTTAGGATAATTAGCCCGGTGCTGCCAGTAAATCTTCCCTGATTGATTTACTGGCCCCTCAGTCCAGCACGCTTCCGTTGCGTGAACTCTGCTTCACTCCTACAGCAGTAAAACACCTTAGCAGAATAAGCGCAGCATACGTGTGATAAAGGCTTAAATTAAACGAAGGCAGATGCTTTCCTTAAAGTCTTTATTGCTCCGATAACATTGGCAAAAATCCATCAGAGTTCAGCTCCATTTCTGCCAGCTGCTCTCACCGAGCGAGCTGCTGACACACTGACACTTTCGCTTTCACAGCACACAAAGAACATTCCAGTCTGCTCACGTCATTTCCTGGCAGACGTCCCAGGAAATCCCTCCCCTTTAGAGCCGAGGCATAGCAGTTTACCTCATTACTGCTCCCAACACCCTCCCCCCAAAAAAGTTCTCATGGAAATTCATCAGCATTTTAGTGTGGATTTCTGCTGATATGCACATTTTTATCTGCAGCTTTGCCTAACACACACATTTTTGCAAAGCAATTCCCCTTAATATGTGTTTTGTTTTCACTTATATATGCATTTATATGCACATATGAATTTTTGTACAGATTATTTGGCAGGAGAACTACATTGCAAAATTCTAAGATGTGCAGATTTTGAAGGATAACCGTGTTTCACTTCTCATAGTGTTTTGGAAAGTGCGAATTAACAGAATCGAATTTCTCCTCAACCCCTATGGGAGAGAGAGAAAAGGGTTTAACATGGGGCTTTGCTTCTTAGCTGCACTATGATTTTGAAAACCAAGAATGCAGTCACAGCAGTGCACAGAATACTGTTCCAGAGATCTGAACTGACCTGCCAAACAAACGCTCCCTCTTGGGATCAGTCTTTGGATTGTTGCTTTTGCCAGATCAGCCTTGTGTGACTAATAAAGACTTAAGAAAATGTGCTTTTCATTGTGCACTCCAGATCTTTAATCGGAGGACTGTGTAGTGAAAACACAAGGAATAAAAGGTGGGCAAGTGTTTACAGGCTAAAGGAGTACTTGCAAAGTTACAGCTATTATACAGAACTCACAATTAACTGAACTTTTCAAAGGTCTCTTTACAGAAACTCTAGCTAACTTCTCATTGGTATAAACGTGGCACTATAAAGGGCAGGTTGGAAAGAAAGTCCTGCCACAAGAACGGAGGTGGTCTCTTTCCCTTGGCCATTGTAGTGGCAGTGTCACAATCGGGTATGGAAGGTTCTGTCAATTCTGGTTCTCTCAGTTTCTCATTTTTCCCAATCTTAAATCCAGCTTTTTAGTGTGAATTTCTCCTAACATTTATATTCAGTATTGACTAATGTACACATTTTTGCAAGCAATGTATTTTAGTATGTTATTTTCAGTGATATTCTATTATTTGTTGAATTTATATACCGCCCTATACCCAGAGGTCTCAGGGTGGTTCACGGAATAAAATCAAAATATAAAACCACAAAATACATAATCAAAATAAAAACAACAACCCAATACCCCCCCAAAGCTCATTTTAAAAGAGCATAGGATATCAATCAAATGCACACTATAGTTAAAATATCCATATATATTTTTTGTTCACATTGCTTGGTTGAATTGCAAAAATCAGGTAAGGGCAAATTTTGAATGATAGCTGTGTTTTGATTGACATATTATTCCAGAAAGTGCAAATTTGGTAGATTTGGGTTTAAATGCATACTGAATCAAATTTCTCCTCCATCCCTAGTCACAACCAATCTAAAGCTTTTTGAAGCAGATACTAAGATAGTCCTCTAGGAGCTTTGGGGGGGGGGGCAGAGTTCTTCTCTCACAACTGCATCCTAGGGCAAATTATGGTGCCCTGATGTTGGTGATGTTGCCATTGTGGGTGTCCTGGAAGCAAGCAAGGTGGGGAGAAGCGGGGAGCTCATCCCCACACCTCTTGCTTTGCCACCTAGGCTGTAGTCAGGACATATTGAGTGAGCAACGGGTTGTCAAACCAGTCTTTGTTGTTGTTGTTTAGTCATTTAGTCGTGTCCGACTCTTCGTGACCCCATGGACCAGAGCATGCCAGGCACTTCTGTCCTCCACTGTGTCCCACAGTTTGATCAAACTCATGCTGGTAGCTTCAAGAACACCATCCAACCATCTCATCCTCTGTCGTCCCCTTCTCCTTGTGCCCTCCATCTTTCCCAACATTAGGGTCTTTTCCAGGGAGTCTTCTCTTCTCATGAGGTGGCCAAAGTATTGGAGCCTCAGCTTCAGGATCTGTCCTTCCAGTGAGCACTCAGGGCTGATTTCCTTAAGAATGGATACGTTTGATCTTCTTGCAGTCCATGGGACTCTCAAGAGTCTCCTCCAGCACCATAATTCAAAAGCATCAATTCTACTCCCTCCCAACTTTGTAGGTGTGTTTCACTTAAGAAACAAAAGTAGACAGAACAACAAATGTAAATTTTACTTTGGTACAGTAGACTAGTTTTACACACACACATATATACATACACATATCTTTATCTTCCACCCAGGGAAGCAAGAGGCAGTATTGGACTACAAGGACACATTACAGCCAGGAAAAACATTCAAGGAGGGTGTGAACAGAGATGATAAAGGGCATGGCCTGGGAAGAGCGGGTGTGGGTAAGGAGAGGGTTTAGTCTAAGAGGAGTCCCACATCTGGCCCCCAGGCTTGGTTCCTCACCCCCCAATTCAGTCTAACATTGTGGCCTGAAAAGAAAATGCTTAACATTGACAGTATCATTCCCATGGTGTTTTGTTTTTTTAAATCCTTACTCCAATTTTGTGCTTGCAGGAGTTAAATATATAAATCATGAAATAGTTTAGCATGCACTGGAGGATACTTTTGAAATAACTAAGATAATTAACTTCCATATTTCCTTTTTAAAAAAAATAAAAACCTTTCCAGTGTTTAGGAATGACTGCCAATGTCTACAGAAGTTGAAGTCATCAAATAAGTAAAAATGTTTGCTTATGACACTGGCCAGAGATCAAGAACTAATGGAAAAACATGGTTATAGGATGTGTAGCAACTAAGGAGGAGGTTAAAACTGAAAATCAAATTAGGATTTTGAATTTCGGAGGGGGCCAGATGAAGACACTTCAGAACAGAGAAGGGAGAGGTGCAGAAAAGTCTGACGGCTCACTCTTGAATAGAAGTTAAATTGCAAAAAAGGAAAAGCAGTTGCCTGCTAGAGGCCATTCACATGGAAAGCACACCTAATTCAATTGGAAACAGCATACACAAATGGGTGCCACATGTATGTCCCTCATTTCTGGTTGGTCTAGTTATCAGGACTGTGTACCTTTGCAAAAGCTGATATCCACCCACTAAGCTGTTTGGGAGAGGGCTGGATTCGGTCCAAACATCTCTCTCTTTCTCTTTCTCTCACACACTGTTAAAATACCCTTGCTCCATTTATATATATAGCAATGTTATCGACAGAGGACATCTAAAAAAGAAAATAAAGAAATTAGCTTTGAATCTATACACTCATTGACTAATAATTTGACTCTAGGACCCAGGTATGCATGCCAAAGGTGCAATCCCTGCAAGCTTCAGAAAAACTATTTTCTTTCATACATATACATATACATATACATACATACATATAAATACATGTGTGTGTCCTGTGTTGATAACATTGCTGCACCTAGCTTGAAGAAATTATTTCCAAGAATTTTTCCAAGACCTCTTTAAAGGGAAGGGAAAATGAGAAGAATTAGTGAACTCACTGTGAAAAACTGAAAGCCAATCTTTGTAGAAATCCACATTGTGTACAAATGTTAGTGTTTGCTTAATTTGGTCGGGGGTGTGTGTGCGGTGGGAATTTGCCAGCTTCTTTACAAAAAGATTTCACCACCATCACTTATATACATTTCAGGTATTGTGTGAGATGGATTTTCGAGGAGGGGGATGGACAGTGATCCAGAAGAGAACTGAGGGGCTTGTTGAATTTCAAAGGACATGGTCTGACTATTTGACTGGATTTGGTGACCTTGAAGGTAGCAATTTGTTATTTGTTAGGACTTTTTTCTGGTTACTCCAGCCCAGCTAGGGACATACAAATTTGGTGCGTCCATGTTTGTTTTTGTCATTATATTTATATCCCTCCCTTTCCTCCAAGGAGCTCAAGGTGACACACATGGTTGTCCCCTTCCCATTTTATCCTTTCAACAACCCTGTGAGGTAGATTCTTCTTATTAGGTCTTATCCAGCCTGTCCCTCCCATCAGTGTGTAGCTCTAGGGAGTTCCTACAGCCTTCCCCGACAATTTATAGTGACTCATGTCTTGGAGACATTGAGCACACATCCAGAGTCCAACAGAGATAAAACGCAGTCAGAGCTAGGCTGGGGTTGTGAGCACGAAGCTCCTTTATTAAGCATAAGGCAGAACCAAAGAAAACATGTCTCCTCTCTCTCATCTTCCTCAGAGAGGAGTCAGAAATGAAAGCAACAGCAAATGGAAACAGAGTACAGTAAACACCCACTCCCGTGATTCCAACAGTCGGTGCTGGAATGCGTAACACAGACATGCGATGAACCAATCCTACACAATATCTGCACAGTGAGAGGAATAGAAACCCAACACGTCTGAGAGTTAATAAGAGTGGAGGTCCTGAGCTGTATACCTGTGGGAAGTGGGGTATAATTTATAATGGGCGGGAGCCAGGGCTCCGACAGGAACGCCTGCCATATCACCTGGAAAATCCCCCCCCCCCCAAGCTGCTTGGAAACTCAATGGATCCATTGGCCTCCAAGGGCAGAGTATCCTAATGGAACCATATCAAGCACAATACACTGATATTTACCACTGCGTGTACTGAGCATTTCCTACTTCCGGGGTGACTGAGGGAGCAGATTGTTGTTCAGCTGAACCTATAAGTGAAGTTTCAGATCATTGTTTTGTTATGGTAGAAAAACTAAATAGATCAGATTGATTATGTAGCTAGTTTAATTCTATCAATATATAATTGTTTTTTAATTATTGTTGTAATAATAGTTTTTTCTATGTTTTTAATGGTTCCCATTTTTATCAGTAAGCTGCCTTGTGTGTGTGTGTCAGAGGAAAAAGCCAGGGTATAAATCAATAATTAGACATAGCTTCCTTTAACTGGTTCAGGATTAATAGCAAACAGATTGAAGGTGTTTGTGGGGGGGGGGGAGGGATAAATCTTCACTTCTGTTCTTTTAGAGTTTTATTTTAATTCTGTTTACAGGGGAATTTTGGCTCGGCCTCCGAAATATTTTCCACATAGCAAACCAGAAAACAGCCAGCTTCATGCTTTATGTGGGCTTGGAGGCTGAAGATGACACGTATGCATACGCATCGTATGACAGTTTTTGGTTAGAGGATGAAGCGTGCTCTTTTAAAATACATTTAGGACGTTACTCTGGAAATGCCGGTAAGACTCAGACGGGAACAGCAGTCTAGCTTTAAAATGATAGGCTCTGCAAATGTGAAAATAGGGTGGCAAGTCAACAAATATAGACAATAAACTATAGAACATCTGCCAGGAGCTCCTGTGTCTTGGCTGGAGCAAGTATCATGATTTCAGAGGCATATTTTCCAAGCTCTGAGATCACCGACGTTGTCATGGCCAAGGTACTCAGCTCCCATATTACACGTTATGGCTGCTTATGTGAACTGCCTTGGGAACCTTTTGCTGAGAGATGGTGTGTAAATCTGTAAAGGGAGTAATTTAATCGACACTGGAGACACTGGAAGGGATTGCATGAGAACCCCCACACAGTTTACTGTATGTCTTTCTAGTAATGTAAGACTACATGTGTATATACACAATTGTGAGCATCCATAATGTAGGACAGCCTTTGCCAACCTGACGTTATCCAGATGTTTTGGACTACAGCTTTCATCATTCCTGCTGATCATTGGCCACGTGGCTGGGGCTGATGGGAGTTAGCATTTATAGGGTGCCAGGTTGTGGAAAGCTAATATAGGCCAAGAATTGGGGCAAGCTGTGTTGCAAGCAGTTGCTAAAACTAGGATTCAGCCACCATTACTAATCCCTTGTTTGTTTCTTAGAGGAAAAGATAACTGAAATTTTACTGATAGCCCAGAGCCAAGGTCGTAAGGCAATGTATTAGGCTAGCTATTTCAGAATAATCTAAGTCAAAACCTTACACACAGTTTGGTTAAGAGGCAGAATGATTTCAAGGCAAGTGAAGAGTTTACTTAAAGTCTTCATTAAAGACTCTACTGATGATGTTTTTTGGCCAGTCTAGAAGCCATAGGTGTTGCTGGGAGACTAGAGCAAACAAGACGAGGCAGTCAAAGTCAAGCTGTGTATATTTTGATACTTAGCCACAGAAAGCCAGCTCATACTACAAGGGTAGTATATGAATTCTGGAAGAAGTTCTTGCTTAGGCTGTGGGAGTCCTCCAGTAGAAGAGTATTAGGTAGATGTTTCATAGGCACGAAGAGCTTTTCAGTGACATCACACATACTTCGCTCACAGCAGAAGTAAAAGTCAGTGTTAGATAATTCAACAGGCCACAGAAAAGAAAGTTGCCCCTATAAATCTGCTTCCAGATATTGCTGCTAGGAGCAATTCATGAATGAAGCACTTCCTATTGTGTCTATTTAAGTGTAATATAGATTAGCAGAGACTGTTTCCCATCCTCTGCCTGAATCTGTGACGTGCAGAAGAAGTGCAGGAGAATGACAATTTATGTAGGAGCATAACTCAAGATCATCATAAGAGTGTTCTGGACTGGGCCAATGGCCCATCTAGTCCAGCATCCTGCTCTCACAATGGCCAACCAGATGCCTAGGGGAAGCCCATAAGCAGGATCTGAGCGCAACAGCACTCTGCCCACCTGCAGTTTCCAGCAATTGGTATTCAGAAGCATTACTGCCTTCATGGTTGCTAGCTAATAAGTATGTAGGGCCCAAGTTAGTCAGGACCTGCACTGTTAAATGCTTAATTCAGATGTGTTTAATTACTTTCCCCTATTTTTTTGTTCCTATAATTTAGGTGATGCATTTCGGGGATACAGAAAACAAGACAACCAGAACACGTTACCTTTTAGTACATTTGATATGGACAATGATGGCTGCAATCCAGCCTGCTCTCTCCAGGAGCAGCCCGTGAAGAGCTGCAGTAACTTTAGTGAGAAAACAGGCTGGTGGTTCAGCCAGTGCGGTCTTGCAAATCTCAATGGTGTTCACCGGGTCACAAGGAGGATGCTGGCAACGGGGATTCGGTGGGAAACCTGGACAGTGAATGACAAACCAGTCAAAATTAGATCGGTTTCAATGAAAATCAGAAGAACATATTTCAAATAACGGAACAATGCACGACTTTCTGAAATTAGGCAGTCTGGTAGCTCATTTCAGACTGTAGCAGGCAAAGTTTTAGTTTAGCAGTCCATTTCTAGAAATGTTAGAGGCATTTTGCACACCTTACTTTGCAACAGCACTTTCCAGCACAACATAATTATTATCCCACTATATTGCAGCTTCATTTCTAATATTTTCACTAAATACCTGGATGCCATTATTGGCTTAATCGCAATGCCTTAAGCATCGATCTCTACAATTCCAGCTTGGTCGGCGTTGCCAATTGAGCCTTCTTTATCTTTAAAATGAGTCAACATAACTTAACATCTGGGATGTCATCCTAAGGGAAAAAGTTTGGAAGAAAGGGGGAAGCAGAAGGAGAGCACCTGCTTTGCATGCAGAAGGTCCCCTGTTCAATCCTTGCCATCTCAGGTGGGACTGGAAAAGCCTCTCTGCCTGAAACCCTGGAGAGCTACTGCCAGGAAGTTTAGACAGTACTGAACGGCATGGACCAGTGCCCTGACTGGGTTATAATGCAGCTTCCTGTGGTCTTGGTCTATCCAAACCTGACTGCTTGCATTTGGGGATCTGATTTGGAAGGGAATCTTACCCACTGAAGAGTGATATGTGCCTGTTTTCCTCAGGCAGTGAGGCAACAGGGAGAATGAGGTGTGAGTTGGGAAGAAGCCGCTTTTCTTCTGAGATGGCATATCAGTTACATGCATATTTATTCACAGAAAAGAAATCTGTTTGCTGGTACCACACTTGTTTTACCATTGTGCCAGATAGACTCAGATAATAGGAAATGTGCCTTAATTGGCCCCTTTGGGGCTAATTTCAGCCCCGGGAAAGGAAACCAATAAGGCTATTTCTTCTGGAAAGAAAATAAAAAGAATAAAAAGGAATCACTTAAGGGATGGTGGAGGGTATTTTTTTATTGTGCATCATAAAATTTCCTTTGCAAAGATTTCTGAAGCACTTACTTTTCAAAGATATACGGCTAAAATGGGCACACTTTTTCTGGGTATTGACAGAACATGAATATTAGTTCATTGTTTAAAATGATCAGATACTCGCTTATATCCATAAAATTATGTCTCTTCCAAAAGGTACCACCAATTTGTTTAGGATTTTTGCCCCTGAGATATATGAATAAAACAGATGGTGGTTTTTAAAAAATAATAATAATTGAAGTTAGGAGCACTGATAGGGTTCATACACAGTGCTAAGCCACCACGCTGTTATTTTATACAATTATGCAAAATGATAGGGCTTGCTTTTCACATCATTATTTTCTGAAGTATAAAACAACTTGCTGTGGTTTGATTGAATGTTTTCCAGCAGGAAGTCATATTAACATTGTTCCCAATGTCTTTCTTTAAAAAAATTAATGGTTTTTTGTGTTTGAAACTTCTGTTTTATGAAAATCTTAACAATAATAATAAAGTAATATAGCATATGTTCCTGTTTCTTCTCTTCCCCCACTCTCTGGGCAGTGTTGAGTCACATAACCCACATTCGAGCAAAAATTTGTGGGGAAATTTCTCTGTGGGTATGGGGTGTTAACAGAGGGGTAGTACCTCTGGTGGGGAACACATTGTGCTCCTTCAGGGGTAGCTTGTCCACCCTTGCTTCCCATCCTGCCACTCAGCTCTCACCTGTGGCTCTTAGAAGCTGTCAGCATGAGACAGTGGACACACCCTCTGAAATGGCTTTGGCTGGCCGGCTAAACCAGGTGAGGGTAGCAGATGGGTCTCAAACCCTCCATGAGTTAGGGACTTCCCCTGCATGCAAAGACAGGTGAATTGAGCGGACATAACCAATAGTGGGTCCAGTGGTCAAGAAGGCAGTTTCTGCACATTCTGTAGAGAGAAATGAGAGGCAGATGGGGCTCATCAACCTGGGAAGGTATCCCATCTAGAAGGAAAACTCTGATTCTCAACCTCTGCTGCCTTGTGGGATATATCTTCCGGAGAAGAAAAGGCTATGGGGTAAATATGTACCCTCTGCCTTGCTGGACATCTTTGGGAGAAGAAAAGGCTAAGGAGTAAACCCTACACAATTCCAGAGTGCAGTCCCTGACAATCAGTGGCGTAGCGTGGGTTGTCAGCACCCGGGGCAAGGCAAGTAATTTGCGCCCCCTAACCCGTGGATTTGCGCCCCCTAACCCTAACCCCCAGATGTTGCACCCGGTGCGGCCGGCCCCCCCTGCACCCCCCACGCTACGCCACTGCTGACAATTGGATGGCACCATGTATGCCTCCTTCTGGCAACTCCAGCCAAGCTGGTGCCAAACGTATTGCTCTGCTTTCCTTTGGACCACATCAGCAAGGCAGAGAGCAGGCTATTTTCATCTGGGCAGCCCAGGTCCTCCATACACACTGACTAGGCTTGCACCCCAGGGAGGTCACTTGGGTGCTGCCAATGCAGCAAAAGCAATGCAGGAGGTAGCAGTTACAAGGTACCAGTCTCTGAAGCCGCAGGTGCTGTGATTCTCTAGCAGTTTGACTTCATTGACTCTCAAGACAGATGGATGTCAACAACCTGCATGGGTGTAGCCACCAGTGTAATTTGCTATCATCACAGTGGTGGGTATCCTGGCTTTCTTGTTTAGGGAGAGCAGGATCTGTTTTCTTGCTTAATCACTTGATTGTTAGCAGGAACTGTGTGTAATATCCCACATTAGTCATAACGTAAGCCCATTTATATCATTAGTTCTACTCTGAGTATGACTTAGCTGGAGAAATTTATTCTGCTTGATTACACACACACACACACACACACACACACACACACACCCTCTCAAAGTGGGTTACAATAAGATAAAACAGTAAAACCTAGAAAAATTCACAGCTGTATTTTAAAACACACAAAAGTCAAAATACTAAACACATCAAAATTACCTCTTCTTTCATGGAATAGAGGAAGACTGAGAAGAAAGATGACTGGATGTAGGAACAGATAAATCTGTTGCAGTTTCTCATCTTTCTCATCATTTTAGTTCTCCACATTTCCACATCAGTTTGTGATTATTATTACAGTGGTACCTCAGGTTAAGTGCTTAATTCATTCCGGAGGTCTGTTCTTAACCTGAAAGTGTTCTTAACCTGAAGCACCACTTTAGCTATTGGGGCCTCCCGCTGCTGCCGCACTGCCGGAGCATGATTTCTGCTCTCACCCGGAAGCAAAGTTCTTAACCCGAGGTACTATTTCTGGGTTAGTGGAGTCTGTAACCTGAAGCATATGTAACCTGAGGTACCACTGTATTGTAAAAGGTCCTCACGAAAGTTCCCCAGCATTTTTGTGCCCCCCCATACACACATTTTCCTTGGTAGAATACTATTTTGTTTTCAGGAATATATGCATTTCTAGACACTATTTCCCATAACATACACATTTTTGTGGATTCGCTAGGAGACGTGCATCACAAAAGTCAGATTTCAGAAGTGGAGATTTTGAAGGATGGCTGCATTTGGGGGTCACAAGTCATTTTTTAAAGTGAAAATTGGTATTTTCTTGTAAATATATCTATATATTCCTGCATCGGTAGCTGGAGTAGAGTGAGCACATGATCAGGAGTGGGTAATGGGCGACGGAAGGACTGCAACGATGAAATATAATGAAAATCTTCCATTCCTGCAGCCTCCTTCACGAGTGCCTTTTCTCAGTCCTAACACATGCTAGACTGGAAATTTTGCATGTGAAAAGTCTCGGATACAAGATGTCTTTTAATGTCACTGAGCAGCGGAAAAAATTGTTTCTGCAGCAAGTGGGAGAGTGTACAGCCAGACTCCATCCGACGTGGCAGCAGACACTCAATGTGTTAAACATCTGGAAAGAACAGAGTCTTTTCGTCCAAGGAGTTTCCTTTTTGCTCCAAAAACCCTTTTGTCTGGGCTGCTCAGTCTCTGCAAATGTACTCAAAAGAACTAGTGTTTGTGCCCATCTGCGTTATAAATAGAGTTAGCTGAATTCCTCCCTGTAAAATGTATTGGTGTACACTTAATTCTTCGTTCATTTGCACTGTACCAGATTAAGGAGCAGATACTTGATATCATAGATCATAGAGTGGTTGAGTTGGAAGGAATCTCGTGGATCATCTAGTCCAACCCCCTGCGATGCAGTAGTCTTTTGCCCTGTGTTGGTTTTGAACCCATGACCCTGAGACGATTAGACATTATGGTGGATTTTAATTCTGGAAGAAAAAGAAGAAACGGATGCTCCCCCCCATAGGAGCCAACACCTAGGGGCCGAAATCCTTTGACTCCCCCTCCATAAAGATATTTTAAGGGGGACACCCTCCGTAAAGTTGATGGGCATTGCCATTCAAATCATCATCATCATCATCATTTATTTATACCCCACCCTTCCTGGTTCAGAAAACCGGGCTCAGTGCAGCTAACAACAAATTTAAAACACTTAATTGATGCAACAAAAAGCAGCATAAATTACAGTATAAAACGTGAATAACAATAAATTCAGAATTCAAAAATCAATGTAGGGGGGAAATCCATCCAATAAACATTAGAGGATCACCAGGGCTAGCTGGCTAAATTAGTCCTATTTGGGCCAGCGAGGAGACCAGGGGAGAATTAGCTGTGGGATCTCAAATGCTGTTTGTGCACTGTATCTTGTGATCAATTATGCAGGATGGGACTTACTTCCCACCCTATTTTATTCAAGTTGGCACCCCTGGCTCCCCCAAATCCAGAATCAGTACATAACCAGGGAGTGATAAAGTGGTCTATAGGCTTCCTTGGGTGATTCCTGCTTCAAAACCAGAGAGGCATGTGCGCTGGGAATATCAGCATTAGTCAAACCTATGCTGCAGGGATGGGAGAATGTTTTTCAGCCAGAGACTCACATTCCCTTACGTTCAGTGGGACATGTTCCAGCCATGCAGCAGTAAGAGGTTGCATGTATGAAATATACTCAGAGTAGAGTATTGATTTCATGCTCTTTATTTCAGCTCATAGTAAACAGCGAATGAATTCCCCCCCCAAAAAACCTCTGGCGATATATACATTATTTACACAATGGGTCCCATGTGATTGGCTGATTCAACTCCCCTCCTGGAGCCTGATTGGGCTGCTCTTGCAGGCCAATCAGGTTGCTGCCTTCTGCCTATTGTTCTAGTAATAGGCTGATTCACCTCCTTCTGGAGCCAGATTGGGCGGCTCCTGCAGACCAATCAGGTTGCTGCATTCTAGGATCCTACCTGCCTATTCTAGGATCCAAGCTCAGTACATAACAGTGTACAAAAGTACACAGGACGCCTCCATTTTCAATTCATAGAGTCCTTTCTACAGATCAGTTACATTCCATGGGAGACACCCCTGTTATAGGCAGCATGAAGCTGGGGGAGAAGAGAGGTGGGGGGAGAGAATGGGGGAGAAAAAAGCAAGAGAATAGAAAACTTTCATTCATTTACATAGTGTATGTGCAGGGTTTTTGTGCCAGCGTTGTGTGGATAGATTCTTCACCTATTCATTAAGGCTGGTAATATTTTAAAGTCTTGGGAATTTTAAAAACATAAGAAAGTAAGATGTCTGAGCATAGCTGTCAACTCACAGATTTGAAAATAAGGGACCAGCAGCCTCGAAAATAAGGGATCAGCAGCCAAAATAAGGGATTTTCCTAGCACAGGTATGTTCGACTTCTGAGCCCTTCCGAGCCAAAGGCAGAAAGCCCAGCCGGCAGCCAAACGAAGCCTCAAGAGGTGGTTCCCACAGTGCAGCAACCTGGCAAAGGGGATGCAGCAAGGAAAACCACTGTCACCTCTCCACTGGGAAGCACTGAGCAAAGGCGAGTCCCCAGGCAACGCAGCCAATTTGCAAGGCATGCAAGCTCCACCCCCCGTCGTTCTTAGACTCCTTATTGGGTGAGCAACGCAGCCAAGCAACACAGTTGGAGCCTCCCTCCTCCCTGGCCAGCAGGGAGGGAGGGAGAGGAGCTGCTTCCTTTGAAACCCGGAAAATTTATGGGATATCATCAATCCGGGACAGCAGCGGGAAACGGCGCTAGGATAAGGGACTTTGCTGCCAAATAAGGGGCGGTTGACGGCTATGATGTGCAGGGTTTTTATGCCAGTGTTGTGTGGATAGATTCTTCACCTATTCATTAAGGCTGGCAAAATTTTAAACTCTTGGGCATTTTTAAAAAAATAAGAAAGCAAGATGTCTGAGCAATTTTAAATGTTGTCTTAAGGCTGAAGTTCAATGTGCCATAGCTGCCAAAGTACGTTTTGTCCAATTACGGAAAAATAAATTGTCTCCATCTATATCATAGAGTTGGAAGGGGACCCTGAAGATCATCTAGTCCACCCCCCTGCAATGCAGGAATATGCAGTTGTCCCATACGGGGATCAAACCTGCAACCTCGACATCAGCAGCACTATGCTAGTCTAACCAACTGAGCTCTCCAGGCTGGTTAGCTTTAAGCTGCCACCAGATAGCCATTTCAGCTACAACAGGTAAACTAGAGAACAGGGCAAAGTTCTCCCAAACCTGGTTTGGGGATTAAATCTGGCGGTTTAATCGCCTCATATGAGAAGCACGCTTTTAACATCTCAGTTAGAGTTTGTGGCTTCCCTCTCCAGCTGTCTGCCAAACGCTTGTAATAATTTGAGCCACCAGGTGGCAGCCCAAGCAAAGAAACCAAGTGCTTTATACGAATTGATCACAGGTCAACTGGACTCTCAACTGCAAATTCAGCATCGCACTGAAAGCTAGACAATGGAGATGCAAGATACACCTGTGTGGAGAGCTCACAATTTAGGGGCTGCTGCTGAGAAACTGATCCGGCTGCCCTTCCATGCACTTTTTGAAGTTGGCAGAACTACCAAGCAAGTTGAGGTCTTATTGCAACGCTACAAACTTTGAGGTTACCCTGCGACTTCCCAAACACCCCTTTTGCATATAGATTGGGCTGCGTTGGATAGGGATCTGCACACCTGAGTTCTTATTAGTGTGCAGGATAGTGCACTGTTCAAGAACCCTTTGTAAATGCAATGCAGAGAGTTCTGGATCATTGCTGCTCTTTAGGGGTTTGGATGGAAGCCATAATTGGCTGTTCCCAATAACACTAAACATGAAATATCGAAGTTTTGATGGTTAGCATCCCTACATTCCGGCGATTTGCATCTAGCACACTGGGATTGATTTCAAAGTTTTCGGCGGCCGAGGGCTTTGCAGGCGTACAATGCAGCCGCTTTGCTTAAGCTTTGCAGATGGGAGTCTGTTAATACTTTGATTGGTGGAAACATTTTATATACTGCACTGAGCTGCTCAGAAGGACTGGCTCCCAGACTGTAATATGTAGGATATCGCTGTGCGTGAAAGAACATTAAAAAAAATCCAAAAAGCAAATTATTTTACCTTCTTGTGAAATCCAAAAATCTGGGGCTGTGCTGACAGGGCAGAAGGTGGAGGGGGGGACATGAATTTTTTTGTTTCTTGAAAAAAAACTTTCCATCCGACTGGAACCTGAGAGAGGTTTGCCCCCTGTTTAGGGCTGTGTTTGTGTGTGTGTGTGTGTGTGTGTGTGTGTGGAACGGGAGCATCTTGGCTGATGAATGATGTTATGTACTGAGTTGAATAGGATCCAAAAGGCAGCAGTCTGATTGGTCCTAGAACAATAGGATTCAGAATGCAGCAGTCTGATTGGTCCACAGGAGCCACCCAATCCAGCTCCAGGTGGAAGTGAATCCGCAACCTGATTGGCCTACAGGAGAATCCCGGAATTAGCCAATCACGTGGGGCCCATTGTGTAAATAATGTATATAAAGCAGACATTCTGGGGGAACTTCCATTCCTCCTCACCACTATGAGCTGAATAAAGAGCATGAAATCCACTCTCGACTCCGAGTATATTTCAAATGAGATCAGCCTGGTCTCCAGCTTTGTGCAGCTTCTCCTCCTCTGATAGATGAGGCCAGCCTGGTCTCGCCTTTCCTGCAGCTGCTCCTTCTTCTTCAGCTGATGAATGAAGCTGGTCTGGTCTGCCACTTCACCCAGCTGCTCCTTCTTCTCTGGCCAATGTATGAGGCCAGATTGGTCTTCCGCTTGGCATAACCTTCTTCCAGGGAGTCAATGAGTGCAACATCCCGGTGACTCTGCAGAGGCCAGAATGTTCTTCCCTCTGGCACTGGAGTCCCTATCCTATTACTCTTGTGTGTATCAATATCACTTCTGATATTTGTATCCTGAAGTTCTTGCCCACTAGATTTTCAGAGCCACATAACAGTCACTCCAACCATCACAGGCATATTTCAGTATCGAGTGAAGCGCAGATACAAAAGGGTAAAGGTGAAGGACCCCTGGACAGTTAAGGTCAGTCAAAGGCGACTCTGGGGTTGCAGCGCTCATCTTGCTTTTGTCGGCGTTTGTCCACAGACAGCTTTCCAGGTCGTGTGGCCAGCATGACTAAACTGCTTCTGGTGCAACAGGACACCGTGACAGAAACCAGAGCACAGGGAAACGCCGTTTACCTTCCTGCTGCAGCGGTACCTATTTATCTACTTGTACTAGTGTGCTTTTGAACTGCTAGGTTGGCAGGTGCTGAGACAGAGCAATGGGAGCTCATCCCGTGGGGATTCGAACCACCGACCTTCCGATTGGCAAGCCCCAGAGGCTCAGTGGTTTAGACTACAATGCCACCCACGTCCCATTAGCAAATACAACAACCAGCTGACATCCATACAGATGCCTTCCCATGCATATGAAACTGGGATCTCGTCCCCATTTCCCCTTGCCCTGTGGCTAGAAAACACGAGTTTAGGAAGTTTCCCACTTGACCTGGGCTTTCTAGACACGGGCCCAAGCCTTTGCCCCACTGCTTCCCCCCAGAAAACCCACTCTTTAGTGCTAATATGGAACAAATTGCAACCTGCAGAAAACCCAGTTGCTGTTTGTTCTCATTCAGCTCTAAAGTTTCCCTGGGGGAAAGGGGCAAGGCCAACAGAGGGGTGGATTCCTTTAGTTGAGATTCCTGCCTTGCAAAGGGTTGGACTGAATGACCCTTAGAGTTTCTTCCGACTCTACAATTCTAGGACTCTCTCCATCCTCCCCACAACGATCCCAGCACAAAGTCCCTGGACAAAGCCTTGTTTGTTTAAAGGGGATTTGCAAGCCATCAGCATTAATTTCAGTTGAGTGAGTTAAAAAATGTCAAAAGATGTCCCGTCCTCCCATTACAGTGCTGAGAAATGTGCAGTTCTCCTACCAAGTAATGTGTACAAAAATGCATATACTGGGGCAAAGTATCGATAAAAATGCAAATATTGGCGGCAATAATGTACAAAATGCATTATATCGTGGAATGACTGTTTTGCAAAATTATGTATATTAGGCCAGAATGCAAACACACATGTGTATATTAAGAGATATTTGCACTAAAATGCAGATGAGTTTTCACAAGGACCTTAAAAAATAATATATCAAAATCACAAGCTGATGTGGAAATGCACAGGACTGGACTTATGATTGAAAAAAATAGAAGCTGAGAGAAACCATAATGGATAGATTCACCCATCCCTACTCAAAAGTCAGTCCTTTAGGAGTTTACTCCCAGGTAGGTGAAGCTATGATTGTAGCCTTAATAACCCAGAGTGTTTACTCCTCAAAAAATCTCATTTAAGGCATTGGCAAGTTTTTTTTTTTTGTTTTTTTGTTTTTACTGTAACAGCAAATTTCAAAGGATGGTGTTGTTTTCGTTTGTGTGTTGTTTCAGAAAGTGCAAGTTGTGGTTCGAGGACCCGATCCCCGCGTAGTGAAATGAAGACACGAGGACAAGTAATATAAGGTTAATAGGCAAGAAAAGGCCACAACTTTGATTGCAGCAAGTGAAAAGGTATTGGCTTAGGCATTGGATCACGTGACTTGACTCCACCCACTCGGAGAGGGGTGAGTCTGAAAAGGGGGGTTTATTCACCAGTAGGTGGAGCCCGTTGATGCTAATCCAACTATAAGCTCTCCCCTGATGTCACCGAGGGTCGTGCCATGGCCCCCCGCTACACAGGCATCGGACAGGATCCACGACTGCCGGATTCCTTTAACGGAATACCCAAAAATGGAAGGCGTAGGCGATGGGCACACCTAACCCTTCCACACACTGCAACATATTCCGATGCCTAACTTACCCACCAATACCACGAAAGTTGTGATGGTTGCTACAAGGTAGGCAGAAAAACCACAAAGCCTAATGCCGAATGGAAAAATTCCTACCAGGCCCCCTGGCCAACCAGGGCGACCAACCTAAGGTCCATAGCAAGGCCAAAAGAGAATTGGAACCCTGAGCTCTAAGAGAGTGGAGGGTGGGCGACTCGCAACGGGACGACGAAAAGTGAGGCCACCCAGGTGAGTGGGTGGCAGGATCAGATCCCGCACACAACCCCTCCCCTCCCTTGAAGAGGAGAGTCTTTAGGTAGGTTTGTTTCCAGCCGAGACTTCATGTTTGCTAGAAAGTTAGTCTCTTTGCGTTCAGCAGGACGTATGTTCTAGGGAGTTTATTTAGGATGCACTTCTAGCTGAGGAATGTAGCAAGGGATCCAGAATGAATATAAAGACATTTTTAAAAACGACAATATTCAGAAGCTATTTATGGTAAACTAAAAATAGAAATGTGTTTTGCAATTTGCCATTTTGGATTATGTCAAGTAGTGGAAATCTTTACATCTTAATCTGAGTCACAAGTGTAGGTATTTTTATTCTGCAAGGTTGAAAAGGACAGGAGGGAAAAAATTGATTGCGCTTAGATTTTATTCTAAGGGCCAAAGCAAAACTTTAAACGTGATTTGACTTTATAGCAGGCCTAAGCCAAATACCTTATGTGCATAAGCACTCAATTGTTCAATTTCCAAATTCAGGCTGCGAGTCATCTTGCTTAATATGTAGTAAAAAGCAGCCTAAGACAATTTTGCAGAAGTACAAGCATCACAGAGCGGGTCAGAGTTGACTCATCTCTGCCCACCTGGGTACCCGGTTGTCTCAAGTGCTGTTGGAGGAACCCAGAATTGTTGTTTGGAGTTACTTCAACATACATGCCAAGGATGCCTCAGGTCTGGCTTGAGAGTTCATGGTCTCCGTGGCAACCGTGGGTCTGTCTCAAATAGTCAGAGCAGGCTATAGCTTTTGCTCCTTGCAGGGAGGGGTGGTGGTCTGTAAACGAGGGGTGGGGTTGACTATGAGCATGGTCCGACCACTTCCTGGTGATGTTTGGACCTGTAGTGACGATTCTCCCTTGAAAGGCTGAGGGACCAGCTAGGATGGTCATCATATTCTGGAGACTGGAATCAGATGGGTCCCTAACTGCTCTGGGGGAGTTTCCAGTGGATGGAACAAGTGATCCTGTTGAAGCAACAGGTTCACTATGGGACTGTGGAACTTGTAGGGCCATTGACATGATCACTCCAGTGCTGTGGAGTCCATTTCACTCCTTGGTATACAGTGGTACGTTGGGTTATAGACGCTTCAGGTTTCAGGCTCCCCTAACTCAGAAATAGTACCTTGGGTTAAGAACTTTGCTTCAGGATGAGAACAGAAATTGTGCAGTGGCAGTGGGAGGCCCCGTTAGCTAAAGTCATGCTTCAGGTTAAGAACGGTTTCAGGTTAAGAACGGACCTCCAGAAGTTCTTAACCAGAGGTACCACTGTACTGAGAATCTGTGGTCGATGGACTGGGCATGGACTGGGACATAAGTGGTGTATACCTTGCTCAGGAGCCGACTGAGTACATGTTCAGGCTCATAACTGAGCCTACCACATGGTGGTGAGGGCAGAGAAGAGATCCTACTTCCCTGCCTCCATTGCACCCTCAGGGAGACCTCTGGCGGAGCGGTTCCGTGCAGAGGCAATTTGAGGCCAGCACAACCATTTTCACCGGTACCCAGCTACAGGAAGGAGGCATGAGGGCTCTGACAGGGGCCTAGAGTCTTCCCTCCTCCTTCCAAAAGCCTAGTTAGCACTTGTTCAGTCTTGGGAAGGAGGTAGAATGTGTCTAGGACCCTGTCAAAGCCCTCATGCCTCCTTCTCAAAGCCCAGCATAGCGCAAGGATTGGTGTGTGTGTGTCTGAGAGAGAGAGAGCCTGCCAAATTTTGGCCTAGCTCAGGGCCCCTCTTCCATGTGGTTGAATAATATCTGGATGACCATAGATTCCCCCATACCTGGCTTAGGACAGCATTAAAAAAAATAATTAAATCTACCTGTTTTTGTTTTTTTTTAAAAAAAGACTTTATAAATTCCTTTGGCTATGAGAAGCTCAGTTCCCATAGCATTATCTTCATGCCCTCAATAGATGAACAAGTGAAGGAACATCTTTTCCTTGCAGTACTTGCCAGTGATAAGCCTTAAGCCAGAGATGTCCCCGTTATTTTCTTCCCCTAATTGCCTATGGAAATGAAGTCATAGCATCTTCCAGCTAGACTTTTCTTCTTTCCCCTCCTCTGCAAGATATAAACCCGAGAGACAGACAGCCCAAAGCCTGCAGGTTGACAACATGTTGAAACCACCTTCCCAGAATGTTGTAGACACACACACACACACACAAGACCTTGAATAGTTTTATGAATGCAGTGTCTCTGGGACATTAATCAGTCGAAGGTATGACAGGCAGCATATAAGTTTTGACAAGACAATTTGTGGAGTTTAGGCGTTTTATGAAAGACAAGCACATATATCAAGTGGGGTTTCATGAAGGCCAGTCTAACACGCACACCGTCATCGAAACCCAAAATAACTGCTCAGGCAAAGGAAAAGAATAAATGTGTGGATTGATTGCACTTGAGGCCAACTCTACAGCAGTCTTCTTTCTCCAGAATATGAAGGAAAGCTTTAAAGCTTTTTTAAAAAATAAATATGTGTGCATAACAAACAACAACCCTAACTGGGGGGATGTGTGTGGAGGAAACCTCTTGAGAAAAAAAAGCTAAAAAGCTGTAGGTAGGAGGGGAAAACAAGAGGGAGGAGCAGGAGGAAGAAAAGAAAATTTACTATTGTTATTTATTATATCCTAGTACATTTATCTCCTGCCCTTCCTTCGAAAGAGCTCAGGGCAGCTTGTTTATTTCTGAAAAGATTTATAAACCGCCTTACAAGGCAATTGCTCTCACAAGGTAGTGTACAAAGCACAGACATCATAACAACATTGTTTTAAAACCCACATGGCTCCCCTTTTAAAAAGAGCTGCATAACTTTGTCAGCAAGCAAAGCCAGGTCCTGTTCATTCTATGGGGAATGCAATGTTTTGACTCAAAAGGAATATTGCTGAATATTATTATTATTATTATTATTATTATTATTATTATTATTAAGCAGATTGAGAAGGCATCTTTTTTCCTTGGGAGTGCCAAGTGGAAAACTCATTATCACAAGCAATGAAAAATGTATGTCCCTGATAAACAGAGCTTATCCAGATCCGTAGCATGCCAAGTGTACAGTTTTGCATGCTGAAAGATTTCAATCACATTTGGTTTTCTTAAGTGGAGATTGCCATGTCTAAAATTATCCATGCTGGGAAAATGCATGTTTCTTATTTAGATCTGGGCAGCTAAGGAGAAGTTTCCTGTGTAAACCCAAGGGCTTTGCTTGACCCTTTCCTCTAGCTTTCTGTTGTAAGGGTGAATACGTGTAGTTTAACAGTTTATTTTTCTTAAGCAAAGGGTAGATCATGAGAATCAAGAAGAAAAATTCTTAGGAAAAACTTAGAGGCACAAGAATGAATAAGAGATTAATGCTCTTATCAAAATGGCCGCCCATGAGATTCACAGAACCTATATACCCTTTACGCTAGGACTGGAGATAAGGAGAAACAGTATGGTGTAGTGGTTAGAGTATTGGACTAAGACCTGGGTTCAAATCCCCAATCAGCTTTGAAGCTTACTGGGTGAACTTTGGCCAGCAGCTATATCTCAACCTAACCTACCACACATGGTTGTTGCAGGGATAAATTGAGGAGGGGGAGAACCATGTATGACGTCTCAAAACTCCTCTGTGGAAAGATGGGGTATAAATAAATAAAAATACACGACACGTGCTGCTTTCCTTTCCTTTGGACCACATCAGCGTGGCCCAGAGGGGAGTCTTGTCGTCTGGGCAGCCCAGGACCTCCATACACACTGACTAGGCTTGCGCCCCAGTGAGGTCACTTTGGTGATGCTAACACAGCAAAAACAGCAGTTATGAGTCTTGGTGGGAGAGTTCATTGTGTCTCCCTGGTCAGCTACCGCCCGCCTTAAGCTGGGCAACTGGTGGTCAATGAACCGCTGTCTGCCTGCTTCAATGGGTGCTTGGAACTAGAGTACAGTGGTAACTTGGTTGTCAAACGGCTTGGCTCCTGAACAAATCGGCTCCTGAACGCCGCAAACCCAGAAGTGAGTGTTCCGGTTTGCAAACGTTTTTCAGAAGCCAAACGTCCGACGCGGCTTCTGCGGCTTCCAATAGAGTGCAGGAAGCTTCTGCAACCAATCGGAAGCAGCGCCTTGGTTTTTGAACGGACTCCTGGAACGGATTAAGTTCAACAACCAAGGTACCACTGTATCACTTGACAAGCGGACCGAACTACCACACCCCAAAGGCGGACTCTTCCATTGTCTCCCAAGAAAGACGGATGCCAAAAAACACTACGAGGATAGCTGCTATGTCCAATACAGTGGTACCTCAGGTTAAGAACTTAATTTGTTCTGGAGGTCCCTTCTTAACCTGAAACTGTAACTTAACCTGAGGTACCACTTTAGCTAATGGGGCCTCCCGCTGCCGCAGCACAATTTCTGTTCTCATCCTGAAGCAAAGTTCTTAACCCAAGGTACTATTTCTGGGTTAGTGGAGTCTGTAACCTGAAGTGTCTGTAACCTGTGGTACCACTGTACGAGCAACCCTGCCTTATGCACATTCCACTTGTGCGTGGCTGCATTTATGTGGATCACCAGTGTGGTGTAGTGGTTAAGAGCGGTAGTCTCATAATCTGGGGAACCGGGTTCGCGTCTCCGCTCCTCCACATGCAGCTGCTGGGTGCCATTGGGCCAGTCACACTTCTTTGAAGTCTCTCAGCCCCACTCACCTCACAGAGTGTTTGTTGTGGGGGAGGAGGGGAAAGGAGAATGTTAGCCGCTTTGAGACTCCTGAAGGGGAGTGAAAGGCGGGATATCAAATTCAAACTCTTCTTCTTCACCGTGAAGTAAATAAATAAATTGATTGGCCTTCCCTTGCTTGGAGCTGCTGCCTGGAAGTGAGCGAGGGAAAGCCCACAGGCTGCTTTATTGGCTGAATTGTTTATTTTGTTCACCGGTCTATCCCTTTGGGGCTTTATTGATCACCCCGGCTTGGTTTTTCCAGATATACTCAACGAATAAATGTGCTTTAAAAAAGAACCCAGCAGTTCCCGGCACTGACTCATCTTTCATAGAATAAATACCAGCCTGACTTATGGTCTCCATCAATGAGTAAGGAATGTCCAATGGTTTAGGAGCCCTGGCATTGCTGGGATTGAAACCAACTGGTTCTAGGTGATGTTTGATTAACCTGCTGACATCTATTTCTGAAAGCTCTTTGCTCCGAGGATGAGTGCATACCAGAAAGACACACACTAGTTCTGGATATTAGCAGACTGACGTCAGATGATGCAGCAGCGTACAGTGTTGTGAAAATGAGGAATTTGCTTCCTTTTCACATGAAAGCTAACACTGTGCAATCTTTAAAAGAAAATGCCGCAATTGTTTATCATGTTGGGGTAATGGGAACATTCCTCCTCCACTGCCAGTTCCTATGTCATGTGTGGGCTGTCTTCACATATTTCCCTTGATGATAAAACATCAGCTCAGACCCTTCTCTGGAATCTATTTAAAGAGGTTCTCAGGAATAAAGGTCACAGGTTTTGAAACAGGAAACAGGGAAGCATGCTGTGGGAAATATCTGTACTGTACATGCTTTGAAAATATCAACATGCTATTAAAATAAACCAAACTCGGGAAGCATTGAGAAATGCGCTTCACTTGCTGTAACCATCAAGCAAATGGAGCTTGACTGGCGGACAAAAGAAAGTATTTGTTCACATGAGGTATGTCCAGCTTCTTCTCTGGTTGGGCTCAAACAGGCATTCAAAGTTTGGCTATTCCAAACTGTTTTTCTTACATATATAATAAGCATATAAGAATGTCGTCCTCCTGCAGTTTTCGTGGCCACAGAAAGATGGCGCTGCAAGCTTCAGTACAATGAGAGGTGGTGGATGGGCTGTCCGGGCAAGTCATGTAGGGACAGTCAGAACAGGCTGTGGGGACAAGGAAGGCATCCAGGTGCCTTGGGATCCACAGAAGAAGTGGCATGAGGTGGAAAGCTACCCCAGTGTTGAGGACAGGCAGGACTCTGAGGGTTGTGTAGAGGAGGCAAGGAGGCTGGAGAGGAAGGGGCGAGCGTCTGTGGTATCCACAGGGGCTGGGGGAAGAGGAAGAGGCGGGGATGACAGAGGGGAGGGAGGAAGAGTTGCAGGAAGAGACAGAAGGAGAGAGTCAAGCATTGGGATCTGTCAAGCCATTAGGATCTCCTCCTCCGCGTCTGTCCTCCTCTGCTGTCTGCAAGGAAAAGGAAGGGCTTAAAGCTCCAGGCCTCAGGCACAGTGGCAACTATCGTGCAGGAAAAGCAACAGTTCCAGGCAGCAAAAGAACGACTCTATTAGAGCACAGGGCTCTCCTCTCTGTCAACGGTGCATTGCTGCCCTGTCTCAGCTGCTCCTGAAGCATGTTCAACGGCGCCTGGAGCAAAGCAAGACACTCCCAGCTGCTCTCCCTCCATTTCCCTGGTCTGCACAACACCCTTGGCAGTAGTATTAGAGAGGATTGCTAACTAACTCTCCCCTCACCTCAACACAAAGTCTGGATGAATTCCTTTTGGGCCGGTTGCCAGAAAATAAAAGAGATGTCTGGGTTCCTGCTCACCATTCTTGATAATTTTTTTTGGTTGTATTTTCAGTCACATATTTACCATAAATTTAAACCACATGGCTCCCCTCCCCCCCAAAAAAAACAATCATGGGAACTGTAGTTTTCCCCACTCACAGAGCTACAATTTCCAGCACGCTTGACAAAATAAGAGTTCCCAGGATTATTTGGGGGAAGCCATTTGCTTTAAATGTATGCCATGGACACAACCTGGTTTCAAAATCTTCATATCATAGTAAAGCAATATTTTGTGTTTGAATAATGGGCTCCTATTAAAATACAGGCTTGTATTAAAATAATGGGCTCCTATTCAAATGAGGTGAACCAAAATGTTTATCAAAGAAACGAGGGATCAACAAGTTTGGGGATCCTCATAGGTTGGCAGAAGTACAAAAAATAAATAAATGAGCACTCCCCTCAAAAAAAAAAAAAAAAAAAAAAAAAAAAAGCCCAATGAAGACTGAGCATGCTCAGTGGCCATGGAATGCAAAGTCAAGGGCGAATGGAATCCTGAACAGGAGCACTCTATACTGCAACATTTTGTTACAGCTCCCACTTGCCCAGTCTCCTGTGTTCCCCCTCCTTTCAATTGTACATTCATATTGCCATTTGGGGAATTATCCAAAGAAATTCCAAACCATTTGTTACCTGTTGGGAATTTTCCTTGCCTCGACAAAATAGAATAATAATAATAATAATAATAATAATAATAATAATAATAATAATTACTGTATATGCCACCGATCTGACTGGATTGCCCCAGCCACTCTGGACAGCTCCTAACAAAATATGATAAATGCAATAGAACACCAACCATTAAAAAGCTACCATGTTACCGAGCCTATTTCTGACTTCTTTGCATGTCTGGGTGGCTAAGCATGAACACCAAGCCTATTCTGCAGCTTTACTTAGAAACTGCATCCCGCCTTTCCTGAAAAAGGCTCCCAAGGCGAAACAGCTTTACAACGCAAAATTATATATATATATTAAAAAAAAACACAGCGGCAATAAAAGGGAATTAAAATTCAAAGCTCAGTTTAAAGACCCTAAGACAGAGAGGTAGAATCACATTGCACTGTGGGCATATCCACTATTCCATAAAAGCAACGGCAGCAAGAAGAGTAGCAGGATAATTAACAGGCGGCTTGAAGCAGGGCTTATTCCAATGCTCTTTTAAAAGAGGAGTTCGGCAGACAACAAAAGACAGGGAGAGAGAGAGGGGAAAGGTGATCTACTCCCAGGGGAGCCTAGAGGAAACTACCAAGAAGGCTTCTTTCCCTAGTCTCAATGTAACTGGTATCAGGTATTACTCTTAGGGAGCTTATCTCTCTTTCTCTCTCCCCCCCCCCATAGCACAATTGGTTAGAGCATGGTGCTGATATCGCCAAGGCTGCAGGTTCGAGCCCCATAAGGGACAGCGGCAGATTCCTTCACTGCATAGAGTTAGACTAGATGTCAGGTGTGCATGTAGGAGCCAGGCCCTGTGACCAATAGGACTTTGCAGGACTGGGGCCTTCCTAAGTTTTGTTCTGAAGAGGCAAGGCCGATTGGTAACTCACAGCACCTGGTGGCAAGAGCCGGGAAGGGATATAAGGTCACCATTTCCCTTCGGCTCTGACAGCAACATGCTCCCTGCCTTGCTGTGTTTGGCTTCTTGCTTCCTGATCCTTGAACCTAGACTTCTTGATCCTCAGACCCCTGACTTCTTGACTCCTTGCTTCTTGATCTTCGGACCCCTGACTTTGTGACTCATTGCATCCTGACCCTTGGACCCTTCGCTTCTTGACTCCTGGCTCTCTGACCCTTGGACTCCTGGCTTTCTGACTCCTTGCTTCTTGATCCTCAGACCCCTGACTTCTTGACTCCTTGCTTCTTGATCCTCAGACCTTTGACTTCGTGACTCCTTGCTTCCTGACCCTCGGACCCTTCGCTTCTGGTGGAACGCTCTGTCACAAGAGACTAGGGCCCTGCAAGACTTGACATCTTTCCGCAGGGCCTGTAAGACAGAGCTGTTCCACCAGGCCTTTGGTCAGGGCGCAGCCTGACCCCCTCCTCTGGCAATCTGCACAGGGTCTTGCTTGCTGGTTGCCATCAATTTGTTTTTGATTGATTTTATGGTGAAAAGTTTTTAGAATGTTGGATTATTTTGATTGTTGTTGGCTGCCCTGAGCCCGGCTTTGGCTGGGGAGGGCGGGGTATAAATAAAAATTTATTATTATTATTATTATTGACTCCTGGCTCTCTGACCCTCGGACTCCTGGCTTTCTGACTCCTGGCTTCTGGACCCCCGTTCCTGCTCCCACCCCGCCATCTTGCCCCCGGTCCTGACGTCCCCTGCCGGGACATTGATCGTCTGTGAACCGGACCGTGACACTAGAACTAGATGATCCTCAAGGTCCTTTCCAATTCTACGATTTTATGCTTCTAAGAAGGTGGTGTAAAGCCACCCCATCCCTTCACTACTGACTGAGCGGGCTTAGGATCTGGCCCAAGTCGTCATCTCCTCCCCTATGCTCCTGCTCCCACCACCCCTCTGAAACACCCTTTCAGTGGGCAGGCTTATTTTAGGATCCAATCTTTTGTAAGGGCAGTAGCTCAGTAGCAGAGGCTCAGTATCTCAAGGGCTGTCCCATGGGAGATGGAGCAAGCTTGTTTTCTCCTGCTCTGGAAGGTAGGGCTTCAACCAATGGCTTCAAGTTACAAGAGAGGAGATTCCGACTAAAGATCACGAAGAACTTTCTGACAGTAAGAGCTGTTGAACGGTGGGATGGACTCCCTGGGGAGGCTGTGGGCTCTCCTTTCTAGCAGGGGCAGAGGAAGGGGTATGTGGTGGGGGCGGACCTGGTTGTCACTACTGAGGGCGTGACAAAATGCCGGGCGGCACTTACCGCAGGGCCTGCAGCGCGCCTGAGCCACACATCTCTCCTGGGAGTGACGTGGTGGCTGGGGCGCCTGCAGGCTCTGCGCTGCCCCAAACGGTCCACCCCCCACCTCCCCCTCAGCTGTAGGGCGGCTGAGTGGGAGGAGGCAGGCAGACTCCTTGGAGGCCCCACGGAGCGTCCTGCCCCGGCTCTCCCCCCCCCAAGGGTGGCTGGCCCTGCCCCTGGGCGCAGGGTATGTGCTCTGCCCCAGGTGCCCGCATTTGTTGGGGTACATACTCTTTTTCATTACTGTTTGTATTATAGTTTATAATTTTTGTAAAGTGATATGTCATTCAGGTCATCGTCTGTAAAATTTTATTTTCAGTTTATGAAGCAATTCTATATCCTCTCACCACGCTGACGAAGAATTCTACGAAACAGTAGTCAATATCCAGAGTCACTGTTCAGTGTTGGACATCATATTTGCTGAATACACAAAGCTTCACAGCTTGTCTTTCGTCGTACAAAGTGTGGCACCTTGCTTCATTTAAAGATTTTCAGAGACTTTGACACTAAAGATTTCATTTTGTACTTGTTATGGTTTGAAGGAGTTCTATAAAGATTGTCTATTACATATGTACAGTGGTGCCTCGCAAGACGAAATTAATTCGTTCTGTGAGTTTTTTCGTCTTGTGAATTTTTTCGTCTTGTGAAGCACCCCTGTGTATTGATGGTTTCCCATAGGAATGCATTGGCGGTTTTTAAAAAAAGGCGCAAGACGTTTTCGTCTTGCGAAGCAAGCCCATAGGGAAATCCGTCTTGCGAAGCAACTCTGAAAACGGAAAACTCTTTCATCTTGCGAGTTTTTCGTCTTCTGAGGCATTCGTCTTGCGAGGTACCACTGTATATGGTCATCGTGTTGCCTAGACTTTGCTGACGTTCTCTTTGCAATACAGGGGTTTGTTTGTTTGGTTACTTACTTACTACAGGCGCCCGATCGGCTTGCTCTGGCACTACATTCTACGAGGCTTTTAAGCAGAGGTTGGATGGTCATCTGTCCTGGATACTTTAGTTGAGATTCCTGCACTGCATAGTGGAAGATGCTGCCCCATCAAGCTGTGTTGCAGGACATTTCGACTGCCAGTCTGGTGCTGACACCAGGCCTTGACCAACAGAGCAGACTCTGACTTCAGTCTTCATTTTACTTTGTTTCACTATAGTCATGAGTTCTGAGGCTTGTAACCTACACAGAATTATGGGCATGAAGATCGAAGACCGTATTGGAGATGCAAAGAACAAGGGAATTGAACGCATTAAATTAGGGGAAGTGTTATTAATTGCATTGAATGCATTATTAATTTTTGAAAATAGAGGGAGACATCTGTACTAGAAAAATGCAATTCTGTGCTATGTTCTAGCAAAGGGAAAAATGATTTTTCTCCCAACGGTTGCAGTTAAAAAAAAAGTATAATGTAAATTTGTTTGGTAGGAAAAAGTAACAGGACTACAGTTTCTTACCAATGCAATCCTATACATGTATACTCAGAAGTAATCCCATTGAGCTTAATGAGACTAACTCCCATGCGAGTTTTTATAGGGTTGCAGGCTAAGAACATCATTTCCCATACAGCAAATACGTAAGGGGCACATAACCCAAAGCCAAAAAATAGTACTTGAATAACATCTCATTAATAAGCAATGATTCCACTTCAAAACTATCATAGTAGAGGGGGGAATACATGAAACTGCTTTTATTCATTGTATTCAACAAATTAAGATCTAAAGGGGTTCTTCATAATCCTGTTGCACTTTCTCTTTTTTTTTTTAGAATATTTTTTTATTAACCGACCAATCACATCAAATCAAACCAAATTACATAAATTCCAAATTACACAGCCAAATTTTAAATTTTTGTTGGGGGTACCCATATTTCAAGTTCCGAAGGGATCCAATCAACTTCTTGCTTCTTACTGCTGTTTTAATGTCCACAAATCTAACCTTATGATGTTCACAGTACTATTCCAAATTGCTGCAACTAGTGTGCGATCAGAAACAGCATCCAGGAGAGCTGAGGTCCACACGGGGGCATTCTGTCAAGGGTCCTCACCCCCTTCTTTCGAATTAGGGGGTGATTTATGGGCACAGCGGGCAAGGGCAGTGTTCCCCATTTCCTTGGGGCAACAAGGGAGGCTGCCTACTCCCATAACAGCCTCTTAATTACCCCATGTGGGTCGGAGAGATGGTATTGTCGGCCATCTTCCAATGCGCCCCCTAGTGCCCCCCCTGTTGCACTTTCTCATCGTGTAAATAAGTCCTGAAAACCAAAGGAAATGTAAATACTGTGGTACTTCAATGTACTAACTAAAGTTCACAGTGGAATACAATGACCTGTGACTCCTTTAATGCTCTTTACAAGTAACCAAACTATCTCTTAAAACCACTTTTTGAATTCAAAGGTCATGACTTCCAGAATTCGTTGTACTTCAGTTCCCCTCAATCACTGGCCGTTGTGGCTAGTGCTGGTAACAGGTATAGTACAAATACATTGGGGGTGTATGTCACTGCTTTTTCCATCCATGTTTTAACTGGTGTTGCAAGATCTTGCCTGACTCAAACAGGAATTTCGATACCAACATGGATGCTGCCATTTTCCTGCCATTTGGAAAGATAGGTAGGTTAACAACAACAACAACAACAACAACAACAACATTTTATTTGTATCCCGCGCTCCCCAGCCAATGCTGGGCTCAGAGCGGTTAACATCGTAAAAACAGCACAATAAGCATGAAAACAGACATCAATTAATTAAAATACATCTTAAAATTCAGACAAGTTAAAATCCGGGCAGGTGGCAATTATCAGAGTGGAATTGAGAGTGGTTGATAATTGCCAGGACCAACTGCTTCCACTGATCATACAAGGACCTGTGAGCAGGTTGGGGGCCTCCTTCGGGCTTGTTTTATACAAAGGAAAAGAAGTCAAACTGCATCCTGCCCAAAGGCCTGGCAGAACAGGTTGCCCTTTTCTGAACTTTTTCTAGCTCTTTGTATCTATGTCATCCACCTCTCCCACTCCATTTAGCCTCACTGCGGGCACATTTAACGGAGAGGGGGAAGAGGCTCACAGAACTTCCCCTTCCTTAAGCAGCTGACTTAGGATGCCTTCCACTCGCACTGCTTGCTTGCTCACCTCCCTGGCTGCTGTTCAGCCTTCTGGAGTTGGCATGGTCACCTGTTGGCAGCCACAATAATTACAGCGTGATGACAGCCCTCCATTTTTATGTATATAGGAAGATATGTCCACTGCTGACAGGACCAAACATATCCTGCTTTTTAAACCATTTATTTACAAAATTTCTACTGAAGATAGGAAAATAAATCTGAGCTGACCTTGAGAGAACATGAAAAGCGTCTTGGATCTCTCCTCAGAATTGATAAAGCAGGTGTAGGACAGCTTCATCTCAATACTCGGTCAAAATTGGATTCCTGTCGAAGGCAAAGTGCTCAGCTGCAGAAGCCACATTAAAGGATGACACATAAAGATGTCAATTCAGTTTGGACAAATATAATGAAACAGCCCTACTGCCGTCTCTTCCCTGTGCATGTCTACTCGGAAGCAAGTCTCCAACATTTCTCTGATGAAAATAGGGACATCCAATTTAATAATAGCAATAATAATATTTATACCCCATAAAAACACAATGAAAGATTAAAAAAAACTTCCCTGTCTTTGGATGTCTTCTAAAGGTTGAATAGTTACTGAAATCCTCAGCTCGGGGGGGTCACATAACTCCATAAGGTAAAGGTAAAGGGACCCCTGACCATTAGGTCCAATCGGACCATTAGGTCCGACTCTGGGGTTGCGGCGCTCATCTCGCTTTATTGGCCGAGGGAGCGGCATACAGCTTCTGGTTCATGTGGCCAGCATGACTAAGCCGCTTCTGGCAAACCAGAGCAGCACACGGAAATGCCGTTTACCTTCCCGCCGGAGCGGTACCTATTTATCTACTTGCACTTTGACGTGCTTTCAAACTGCTAGGTAGGCAGGAGCAGGGATTGGGCAACGGGAGCTCACCCCGTCGTGGGGATTCGAACCGCCGACCTTCTGATCGGCAAGTCCTAGGCTCAGGTTTAACCCACAGCACCACCCGCGTCCCTCTAACCCAACCCCATACCCTCCAACATTTCTCCGATGAAATAAGGAGAAGTGGGACATTCCGGGATCAAATCAGAAACTGGGATGGTTTAGGTAAATCTGGGTCTAGCCCTGGTAAAGTGGGAAACTTGGAGGGTCTGTTAAACCACAAAGCACTGTTAAAAGCAGTACAGAGCAGTCATTAAAATGACTAGCTACTCAAGGAAAGTTTAAACAACCTGCCTACATAAAAAGGTCTTCCAGAGACAAATTCAAGCACGCCTGCCAAATCTCTGCTGGAAGAGAGAGCCCACAATGTGTGACTGTCAACACTTAATGCCTGGCTTGTGGTGGAGGTCAATTGGGTCTCTGTGACATGAGGAACAACTAACAGCACTCCTCTGGATGATCTCAGTGATCGTTCTTGGATAGAAGGACTCTGGAAGTCCTTAAGGTAACTCAGTTGCCCCTGAGACTACAGATAAAAGACTTCAAAAGGTTTTAAAAATATATCTGCCTCATATAAGAGTTCATCCTTCCAATTATTGGTTCTGCCTCCACCCCCCTGCTCCCTTCAATGTTATTATACTGAAATCCACAACTTGTTTACTTACAGTTGGTCCTATTAAACATCAGTAGAACAGCCCAGGGGTTGAAGATTTCATCTCCAGAGAACGGTCTTGTGATTCTCGGAGCGATTTACTAGCCTCTCTAACAGTTTCTGCGTTGAAGGCCATTAACCAGCTACCTTACAAGGAGAGAATTCCTCCAGCAGTTTTTGGTCCTGCGCTGTCTCACCTCTGCCAAATGGTTTGATTGTTTGTGTGCCAAATTCGGGATGCGTTAAGCCTTATTCACTCATTTTCTTTTGAAAATGGAAACCTTCGCTGCTCAGTCTCCTCAAGAGTTCCCCGCTCCTTGGCTGCAGTCCACAAAGACTTAAGGCAGTGGTTTTTATACACTGCATGCAAACTCACTAGGGTCCCAGTCCTGAAATTTGCAAATGACCAGTTCAGTAACTAATGTCAGTGCTAGTGCATTTGAGAAAATTGTTATGGTTAGGAGGCAGAGTAGGAAAGTGTGGCTTAATTGCTCAAGGGATCACATTGGTTTCCTAAGAAAACAATGGGATGATTTCATCCCATGTGCAATGTTTTTTCTCCGTGTTGTTATGTGCCTCTCTAGATGGCATTAAACAAAATGAAGCAGCAAATGGGCCCGCAACAAAATGTTACAGCATATCCTGACTTCTAGCATTGCTCCTATCCAGTCATCAGAATAGTTTATATACCACACAGATATGTTCTTTCCTGTTTCGCTTCCCAAAATTCTGTTCCAAAAGTGCTGCATTGGCTCCAAGTAAAATACCAGGTCCGGTTCAAGGTGTTAGCACATTCGAGGTTCTGAAAGACCACCTTCCTCAGTATCAAACCTATTGGGCTCTGTGATCAGCAGGTGAGGCCTTGGTGGTGGTGCCACCACTTGGAGCTGCCTGGTTGGTGTTGACTCATGACAGGGCCTTCTCATTGGTGGCTCCCCATTTGTGGAATGCCTTGCCTCATGCGGTGCATATGTCTCCCTCATTATTGACATTCAGGTGGAATTTTAAAACGTTCCTCTTTATCCAGGCATTTCATGTCTGAAAAATACTGATCCTAGCAAACGTGAAATCACTGAACGAGATAATGTGATTGTTTTAACTGCTTTAAAACTGTTTTCAGAATGTTTTTTAAGATTTTGTTATTTATGTGTTTACCACCCTGGGCTTCTTTGGAAGAAAGGGTGGGATATAAATTTAGAAGTAGTAGTAATAGTAGTAGTAGTAGTAGTAATAATAATAATAATAATAATAATAATAATAATAATAATTTTGTCCAGTTCCCATTAGACTGTCTTTTAAAATGTGTATAGTATTCCCCTATTAGGCTTTTCTTGTTCTGTAAATTTTGGGCTTTCCTTTGTGTGCTCATATCTTCCCATCTTGCTTCTCATGGGCTCATTTGGGCTTCTTTGATGTACACACCTGCCATGTGAGTTTACTATTGGAAGGAGTTTTAAATATGCCATCACCACGGCTGCATGAACACTATGCCTTTGAAACACATTCTTTCCCTCAAAGAATTCTCTGCACCTTAGTTCACCCCTCACACAGTTACAATTCCCAGCGACCCTTTACAAACTACAGTACCCAGAATTCTTCGAGGGGAGCAGGATGTGCTTCAAATATGCTTTAAAGGTATATTAGGCATGCAGCTGCACTCAATGAATTGGAAGTACGGGGGAGAAAAAGGTAGTCCTTCCAGGCAACAGCCTGACTGCAAAAGGGAAATAAAGATATGTGTTGTATTCTTTTCAGTATTAATAGTGATGGATAACTTAAAGGAATGAGAAAGGTTGTTCTTCTGTGTTCCTCAGAGATCTATTCCAAATTCCTTTAGATGCTCTGCATGCTGGCTCCTTTTCAACTTCTTTGAAAAACCTTTTGATGCATATTATTTATTTTTATACTGTCAGCAATTATTGTGAGCTTTTTTTTTAACATAAGCATCTAAGGCCAAAAACAATACAAAAAAAGTTCATGTACAAAACCAGAAAGAGGAAAGAGATATTGGTTCATTTACAGGAAGGGTGGGAGACCTTAGGTCTTGGGATCGAATGTGGCCCTCAAGAACACGCTACCTGGCCCTCAGGCCATGCCCCCTCTCTAGGGCACCCTCCTCCCTGATCCTGCTCTATGGTTTTTCTCAAATGCTTTTGCTTGCTTGGATCGTGTCCTTGGACTGTGATAAAGCCTCTTGCTTACCAGAATCTCCATCCAGGTGTGTGTGTGTGTGTGTGTGTGTGTGGAAAGATCTGGGAAATGATATATAATGAAATGAAAATAAAGTTTAAAATAACTTTTCTGAAGAAACTAGAAGCTTTTTTTTTTTTTTTTAAAAAGGAATTGTAGGTACCCAAAGGAGCAGAAAAGACTTTTCATGTATGGAAAGACTGATGCACGGATGTTACTAGCCCAGAGATGGAATGTAGATAAAGTCCCTACCAGAGAAAAAGGGCAAATTAAGCTGTTGGAATACGCCGAAATGGCAAAACTGACCAGAAGGCTCAGGAACCAAGAAGACAAAAACTTCAAGAAAGAATGGGAAAGATTTATAATTTATTTGGGAGTCCGCTGTAAGCAGATGAAAAAAATTAGCAGGATTCTAGTAATACTTGTCATGTAACTGTAGACTATAGACAATATGGAGAGATATAAAATGTGGATGATTAAATATTATGCAGTTGAAAATGTTGACAATAGGACCCAGGGAGGGGATGGTGGGAAGTCTAGAGATTCAGAGAACTCACTAAACATGAGCTTGTACAGTGGTACCTCGGGTTAAGTACTTAATTTGTTCCGGAGGTCCGTTCTTAACCTGAAACTGTTCTTAACCTGAAGCACCAGTTTAGCTAATGGGGCCTCCTGCTGCCGCTGCGCGGCCGGAGCACCATTTCTGTTCTCATCCTGAAGCAAAGTTCTTAACCTGAAGCACTATTTCTGGGTTAGCGGAGTCTGTAACCTGAAGCGTATGTAACCCGAGGTACCACTGTATTTGGTATTGTTGTAACTTTACACTTGGAAGAACAAATAAAAATGGTTTCAAAAAAGAAGAAGAAAGATCTGATTTCTGCACAGCTGCAATGTACTTTACTGAAGGAAGAGTTGCTCCTGTTGCTGCCCCCAACCTGGCCTTCAGCCAATAGCAGTGAGGCAGAGTGAGGCAGAGTGGGGTGCCTTTGCTTATCAGAGGGAGAGCAGCAGGGCATCATTGATGTTGGCCCAGTGCGGATGGAATCAGTCCGATGCTCCTGGCACTGTGCCTACCAACTCCCTGCTCCGTTTGCCTCTTCAGCACTGGGAAGCCAGGTGAGCAATTCCGCTTCACCCCACTGGCTGCTATTATTTTTAACTCCACCCACCAGTGGCAGGTGGCCCCCAGAAGGCTGACTGTGAAGGAATGTGGCCCTTAGTGTGGAAAAGCTTTCTTACCCATGATTTACAATAGTGCTATGTGTTTGGGGTGGGTGCCAGGCACCTATAATTCCAGGAAGTGATAGAATCTTATCAAGGCTTGCCGTGTTCAGCTGGGTGCCAGACACTGAACCCCTGGGTTCAGCAAGTGTTAAAATATAAGCCAGGTTAGCCTCCGCGACAGGTAATTGCTTGGGAGATGAGCCATTAAGAAAATCATGATGGTAATGTAGAGAAAAAGAAGGAACCTTTTATCACATGTGGTGGACGTGCCCCAAGGTAAAAGACTTCTGGGAAAGCATTTATAATGAATTGAAAAAAGTGTTGAAAAACACATTTATTAAAAAACCAGAAGCCTTTTACTTGGTATAGTGGGGGGTGAAATCCCCCAAAAGGATGTTACTTTTTTCTGTATGCCACAACAGCTGCGAGAATATTGTTAGCGAAGAATTGGAAGAAACAAGATTTACCAACTATCGAAGAATGGCAGATGAAAATGATGGACTATATGGAACTTGCTGAACTGACCGGGAGACTCTGAGACCAGAGAGAAGAGGCGGTGGAAGAAGACTGGAAGAAGTTTAAGGAATATTTGAAAAAATATGTTAATATTTAAACCTTTGGAAGTGGATATAAGCTGTAGGGATAGAAGTCGAAGATAGGGTATTTTAAAATAGTATTCTTTGTAAGTGATAAAATGTGAAGTTGTTTTAAGTGTGATTAAAAAGAAAAGATGGTTAGAAATTATGATATATGTAAACTGCTAAAGATGAAGTAAAATGAAAATCAGATAGGTGGGACTTGGGGAAGCCCACTTAACAATGTTTAGAAAAATAAGGATATGACAAGAATTTTTTTGTATTGTTTGTCTTTTCTGTTTGTGTTTTTTATTTGTGTTATAAAATGAATAATTTTTTTTTGAAAAAAAGAAAATCATGATGGCACCAAAGTTTTCCTAAATCAGGGGAAATAGCCTTTTTCTCTTACACGTTTGCAACAGGAGAAGGAACACTGTGAGGGCGAGATTCTTCCTGAGGTAAACAGTTGCCTTTTCATCCTCTCAGTTTTTAGACAGTGATTCAGGAGGAGGAAAAGATAGACCCTTTTAGACCCTGTAAAATATTATTTTAATTGCATGGGGATATTTGAAATGTTACACTATATTAGGATATACTCATACAATGACCTTTAGGTTTGGGAGATTACCATCAGAATTTCTGTGGTAACGACTTGAAGACAGTTTTAGAGAAGCCTGTGTTTTCCTTTCTCATGGAAGTTGTATAAATGCAATTCTGATTGTCCAGGAGATAATGTAGACAATAACAACTCTCTTTTGCAATACCATGTCTTCAGTGTTAAGTGGGTAGCCATAGATTAATTAAATCACCCTAGTGCTTACACCATGAAATGGAAATGAAATCCCCAAGACACTGATTTCATCAAATTGCACAAAATTGCAATAGCTGTGTTTTGTGATGTAACTGCTAGGTGCTGTGATTCTGAACAGGCAATATTTTAAACCAAATAGGTGTTAAGTATACATGTTTAATTGTACATTGAAATGGAAAATAACTCTGAGCATTGCTAGAGGTTTAATGCTGAAAAATTCCATTGAGTTATACTAAAGCTGTCAGAGTGCCTAACAGATTAATAATTAGCTGTTGGTGTATCTCCACTAGCTCTCATGTGGTGTTTAACTTAGATCACATGAGAAAGGTATTCAGTTGCAAATCTCCATTTTGTGTGAGTTAGTCTTTGTTCTCTCTTTGAAGCACCAGAGAAGAAAGGGTATGTGCTAATGATTCTCTCTAGAAGAGGTATTATGCAACTAGTTGGATGTAGCATTATTGTTTTGAGTGTCTGTTTTGGAACAAGTTCTGTTAGTAAATCTTATGAACCATATTTTTTTGGACTGGACAATTTTTTTTCAAGAGGATTCACTTTTTATTCATCCTGTTGGTTTCATATGTGCAATATTAATAACCACAATAATAGAATTTCAGGAGAGTCGGGGAGAAGCCCAAACCCAAGATCTGTGGTGATGAGTGGAGCTGGAATTGGCAGATCTCCAGCTGAAGTCCCTCATTCCACCTCAATCAAAGTTACAACAGCGTAAGTTCCCCATCCCAGCTAAACGGCCTTGGTCCAGTATACCTGAAGGAACGTCTCCACCCTCATCATTCAGCCAGGACACTGAGGTCTAGCGCTGAGGGCCTTCTGGTGGTTCCCTCGCTGCAAGAAGCCAGGTTACAGGGAAACAGGCAGAGAGCCTTCTCAGTAGTGGCGCCCGCCCTGTGGAATGCCGTCCCACCAGATGTCAAAGAGAAAAACATCTACCAGACTTTTAGAAGACATTTGAAGGCAGCCCTGTTTAGGGAAGCTTTTAATGTTTAACAGACTATTGTATTTTAATATTTTGTTGGAAGCCGCCCAGTGTGGCTGGGGAAACCCAGCCAGATGGGTGGGGTATAAATAATTAATAGTAGTAGTAGTAATAATAATAATAATAATAATAATAATAATAATAATAATAAATAATTAGCTGGGCTTCAGCTGGTTGAACCTGGAGAATGTCCTTGAAAAGGGGCATGCCTGGGATGTAGCAGGAGGGTCATTGGGTAGAGTGGACTTATTCCTGTTCCTAAAGCCATTCCATTGGCAAAATAGGTGGCGTAAGTCAAACTCTATATTTTAAAGGCTTGCTTTTTCCTTTCCCAGGCTTGGGCAGCCCCACTCCTGAACGGAGTTTGGAATCGGGGTAAGTTACACTGGTGTAATTTACACCCATGTAAATTATCCTGTCTTCCTATAGTTTGGATTGCTCTTCCTGACTTTTGCTTATCCTACGCTTGATGCCAAGAAAGCAGCAAGTTCCACAGTTCAGCCTTAGATTTATCCGGTAAATACATTTAGGACAGCAGCTCCAGAGTTAATATTTAAGTCACCAGCAGCAGAACAACAATTTCTGCCATTCAGCAGTTGGTGGAACACAGAGTTCTCTAGAGAAATAGAGCAACCTGAGAATGACTCAGCTGTGCTGAGTCGTATGTTACGTGGAAGGTCCATGAATGGATCTCCAAAGGTCTTTATTTTCACACTGTCTGGCTAGTGCACAGGCCGAGTTGTCAGTTGCCCACGACTCGCTTCCATAAAGCACATGGCAGGACAGAGTTTCAAACAAAGATGTGCTCTCCCAAGCCTACATTCCCAGCATGTTCGTACTCCTGACTCAGGAAACCTCTACACTGGCTTGGTCACGTCCGCAGAATGGAAGACGGCAGGATCCCCAAGGATGTGCGCTACAGGGAGCTGACTTTAGGCACCAGGCCCATTGGCTCTGCATTCCAAAGTTGCCTGCAAACATGACATGAAGGCTGGCGACATCAACCCTGCCTTGTGGGAATTTCTTGCAGACGACCACAGTGCCTGGAGACAGACTGTCAGGTTGTGCATTTGTAGCAGTGAACAGAGGAGGAATGGTCGCTGGGAGGAGCGCAGAGAGAAGGAACGCCATGGTGCATCTGCAGCAGCACAACTGGACGCCTTCATCTGCTCCAGTTGCAACAAAACAGGTCTCTCCACAGCCTCAGCAGGCGCTGCAACCTTCCAACAGCTTGACCTCACTCCTGAAGGCATACTCCGTTGTCTCACAAGACAGACTGCTGCCAATGATGAGATGAACCAGACTCTCATTAGGGAACGAAACGACAAAACTCTGTAGCTTATTGACGCTACTTTCAAACGGAGACAATTTGTGCATTCAGCTGTGAGCCATCAAGTGACGTATTATCAATTGCTCTCGATTAATGTATGTGCATATGAATCAGCACATATTTCTGAGAGTCTGAAAACTTTACGAATGTTTGGAACCTCCAGCAGATAATCCATTTGCTACCATAGGAGTTAGAATGGGAAGATATTAGGCTGGAGCATGTATCTTTGGCCTTTTCAAACCCAGGACCCACCAGCATACATTTGGGGACCCATTTCTTGGTCTTTTACCACATAATTGCATGGTGCTAGTGTTCCTGTGGCAACCCACCATCTGAAGACCAGTAGGCAAGAGTGTAAGTAGGCACAGAGCACTTGGGGTAGATCTATGCACAGGGGAAAAACACTGTAAATAAGTCAGAAATTAGATCGTTATAACAAAAGTTAAAAAAACAACTATGGAAAATTGCATATAATTTTTCTTTGCTCTCTGGCACCATCTGGTGTTCCATGTTTATAATGCATCCAATCACTGTTCTTTTGATTAATGTAGCTGAGTCCAAGGTACACACTAAGCAAAGGACTCTGGGATATTTTCCCCCAGGGAAGAGTTCACAGCTAAGTCATTAAAAAGGTAGCGTACACAAGTAGAAAGGTTTAGCAGGAGCAGAGCCTGGAGCCGCCGTGGATGAAAAGGGTAGCTTGCAAACGCTACTACAAAAAGGCCCCTTTCGTTTGCCAGTTTAATTAGTGTAATCACGACAGACCGAATGGCTTTATGACCGTATGGGTTAATTTGAATTGGAAATTGAAATCTGGGCTCGAACTGCCCCAAAGATTGGCACCTTGAGATTGGACATAGAAGGAGGAACAGATGGAGAAGGGGACTGTCAAATATGTCTGTCAGAAAAGAAAGCTATTCATCTCAGGAGAAGCAGTGTGTTTATCGCCTCCCTGTCTTTCTAAGAGGCATCACTCAAAACTCTGTGTCACATTCTGGTGCGATTCTGAGTAACAGAACTATGGGTAGGGTGAGGCGGATGAGGAGCTAAGGCTTTCTAGACTGGCCATGTAGGATTGATGCTCAGAGGTAGGAAATATATGGAGCAGGAAACATTGTGTCACATAGTGCAACCATTCATATAAGTGAATGGTTGACACTGGCTCCTATAGGTTAATGTTGCAACACTTGGAAACTCTGTTGGGATGAGAGTCCTAGCTCTGGATGATTCCTGTCCTGTGTATGTTTAGCTGAGGGATGCAATGATTCTCTGATCACAGAATGTGTAGAGGTGCACTCAGGGGTCCAGCTGCTTACCCAGGGTTCATGTTTCCTTTGGAAATGAGGCACAGTAGAGATTGTGGTGTCTTTATGATATATGGTTTATTTATACATATACTCAACCTGAGCCTATGATGGAGGGGTTCAGAGCATTAACACCCCAAGAGGTTCTTGCTTTCCTCACAGCCGCAGGTTTGGATGCCAGCAGAAATCAGCCATGGCCCTCTGCTCCAGCTTGCCGCATTTAACAGATTGCAACCTCTTTTAACTAGGTCACATATTCACCACTGCAATCCTAAACCCGACTCTGCCTTATCTCTGCCCACAATCTCTCAGTGGAAGGAGGAGCTTCACCACATTGCTGTCTGGCACAACCGATGCCTTCTTAATGGCTTCCTTAATGGCTCTTCACCTCCCCTATGGTTCTTGTTTTGGTGGAATCTACCTCTTCCCGAATCTGAGTGACTTTATCTGCAAAAATGATTTTGCGCTGTTCTGAGATCTCCTGGGCAGGCCCCGCCCTGGGCCAGATGGTAAGAGGCAGGGACAGGACATGCAGGCACTCACAGCAAGGATGTCCTCTTGGGTAGCAGCAGCAGCAGCGGCAACAGTCCTTATGAGGCCTGTCAGGCCCTGCCTTGGGCCAGATGGGTACTGATTAAATTCTAATATTTACTAAATCCAGGGATTATGGGTATTTTTCACCCACAAACTCTGGCACCCACAATTTTATTACAAAAGAACTGGTCTTATATATGCATGAATAATAATTGCAACTCAATGGAAAACAGCCCAAAATCTTAAACTGGATGCTTAGTATCACTCACTCTGGAATATAGCTACAGTGGTACTTCAGGTTAAGCACTTAATTCGTTCTGGAGGTCCGTTCTTAACCTGAAACTGTTCTTAACCCGAAGCACCACTTTAGCTAATGGGGCCTCCCACTGCCGCTGCGCCGCTGGAGCACAATTTCTGTTCTCATCCTGAAGCAAAGTTCTTAACCCAAGGTAATATTTCTGGGTTAGAGGTGTCTGTAACCTGAAGCGTATGTAACCTGAAGTGTATGTAACCCGAGGTACCACTGTATAATGGAGAAATCACATATAATTTGAGATTTCAATAAGGACTACAACCTCCTGACACTTTTTGAATGATTTGGCATTCCTTTATGACCTATACAGCAGAACCATTGTTTTCGATTCAAGTAGGTAGCTGTGTTGGACAATTTTTTCATTTGTTTATTTATTTCATCATTTTTGAGATAACCCTGGCAGATCTGAAACCATACTTGATGATCTGATCACATTGATAGTCTTTACTTTGACTTTGTTATTTGAACTCATGTGCAACTATGTACTCAGTCTACTTGTCTATTTCATAGTTTGTTTTTCATCTTTTAACTTTTGTCTGTTATTATAATTGTTCTGTATTATATACTTTATAAAATTAAATAATAACAGAAAACCTTACAAAACACACACTTTAGTGACCACAAGAGTCTGGAGGATGTTTTAAGGTCTGGGGATACAGCTGACAAATTTGGGGAAGTTACTGGAGAAAACAGATTTTCTCCAGTTCGGCACGGTGTGTGGTTTCAGTAGCACTCAATGCGATTCCATGGGAAAGCTTTCAGTTTCTCAAGGCTGGGGTACTTTTCCATTAAAAAAGCCAAAAAGCCCAACCCAAATATTAGAGTCTAATGAAAATCAGATTGCTACTATTATGTGCATTACTGGTAATTTCTACACTTTGAGCAAACCACATACCATGGTAGATTTATATGCAGAGCACGTTCGATAGATCCAATAACTGCTCACAATTAGTACAAAATGATAGTCAATCTAATCTTTATTAGAAAGGCACAATGTAATAAAGCTTTCAAAATGGCTGGTTGAATCGGGTAATTATTTTATGTGCAAATGGATGTCTTGTCTGAACTGTCTTGCTCCCCGAGAGTTGGTAGCAGCTAAGCTCTCTGTTAGGAAAAGAGATCATACTAACCATTGCTACTTCTGGCCAAACTTCCATGAACGTTTTTGCCTTATAGGATCACAGGCTGGATACATGAGACGGATGAGTCAGCCACCACAAACAATGGCTGCATTCAGACAACACTTGATTCTGTTTCCCCAAAATTTCCATTTCTGATAATTTCCACATAAGCTGCTTCTGGAAAACTAGCAGTCACCAGAGAAAGCCTAGCACTCATTTCATGTTTTCTGATTCTTATTATACCTGCCCGCGGACTGTCTTCCCAGAGTGGTGCATGCTCTAGTTATCTCCCGCTTGGACTACTGCAATGCGCTCTACGTGGGGCTACCTTTGAAGGTGACCCAGATACTACAATTAATCCAGAATGTGGCCGCTAGACTGGTGACTGGGAGAGGCCACTGAGACCACATAACACCGGTCTTGAAAGACCTACATTGGCTCCCAGTACGTTTCCAAGCACAATTCAAAGTGCTGGTGCTGACCTTTAAAGCCCTAAATGGCCTCGGCCCAGTATACCTGAAGGAGCGTCTCCACCCCAATCGTTCAGCCCGGACACTGAGATCCAGTGCCGAGGGCCTACTGGTGGTTCCCTCATTGTGAGAAGTGAGGTTACAGGGAACCAGACAGAGGGCCTTCTTGGTAGTGGTGCCCACCCTATGGAACGCCCTCCCTTCAGATGTGAAGGAAATAAGTAGCTATCCTATCTTTAAAAGACATCTGAAGGCAGCCCTGTTCAGGGAAGTTTTTAACATTTAACGCTGTATTGTTTTTAATACTTGATTGGGAACCGCCCAGAGTGGCTGGGGAAACTCAGCCAGATGGGCAGGGTATAAATAATAAATAATAATAATTATTATTATATACCATGTTTGGCCCCCAGCCGATGTCATGCTTGCTGTCTTCTAATTGTGGATAGGAAACTGAGACTGTGATGTCTGCCTATGCTATTCCACACTGGTTCTCAAACTGATACTAATGTCAAGCTAAAAAGACTAACAATCTTTGTGGAGTACATCACAAATATTGACTGTTTTCTTTACTTCATTGTTTATTGGCATTCCCATTTTATAAATACCGGTGTCACCATTCTGCCCGTGAGTATATTGTGTCCACATGGGCAATTATCGGATGGCCAAATGAGCTTCAAATCCTCGCTGCTATTCTGGCCTAAAATCCATCTATATTGTTAAGACCGTGAATTGGTCTGCTAATGAGCATCATAAACTGGCAAGGGCTGATTCTCATCATAGCACTACTTCAGATTTGAGGAAAGCTCATGCTCTCAGTTTTGCAGCTTGTTTAGAGTCCACCCACCCACCCGTTCCGTATATTTTCTAGTTGTTTTCCCGGCTCAGTCACCCAGAGGGATGCACTCAGCAAAGCGTTGAGCTTTAGAAAGCATCTTGGGGTGCTGAGAACCTTTCTCTGAGTATCTCATGGGTGGTAGTGGATACGGTGTTGGAGTATTTAAAACTGTGATCCCCTTGCATGCAGATTAACTCAAATATTATGCAGATACACCTTAAGTATTGTTCTTCCAAACAATACTAACCCCTTGTGGGCATTAGGGCTGCACACTCCTGCTCCAATCTAGACCTCCCAAATCATGCTGACTCACCCTGGGGACCACCCACCCTACGTCAGATCCAGTCCCAAGTTAGTTTGAGAGGCAGAGCTAATGTTTAATTAGGATTTTTAAAAACCCTAAATAGACATATGGCCAGGAGAGGCTGGGGGGAGAGGGGGGGGGATACTGTATCTCCTTCCTTCTCCACCAGAGCAGGGGGAATTCAATGTCTACATGCAGAAAGTTCAATCCTTGGCAGCTCCAGTAGCCATGAGACCGTGCCTGAAATCCTGGAGAGACACTGCCGGTCAGTGTAGTATTGAGCTAGAAGGACCAATAGTTTGACTCAGTATGAAGCAGCTGTCTGCGTTTCTTCATTGGAATGAATAAAGTGGCTGTTCCGGGTCGTTGGTGGAGAGTTGGGTATGTGACGCAGATCTTCAGACTCTAATGCATCCCCCTCCTCAGAAAAATTGTGAAGTGCTTACGTCCATGTCCATCTCCTATAACAAATTGTTTGAGACAGGTGGCATTACTTGAATTGATTTCCCCCCCTCCCCATTTTTTCTCAGAATCTAGGTTGCTGACATACTGAAAAATTATAAGATCAAAATTAATTTCCTGTTTCTGTCCTCTGCTGTTCATTAACTTTTACAATGTCAAGCATTTCATACTCTCCGTTGGGGAAGGAGAATTCCAGGAAACGAACCTGGATGGGGTTGTTTTTTATAACCAATAATATTTGACACACACACGCTTGCTCAGAAATCAGGGACGGAATGCATCTTCTTGGAAGTGCGTGGCAACCTCCGCTTTCTGAAATATAGAGAGGGTTATGTCAAGTGCCAATATGTCACCGTCAGAGCTCAATCTTTCCATGCCACAATTTAGGTATGTCTGGGTTATTGTGATGTTGCAATTCTATTGAATCATGGCGGAAGTCGGGATTTCAGGTCTCTAAACTCGTAATATGAAGATGTTATATAAATGATACTGCACCACTCATTTCTCCCCGTTCTGTCTGAAAGCTTTTGAAAACTCTGTCGTGGAATATGCTGCCAGATTGATTTATTCTTAAAGAGAGAGAACTGTGGCATTGTGTGACAACTCTGAAACAAGAAATTACCTTCCTATTTAGCTTTCTAATTGAGTTTTCAGAGACTTGTTTTTGCAGGACTGATGCCCTGTTTTCAAAATAAACTGCATTCTAGGCATGATGTGTCTGTCATATTCACATTTCTATATGTATTATATATAGATATGTGTGTGTATATATAATTATTATATAATAAATATATAAGCGTGTCTATATATTGACATTTCCCTGAATATATAGCACAGGGATTCAGACAGTGGAGTCTGCTCCATTAGGGTGAATAGGGGCTTGCCCCACCAACCACAGAGCCTTGGGGTTCCCGATCAGAAGGGCGGCGGTTCGAATCCCTGCGACGGGGTGAGCTCCCATTGCTTGGTCCCTGCTCCTGCCAACCTAGCAGTTCGAAAGCATGTCAAAGTGCAAGTAGATAAATAGGTACTGCTCTGGCGGAAAGGTAAACGGCGTTTCCGTGTGCTGCTCTGGTTCTCCAGAAGCGGCTTAGTCCTGCTGGCCACATGACCCGGAAGCTGTCTGTGGACAAACACCGACTCCCTCGGCCAGTAAAGTGAGATGAGTGCTGCAACCCCAGAGTCGTCCGCGACTGGACCTAACAGTCAGGGGTCCCTTTACCTTTACCACCAACCTCAGCCTGTCCTCAGCCAGCCCCACCTGCCATCTTACCTACAACCAGTCGGGGGGGGGGGACGTTTTGGCACTGTTTGCCATCTTCCTCCTCTTTGGTTTCAGTGTTGCCCTTTTTGAATTACAGATGCCAACCACTACTGGACTGAAATGTAAGTGAGTGCCAGGGAATGATCTGAAGCAGAGGAGTGGGGAACGCATTCCCAGGCAGAGCAGCTTCTCTCAGAAGAGGAGCTGGAGAGGAAAGATTTGCCCCATTGCCTACAGCTGTCTCAGCAGAGACAGACACAGAACAGCTTAGGCAGGAGTTACCTACCTATGAGATAATGGCAAGGGAAACAGAAGGAAGGGGGCAGATAGCAGAGACGTCATTACAGAGTGTGGGGGACCCTCTGTCCTCATGAACTAGGAGGTGATCCCACCATATTAGAAGAAGAAGAAGAGTTTGGATTTGATGTCCCGCTTTATCACTACCCGAAGGAGTCTCAAAGCGGCTAACAATCTCCTTTCCCTTCCTCCCCCACAACAAACACTCTGTAAGGTGAGTGGGGCTGAGAGACTTCAGAGAAGTGTGACTGGCCCAAGGTCACCCAGCAGCTGCATGTGGAGGAGCAGGGAATCGAACCTGGTTCACCAGATTACGAGTCCACCGCTCTGAACCACTACACCACATTGGCTCTCTATTAGAGAACAATGGATGCAGAGAAGAGGACGAAGAACTTCCCATTGGCACCTCGGCTGCTGTGGAAGATGGAAGGAGGAGGATATAGCGTAGTCAACTGCTCTCCTTGGGGAGGGATGTGGATTTTTGCTTGCAATCTGATGCCTGAATAAAAGGACCATAAAATACAAACCGCTCGTTTATTCTTATCTGTGAAGTTACCGAAGGGGGAGGCGAACTCTCCACGCATGGCAGTGAGCCTTCTTGGAGTCTTGCCCATGAATAGCAGGTCTTCCCCGTGTGCTCATTTAATTTGACGTTCATTTATTTGTTATTGATAAAGATATTGATAAACTGCCTGCTCCTACAAAACGGCAAGGCGCTGTACAGCCATGCACTCAGAAAACATACAATACCATAAAAAACATGAAAGGTGGTGCCAACTAAACAAAGGTATTTTGGCTGCGAAATGGAATTTCCCCACCTTCTCCTCTTCTTTTGCGCCCACTGTCAAACTGCTCCAGAGGGTTGGGGGGGGGACCCCTAGAACAGATCTAGGGGACTTATGAGGGTGGAGGGAACAGTTTGGGAGGGGGTCAGGGAGATCCATTGTGCAGTTCCGAATCTGATGCTTCAGACGCAGCAGTTCTCAATCTGTGGGTCCCCAGATGATGTTGGACTACAACTCCCATCATCCCTGACCACGGGTGATGCTGGCTAGGCATGATGGGAGTTGTAGTCCAACAACATCTGGGGACCCACAGGTTGAGAAACACTGGTTCAGAGGGATCCAGCGCAACATTTGCTTTAGTAGGAATTCATTGAGCAACAGAGGCCACCATCTATTGCGGGGGGGGGGGGGAGTCACCCACAACTTGCTTATTTGTGGGGGGGGGGGGTGATTAGGGAGGCAGGAGAGGATATATTATTTAATGATATCCTTCCTAACTTGCGCTAGCAAGTTCCATATTCTCACAGAGTTTCAAACATCCCCCTTTTTAAATTACACAGCGATCAGCTTGTTGCTGACTCATCTGAGTCTTACTATTAAAGATTCCTTCCTGGTAAAATCCCTTCTAATCCCTCTTAAAAAGAATAAACCCAAGAATCTGATTAACGTTAATATAAAAGTAGTTTACTCACAGATTCATTCAGGTTCACAGACATATCCCTGAAGGCAGGCTTAGGTTACATAACAACTAGAACTATTCTATAAAGAAATTAGTCCCAATTGATTGCGACTAAGCACTTCTCTAAACACACAGCAACATACAAAATGGAGAACACACACATTGCTAGGTGACTTTAATTTAGTGCTTTGTGCAACCCTGAATACTTTAAAAATTAAATACCATTTTATCATGGTCTAAGATTCTTTCACTTTGACTTGATACATACAAGACATCTCCGTAGCATCAACTTGCCATCACACCATATATGTTTTCTGATTCCGTGTGGGTTTTTTTAAAATGTTAGCACCCAGTTTTAAAAATAAACAGGGAAATAATATCAGACGAATTGCTCTAAAACCTTGTTCATATATAAACACATCAGAAGTTGCCGTATGTAGCCAAAATATATATCTCAGGGAGTAACTGTGAGAGAGGCGCAATCTGACCACTTCTATCCATCAAAAGCCACATGGAGTAAGGGAGGGAAGATTTATTTCACTAACAGTAGATATGGTGTGACCGATATAGCAACTGTTTTTTGAGATAGCAGAGCTAAAAATAATTTAGGAACAGTTTTGGACTTCTAGATAAATCAAACTTCTATATAAAAAGAACACATCAAGGGGGGGGGGGGAGGAATGTAATCTGGAGCCAAACTATCAGTAGGATTTAAAGCCTTTGACACTTTGCAGTTCCCAAAACATAATAGCAGTCTTTATCTGTATGATGGAAAGGAGTCAATTAACCCCTGGTCCATCTGATTCTCAAATTCTAAGGCAGGTCTCCCCAAGGGGTACAACTTGCTTCAGCAACTGAAGATCCACACTGTTCCTTTGAAGCACATCCAACACAGAATCCTGCGAACTGTAGTCCCCCCCCCTCAAAGAGCTACAACTCCCAGTACCCTTAACAAACTATGATTCTCAGGATGCTTTGGGGAAAGTAATGTGCTTTAAATGTATGCCCCTCCACCCTCCATAGGTGGTTGTGTGAGTCTTGATAAAGGTTGATCCCATCTGGACATAATCCTGCCTTTTACTTTGTCTACCTGTTGTTGTTGTTGTTGTTGTTGTTGTTGTTGTATTAAGTTAAATTAAATTAAATTTGTATATCACCCTACATCGGAAGATCACAGGGTGGTTCATAACATAATAATACAAAATGGGAACACAAAATATATAAAAACAGCAGCAAGAACAAAAACAAACCAATAACCCCCCCCCACAAAAAATATTTAAAAGGGCATGGAGTGTTAATCAGCCAAAGGTGACTTTAAAGAGAAACATTTTACCTGGTGTCTAAAGATATTTACAGTGGTACCTCGGGTTAAGTACTTAATTCATTCCGGAGGCCCATTCTTAACCTGAAACTGTTCTTAACCTGAAGCACCACTTTAGCTAACGGGGCCTCCCGCTGCTGCTGCTGCGCCGCTGGAGCACAATTTCTGTTCTCATCCTGAAGCAAAGTTCTTAACCTGAGGTACTATTTCTGGGTTAGAGGAGTCTGTAACCTGAAGCGTATGTAACCTGAAGCATATGTAACCCGAGGTACCACTGTAATGAAGGTGCCTGGCGAGCCTCCCTGGGGAGAGCATTTCACAAAGGGGGAGCCACTGCAGAAAAGGCAAATAAATACCTTGCTGCAACTGCTATCTGATTTGTCTATCTAGCTGTCTGCCTTCCTCTCTGGTCCTGACACACCAAAATTAAATAGGCTGCCAGGCACTAAGGGTTATATTCAATGTTAGTCCTAACTGTTTAGTTAGAACTCTTTCTTTCGGGTATCTATCTATATGATTTTTAAGCAATCTCACCTTGGTAAAGGTAAAGGTAAAGGGACCCATGACCATTAGGTCCAGTCGTGGCCGACTCTGGGGTTGCTGCGCTCATCTCGCTTTATTGGCCGAGGGAGCCGGCGTACAGCTTCCGGGTCATGTGGCCAGCCTGACTAAGCTACTTCTGGCGAACCAGAGCAGTGCACGGAAACGCCGTTTACCTTCCCGCTGGAGCGGTACCTATTTGTCTACTTGCACTTTGACATGCTTTTGAACTGCTAGGTTGGCAGGAGCAGGGACCGAGCAACGGGAGCTCACCCCGTCGCGGGGATTCGAACCGCCGACCTTCTGATCAGCAAGTCCTAGGCTCTGTGGTTTAACCCACAGCGCCACCCACGTCCCAAACTAAACCCGAACCAGAGTAAATGGGAAAATGAATAAAACAAATGATAATTTGCTGTTACAGCAAAATAATTACCATAGAATGCAACCACGCCAATAATAAATCCATAACAGGAAAAATTCTGTCTTCATCACTAAACCTGACAGATTTGCAAAAATTAAAAACACTAACGGATCAGGGCCTCTAGAATGAAAAATAGCAAGCTGATAATCACCCATGGGCTTTGAGTTTGCATATAAAACTTAAGAGGGAAAGACATCCATTGTAAACAACTGTCTTGAATAAACAAATGGTTCTTCTTTAATATGACCACCCATACAAACTTTCCCACTTCCATACAAATGGATCTTCTTGTTCCAGACTCAAAGCCCATGAGAGGCAAGGATGAGCAGATTTATGTGAAATGTTCTGTATACTTGAAATGTGGTGTATAGAAGGGCATAGGAGCCAACTCCTAGGGGCTGTGGGGTTTTTGGCTCCCACAATAAAATATCTGAGGGAGCTGGCCCCTCCCAAAGTTTATGGGCATTCCCATTCAAATGATGTGTGTGCATTGCATGATGTGATCGATTATCACTGCGAGATCACATTCACCCACTGCTTTACCAGCTGCACTGGCTCCCGGTGGAGTACAGGATCAGGTTTAAGTGCTGGTTTTAACCTTTAAAGCCCTATATGGCCTAGGACCCTCGTACCTACGGAACCACCTCTCCTGGTATGTCCCACGGAGGAACTTACAATCTTCAAACAAAAACACCTTGGAGGTCCCGGGCCACAGAAAGGTTAGGCTGGCCTCAACCAGAGCCAGGTTTTTTTTGGCTGTGGCTCTGACCTGGTGGAACGCTCTGCCACAAGACACTAGGGCCCTGCGGGACTTGACATCTGTCCGCAGGGCCTGCAAGGCAGAGCTGTTCCACCAGGCCTTTGGCCAGGGCACAGCCTGACTCCCTCCTTTGGCAATCTTCACAGAACTCTAGCCCAATGGTTGCCATCAATTTGATTTGAATTAATTTTATAATGAAATGATTTTAGAATGTTGTATTATTTTATTGTTGTTAGCTGCCCTGAGCCCGGCTTCGGCTGGGGAGGGCAGGATATAAATAAATTATTATTATTATTATTATTATTATTATTATTATTATTATTATTATGTGGGGCAGGGCTTACCTCGGCCTCCACAATATTTTATTCAAGTTGGTACCCCTGGGTCAGGTGTAAATGCCAAAAAGTTTGCCAAAGTTTTAAGGTACCACAAAGTTTTAAGGTACCACAAAAGAATAAGTGGGCTGACAAGCAAAGTTCTATTTCAAGTCCAAATTCAGGAAGTGAGCAACACTTTCTAGACTCCCCTGGCAACCTCTCCTACACAAAACCCTTTGAAATGAATGGGACTTGCGTAAGAGCACAGCGGTACAGGTTGCTCAAGTTTGGTCCGATTCAATGGGTTTTGTGAGGGGGAAGTCCCTGCTGCATTCTTGCATGACCCAAGCTGCCGTTTTCCCCAAGCAAATAAAACGTTTACTTAAGCCGGCTGTGAAAATAGCAGGCTTTCCTGCTCTGACGTGTAACAAAGATTTGGGGCGTTAGAACAACTCACAAATTCTTCCCCTCTAACAGTTCCCCTTTGTTGAGAATTGGGTATTGCTCTAGTATCTCGGTGAGTTTGTACACTGGATTTCGGCACTATTGCATGGGAAGGTGTACCCTGGGACCGAGAACAAACCAATATCACCCACCTGCCATGGCAGAGAAAGATAGAAAATAAAAATTGATTGAATCCTGTCCATATAATTGAGTCATTTCCCCCCTTGTCATAATTATATGGACTTAGTAGCAAAGGAAGGAGGTCTTTGTACATTGGCCTAACTTTTCAGATGCGGAACATAAAGGAAAGTAGTCCTAAATGATTCCAGTTATAGAACCCAATAATAGGGTCGATTATGAATGAAGGTGAACCCATTGTTTCCCTTGGAGTTAAGTAAATACTTAGGTCATGATTTAAACACACACACTTTGATCAGCAGCCTTGCATATAAAGGCATCACATCTTCTTTGTTTAAAAAGCGGCAGGCAGGAAACCCAAATGAGAAAGAATTTATTTTTATTCGTCCTACCAACAAAGCCTCTTTAAAGAAGCTGTTTTAAAATATATTAAGCATTTCAAGAAAATATATAGCAGTTCTAGGCAGTTTTGTTTTCCTAAGCAATTAGGAAAATCGCCTCGATCGCTGGTTTTTTGTTTGGTGTTTTTTTTTTCTTTCATAGATGAGCCAGTTTTCCAGACAATTGTCAAAGGCAAACTTACAAAGAGTATGTAGCAAAAGAATTTGGCCCAAAGCCTGCTGCACACGTTCTTCCAAATAGCAAAAACTCCCTGACTTTATCTAGAGATGATTTGGGGGTAACGGATGGGAGTAATTAAAGGGAGACAGGATAGATCTGGAGCAAGATCTGCAGCGAAATAAATTGTGCATAAACAAATCAAGGAGGAACTGATCTAGAGTGATCTGGGGCACGATACACATTGAATTTAATTTGTCTGGAATGATTTGGACTGGAAATTATTTGGCTTCCCTTCTGTGACATTTGAATTCTAAATTTGCATCTATATACAAAAAGAATAAAATAAATAAAAAATAGCAATGGCAAATTTGGCTCTATGAGCCCAGGTCCCAAGTGGATACGTTGGAGAGGAGATCTTGGCAGATGCCAGTCTCTGATGCTGGCCCTGGATTCCAGTAATGAGAGCAGTATTCTGTTTCAAACAGAACCCTAGACTAATGTTCATTTGCTTGTTTGTATTGTTGCGAGTCACCCCAATCTCCAAATGGTACGAGATTTCAGGGGTTCCAGCTGCTTACCCAGGGTTCATGTTGCCTTTGGAATGAAGGACAGCAGAGGCTGTGGTTTCTTCAGAATATATGGTTTATTTGCACACATCGAAACCTGAGTCTATGGTGGAGGGGTTCAGAGCATTAACACCCCAAGGGGGTCTTGGTTTTCTCACAGCCACAGGCTTAGATGCTCGCAGAAATCAGCCATGGCCCTCTGCTCCAGCTTGCCGCATTTAACAGACTGCAACCTCTTTCACCTAGGTCACCTAATCACCACTGCATTCCTCAGGCATGGCTCTCTCTCCCAGCTGCCTAGCCCACAGCCTTGCCCGCTGCTAACTTCTAGCTCACATAATTATCCACTCTGGCTTTTGTCTTTCTGACTGCCAGCAAGTTGAGAGAGGGAGGCCTGCCCATTTGCTATCTGGCACGGAACCACTTCCTTTGTTACCTTAATGGTCCATGTTTAGAGAGCCATTACCTCATCGGGAAGCTAGCCTGGCTATTCCCAGAACTGAATCCATGCTGGACCCTCACATTAGAAGGGGGCTCCCTCCTCTCCTGCCATCCTAGCAGTATTCATTAAAAGTATTTCTATATTCTCTACCACAAAATATCTGTACAAAAATACAGATAATCGTTAAGGTGACTGGCTAATAAAAAATTAAACAGTGGCAAAGACCTATCAGCATTATATATAAAAAAAGGCTTTCCTGAGACACAAAAGTCAAAACTCCCACAAGCTGGGTATGAATGTGGTGCCTTTGTAAGCTTGTTCTTCTTAACAGTGCCTGGTGCTCAGAAATAAATTTATTCCGCCTTTGAAAACTTCCCCCTCCTTTGGGCATATATCGGGTTTCCCTTTAAATAATGTAAGTAACTCTTGAAAATTAAAAGCTTTTTGGGGAGTGAATGTCAATGTGATTTACAGGACAGTTACATCTAGGAATTAAAGCCATGCAATTAATTGTCATTCATAGTGCAAAATCGGAGAGCTGTACAATGCTGCCCATTGTTCAGTTTGACAGATCAAATGCATGCTTAATCAAGATGCTGGCTATTACTTGACATGCTTTCTCATCCCTCGGCACCCTAAGGGAGTATCCATGATGCTAAATTAATAATCTGTATTGCAATGCACTAACGGCTGTAGCGGCAGTGATGAGAATTGAACTGATTGACTTAGCACCCTGCCTATCACAAAGGAGTCAGTCAGTCAGAAGGCCTCTGGATTCCACTGAGCTGAGCTCCTCTCTTCCATTGGCTGAGCTGTCTCACAAGATGAGCCCATCTGGATCAGATCAAAGGCCTTCCCAGGCGAGAATCCCGTTTCCCACAGTGGCCAGCCAAGTACCTCTGAGAAGGCCACAAGCAGGACGTGAGCACAGTACCCCTCAGTTGCTTCTGTTCCCCAGCAACAGGGTCCCTGTCTCTGTCGCAAATGGAGCTCCGCAAAATTTAGGGAGAGGCAGAAGGACTAGGGCAAAGAGGAGCAGAGCAAGCAGAGACTTAGGAAAAGAGCAGGCAGCGGAGGCCTTGGATCGCATGATAGCAACAGGGAATGGTCCTGAAGAATGCAAGAAAGAGGAGAAAAGAGGGAGAGAGATTAGGAGAGAGAAAGAGAGAAAATGACTAGAAATTTCGGGAAATGATACAGTTCTCTGGTAGCCAGTGGTGTAGCATGGGTTGCCAGAGCCCGGGGCAAGGCAAGTATTTTATCCCCTAACCCATGGTCCGTGTGCTGCACTTGAAGGTGTTAAGAGGAGCGGCCAGGAGGAAACCTCTCCACCACCTGAGAAGCGGCCCCACAACTGGGGCTGCTCTGCCTAATAGGCCTCATGGCTGCCCTCAAGCACAGCAGCATGCACACACAACCGCTGTCGTCCCTCCCTCAGGAGATCGCAGCTGCAGAGATAAGAAAAGATGTTCTGTTCTATGGAGACTTCACTTCCTGGTCTGCATGGAGAAGCTGTTTTCAACAAAGCCCAGCAACGGAAGTGTTCTACTATACTGAGGTAGCACCGGGTGTCTAAATTTTACGCCCTTAAGAATTTTGCGCCTAGAGAAACCGCCCCGTGGCCACCCACCCCATGCTACACCACTGCTGGTAGCACATGTTTTCAATGCAGAAGTTCCTTGGTTTAGTCTTGACATCTCCAGCTAGGGCTGGGAATGTCCCCCGCCTGAAACCCGGGAGAAGCAGCCAGGGCTTTTCCACACCTCCATTTGCCCTGCTGCTTTCCCCTGGGAAAACTCGCAGTTTACTGCTGAATCAGAACAAAAGCCATTTGCTCCAATTTAGAGCTAAAGAGTAGGTTTTTCGGGGGGGGGGGAAGCAGTGGGGAAAAGGCAAAACTGCTCAGACCCATGCCTAGAAAGCATGGGGCAAGTGGAAAACTGCTCGGACTCCTGCTTTCTAGAAGCTGGGTAGCTCAGTTGATTAGAGTGTGGTGCTGGATAATGCCAAGGCTGCAGGTTCGATTCCTGTATAGGACAACTGCACATTCCTGCATTGCAGGGGGTTGGACTAGATGATCTTCAGAGTTCCAACTCTACAATTCTATGATTTTAGGATTCTAGGACAGGGAGAAGTGTGGACAAGCCCTCGGTGTGGACAATACTGAGTTGGATGAACCAACTGTCTGACTCAACATGAAGTGAAGTGTATGACTAAATAAACAAATAATAAAGTTGCAAACTGACATATCTGGGATGCCAGCAAAGCCACAATATGGTGGAGCAGCACCGTAAATGGTTAATTCACTTAAAAGCAACAGGTTGTCTCCAACTGGATAATGGCACATGCAGAAGGACTTCTGCAAACGCAATGGAACTTGCCCCTCCTTTGGGTAAATATCAATTTTGGCTTTAAATAACGTAAGTAATGCTTTAAAATTAGCAGGTTTTGACTGGAAAACATGTTAATGAGATTCAAGATTATTTGGTGGGGGGGTGGGGTGGGTGAAGGAATTGCGCAATCGACCAGTGGTCTGACTCATTATATGTGTCTCCCACCACCTCCTTGGAATCAGAATCATTCTGCATTTTTAAGGTGCTTGCTGGTTCCCAGCCAAGTTTGTTTTTCCCCCCCAAGTGGGAGAAAAGAAATAACTCTGTGGCTTTTGCAGTAAGCATGATCAACCTGATAAGGTCTTTTACATCTTAAAATAGGGGAAATGAGTCATTTTCTTAGGCTCTGGGAGGTTGTTTTTGCGCATCATACAAACAGGACATTGAATCATCAAAAGATGTCCCAGCAATGTTGTTTACCATCAGTTCAGTGTGTGCCTTAGCCACAATATTTCAAGGAGTATTTAAAATGAGAATGAAGCTCATCCTCAGGGCTGTGGTAACACCTACAAACAAAAATTTAAAAAATGATTTGACCTGCTAGATTCTCCACTTGTCTTTTCCAATTTTACAAGTTAAGCATTTTAGGGAGCCCCATCAGATGGTAGCCTATGCTGTCCAATGTCTCTGGCTTCAAATCATCGCCCTTTTCTTTTTCCCATCTATTTGCCATTGTCACAGAGAAAATGCCACTTCTGCTTTGTATCTCTTGCCCCGAGGTTGTTTTCCAATATGTCAGATCACATAACCATGACAGCTTTTTGACGTTCCTTACGGAACAATATCTATTTGCTGCCGTTAATGTCTAATCTACAAGGTTACAAGGCGAGGGATGGGGGAGAAGTTCAGTTTAGCTCACATTTTAACACGAGCCTACACAATTCAGACTTCCCAAAACAAAGCAAAGTGCAGCTATCCCTAGAATCATAGAATCAGAGAGTTGGAAGAGACCACAAGGGCCATCGAGTCCAACCCCCTGCCAAGCAGGAAACACCATCAGAGCACTCCTGACATATGGTTGTCAAGCCTCTGCTTAAAGACCTCCAAAGAAGGAGACTCCACCACACTCCTTGGCAGCAAATTCCACTGTCGAACAGCTCTTACTGTCAGGAAGTTCTTCCTAATGTTTAGGTGGAATCTTCTTTCTTGTAGTTTGGATCCATTGCTCCGTGTCCGCTTCTCTGGAGCAGCAGAAAACAACCTTTCTCCCTCCTCTAGGTGACATCCTTTTATATATTTGAACATGGCTATCATATCACCCCTTAACCTCCTCTTCTCCAGAAGAGAAGAGGAGTTCGCCCTTTGCTGAATTTTGCAATGTGGTTCTCTAACAAAAAACAAAAACAAAAAAAAGTGCCCCAAAATGAATATTCTGGGACAAAATGTGAAAAAAGCAACAAAACAAAACAAATGAGAGTTCTTAGTGAGAATGTCATACAAAGATGCACATATTAGGAGAAATTGTTTGCGAAATGTGTATATTAAACAAAATTGCATACAAAAATGTGTGTACTAGGGGAAATGTGCAGTAAAATGGTAACAGATTTTTATGAGGGGACCTGAATTTAAGAACTAGAGAAAGGAGAAACTGCGAGAAACAAAAATGAGCAGATTCTTCCAGTCCTAGTATTGTTGTTGTTTAGTCGTGTCCAACTCTTCGTGACCCCATGGACCAGAGCACACCAGGCACTCCTGTCTTCCACTGCCTCCCGCAGTTTGGTCAGACTCATGCTGATAGCTTCGAGAATACTGTCCAACCATCTCGTCCTCTGTTGTCCCCTTCTCCTTGTGCCCTCCATCTTTCCCAACATCAGGGTCTTTTCCAAGGAGTCTTCTCTTCTCATGAGGTGGCCAAAGTATTGGAGCCTCAGCTTCAGGATCTGTCCTTCCAGTGAGCACTCAGGGCTGATTTCCTTCAGAATGGAAGTCCTAGTATAGATTCATTAAAGAAAGAGAGAGAGAGAGAGAGAGAGAGAGAGAGAGAGAGAGAGAGAGAGAGAATGAGTTAACAGGCACTTTGAGAGCTGTGCTTCCTGAACTGCAAAGTCCACAAAGTTCAACCATGCTCAGTGTGACTCTACTTTGGAGTCACACTGAGCATCGTGCTGGGAACAGGGGTGTAACTCACTTATGGTGTGCTGCTTCAGATTTGTCTTTGCTTGCTACACTTCTAGCAACTCATGAGGAGGAGATCCATATTTCCCACGCAGAGCTACAATTCCCAGACTTCTCTAGGAAGAGGGATTGATTGTAAAACCGCTCTGAGAATTCCAGCTCTTTGAGGGACTGGGGTGGTGGTGGTCTCCCAACAATTATTGGCACCCTTAACAAACTACGTTTCCCAGGATTCCTTGGGGGAAAGCCACAAGTGTTTAAAGTGGTATGATACTGCTTTAAATATGTAGTGTAGACGGGGCCAACACCAGGCAGAACCAATTAATCCCAGTGTTTTCTCGATCCTGAAAAACTGAAACTAAGGAAGAAGGAGCTGATGGGCAAAGCCACCCCCCCAATTGGGTTCTAACAGAGAAGACAGGAAGGTGGGGGTAGAATGTTGTCAGTGGGGGCATGGGGACTGTCAGGGAGAGACTCCATCAGGCGAGGCCTCCTTCCACCTGCCTTGCCCCACCCTCTGCTTCTCAACGTGTATTGTATTGTTTTATGTTCTGTGGCTTGCCGTTGTTTCATTGATTATAGTTCAGATATTATTGTAACTGTTGAGTGGATTTCTTTTTAACTTTTCTGTTGATATTACTATTTTATACTATTCTAATGATTGTTGGATGGGACGCGGGTGGCGCTGTGGGTAAAAGCCTCAGCGCCTAGGGCTTGCCGATCGAAAGGTCGCGGTTCGAATCCCCACGGCGGGGTGAGCTCCCGCTGCTCGGTCCCAGTGCCTGCCAACCTAGCAGTTCGAAAGCACCTCCAGGTGCAAGTAGATAAATAGGGACCGCTTACTGGCGGGGAGGTAAACAGCGTTTCCGTGTGCTGTGCTGGCTTACCAGATGCGGCTTTGTCACGCTGGCCATGTGACCCGGAAGTGTCTTCGGACAGCGCTGGCCCCCGGCCTCTTAAGTGAGATGGGCGCACAACCCTAGAGTCTGTCAAGACTGGCCCGTACGGGCAGGGGTACCTTTACCTTAATGATTGTTGAATGTTACTTTTTGATGGAGGTTGCCTGTTTTAAAGTTATGTTTTATTATCACATTTTTGTATAGATTGTTATAAGAGGTACATTTTTTGTTTCTTCAGCTTGTAAACTGCCTTGAGTATTGTACGGTAGAAAGGCGGTATACAAATTAAAAATGATGGTGATGGGGATGTGCCCCATTCACCACAATGGATCAGCCCCCACTGCCTAAGAAACAGAAGCTCTTTTACTAAACAAAAACAGAACTCCTGACTGCATTACTATGCATTCACTGCTCGAAAAATTGCTTTATTGTAATATTATCCAACCCAGGCTAAAAAAAATATAGTCCAAGGACAATTATATCTGATCCGTATTGACAAACACATCATAAACTGCAAAGGAAGAAAAGGCATTTATGAGAATGACACTTACTCTGGTAAAATAGAGAGCACATTCTCAATTTCTTGTCATTGTTGGTGGGAACCTACAGAAGATAAAAGGTACTAGCAACTAATTACAGCACATATAAGAAGTATTTTGCAAAACGTATTCAGCAGAAAATGACCCGATTCCACCCCTTATTTGAAAAAGGCAGTAGCTAAAGATGATGGGAATTTGCTATTTCATTTGGTAGCAGCTCAAGGATCTTATGTGAAAGATACTGGAGAAACAAAGAAACTCCCTGACTGAGAGAATGGCAAAATTGACTTGGAGCCTTTAAATTTGACAAGGGATAAAGGAAACAAAGAAACAGATCTGAGACAAACTGGCAAGTGTTTAAGTTCCTTTGGAACAGAAAACAGGAGACAATCCTATGGCAAGATTCACCGGGATGAGTAGCTTAGGATCTCTGGCTCAGCTGGTTGAATCCTGGCTCAGTTAGGCTCAGCATGTCGCATACTGCAGCTCAGCCAATGGTATGCCGGTGTAACTTGCTCATCCCAGCTCAGACCAAAGTGTTCTCATGGAAACATGTTGGGTAAGGTTTCCCAAGTTGTTTTGTAAGCTAGAACCAAGCCATGATGGGCTTTATATTAACGTTACCAGATTTTTTTCCAAAGAATCCGGGGACACTTTTTTTTTTTTAAAGAGAAAAAACATTATTATTATTATTTATTTATTAAAAATAAGAAGTAAGATCTTCTCTTCTGTGGTCTCCTCTGTTGCGTGGCCTTCCTCTGGGCCTGCTCTGTTGGAGTGCTAGCTGCCGTGGAGTAGGCTCAGGCCAGGCCTGGGCTCAGCCATGTGTCCTTGCCCTCCTGGTGCTCTCCTACCTCTCCTCCTCAGTGGCAGCCGCAGTGGCACAGCAAAGTCAGGGCTCCCCTCTTAATTCTCCTTCCTCTTTCTCTCTCTTCCTTCTCCTTCTCCTCTCCTCCTTCTTCCTGTATCGGCTCTGGGGTTTTCCTGGCCCCGGAGTGCCACTGGGCAGTCGGCTGGGTGGCCGGGTGTTCTCGCTCCTGGCTCGATTTGGGTCATGTGGGGGGGGGGGGTCAGCGGTTGCCCCAGTTGACACGTCGGGTGTCCCCGGTTGCCCCTCAGCAGCGGCAGTGGCGTCTCAGCAGCCCGGAGTCAGCCTGGTAGCGCACTTGGCTCTGGCTGGCTTCAGGAGCTGCCCGCTGCCGTGGCGCCCACCATTTTGCCTCACTGGAAGTCCCCATATGGTGTGTCTTGTGCCGTTGAACCAATCATGCAGCATTTATTCCCTACTAACAAATTTACAACACTTAAAATATAAGTCCGGGGACATTAAATGAAATCCGGGGACATTCCGGGCACAGATTTGTAAATCCAGGGACTGTCCCCAGGAAATGGGGACGTCTGGTAACCATACTTTATATACCATTAATAGCAAGCACCTTGATCTTGGCCCAGTAGGAAATTGACAGCCCCATGCAGATATCTGAGTAGAGGTGTGATAAGCTGGCAGATTTTCACTCCCATCAGAAATCATGCTGCTGTATTCTGTATTCTGCTATGTTGTGTGGACTGTGGAAAATTCAACGTCAGATAAAACAGCCTGCTTAGTTCTAGTTAATGCATGAAGGGGTCTTTTTCCTAGACTTAGCTAGGTCACATTCCCTCACCTCCTGTGACAAATTGTAAGGAAAGTTCTTTATTTGCTCCCCCCCCACACTGTTTGTCCTCTTCCACCATATGAATCCGACCAGAGAGTTGTTCACGTGTGAGCTGTTCAGGCCGCATGGTTAGAAATGTTTTTACCAAGTTCTGTAACTTAAGTTTTTCTGCCTGCGTTTTTCTTGCTGCTGCATGGAAAAGCACATGAACCTGGCCTTCAAAAGGTTGTAAGGAAACCATTTTCATAACTGTGTGTTCTTTTCTATGCTAAAGGGAGAGAAAGGGGAAGCTCTTAAAGCAACTTATAAAGGGGATATTTTAAAGCTCCCACAGCCTACATTCCCACACTTTATTTTGCTGCATACTTTGTGGTTTTTAAATCTCTGCTGGGGTTCTCTTACCAGGAAAGTACTGGCCCACATCTGAATCTACAGATCCGGGGAAATTCTTCTTTTACTAACTAAAACCACTCATATTGAAACCAACATGGAGGTCTCAAATTTAAGCCTGTCCCCTGCTCTAAGTGTCACTATATATTTTCAGTTGGTCAAGCAGGCTGATTTCCCCCTCCCCCCCATTCTACCCCCCCCAACTAGTTCCATATATTTCAGAGGTGCACCAATTTTTGTCTAACTCTTTGTGTTTTTTAATAATGTTATCTTTTAATTTACAAGCATCTATACTCCTGTGTGATTATGGATTTGTATTAAACAGAATTGAGCCACGAAAGAGCTATCCTGTCTTCTTAATGTTCTCAAAGATCTAGAAAATGATTTTTTTTTAATTTAAAAAAATCCTTCCTAAAGTGGAGAACTGGTAATAGCTTTATTCTTTTTCTTCTTCTTGATCAAACAGGACCATATGCTCTACATCATTTTTATCGATGGCAAGGAGTAAGTCACTGGAGCCGCATCTGTATTCCATTATGATTAGTGTTACAGAGTTGATTAAAGACATCATGTTCCAGATTAGCCATAAAGATTCTGGCACATTGTAGCAGACACTCTCCTAGCATCTTTTACTAGCACACACAGACTTTGCACAGATAAATGAGCAAAGAACTGGTGCACAGGAAATGTTTGAGAAATTTCACTTGGTCCGCATAATAACACTGGGCATATATTTCAGCAGTCAATTGTGCAAGGAGAAAAATCCTTGCACACAGCCCAGTGCTCTTATTTTAAACAGCCTGAAATGCCATTTCAACATGTTTTTCACTTCCAGTGGAGAAGGAGCGCAGAGCATATGTAGCAAAGCCAGGAAATCACAGCTCAAACTATAAAGCAAGTTAATTGTTTTTAAAGAGAAATTGGGGAATATTAAACAGGAAGGACAAGAGTTATCATGCTGTGGAGGGCAGGCAAGAGGTACAAACAGGGAAACAATTAGTACTTTTAAAAAATATATGTAATAGATAAATGCTTAATTTTATTTGTATGTAGCCTTTCCATAGTTCAAACCATGCTCAAGGTGGCTTACAACATGAAAAAGTCCATAATTACAACATAACCAAAGTAGTCAGATACTGTACAAACTCATGCTGGTAGCTTCGAGAACACTGTCCAACCATCTCGTCCTCTGTCGTCCCCTTCTCCTTGTGCCCTCCATCTTTCCCAGCATCAGGGTCTTTTCCAGGGAGTCTTCCCTTTCATGAGGTGGCCAAAGTATTGGAGCCTCAGCTTCACGATCTGTCCTTCCAGTGAGCGCTCAGGGCTGATTTCCTTCAGAATGGAGAGGTTTGATCTTCTTGCAGTCCATGGGACTCTCAAGAGTCTCCTCCAGCACCATAATTCAAAAGCATCAATTCTTCGGCGATCAGCCTTCTTTATGGTCCAGCTCTCACTTCCATACATCACTACTGGGAAAACCATAGCTTTTACTATACGGACCTTTGTTGGCAAGGTGATGTCTCTACTTTTTAAAATGCTGTCTAGGTTTGCCATTGCTTTCCTCCCAAGAAGCAGGCGTCTCTTAATTTCGTGGCTGCTGTCACCATCTGCAGTGATCATGGAGCCCAAGAAAGTAAAATCTCTCACTGCCTCCATTTCTTCCCCTTCTATTTGCCAGGAGGTGATGGGACCAGTGGCCATGATCTTAGTTTTTTTGATGTTGAGCTTCAGGCCATATTTTGCACTCTCCTCTTTCACCCTCATTAAGAGGTTGTCAGGAATTATTTCATCCACTGAATTTCATTAAGCTCATCGTTCCCTTGTGTGCCTTGGAGAAGTTCTCTGGTCATTTGCAATCGGTGCCAACTACTTTGCTTATTGTCAAGTTTCATCCATAGGACGACAAAGCAGTCATTTTGTTAAATTCGTCCTGCAAATATATGGCAAGAGTTTTCTTAAGCTTTAATATTCCGGCGCTCGCAGGTACCATTTGAATTCCCTTTCCTGCGCTACAGCACCACTGTTCCTTTCCCATTTAATAGGCTTCAGAGTGAATCACTTGGCTGGACATGCAATTTCTCCTCTTTCGATTGCTTTGAGAGGGAAGCTGTGCGTTTTCAGGGCTGCTTCTGCTCAGCTAACAGGCTTGGAAGATGTATCTTATCTTAACTGCTGGGCCCTTAGCGCCATTAATTCATCTTGTACACCATTCTTAGTTATAAAGTGGCATAGAGATAAGAGCTCAGAAGACAGTGAGTTGAATTTATAGCAGCATCTGGTTTCAACCCAGAACTGATAGGAGATGTATGTGCATATCTCGTTGGGAGAAACTGGATGAATAGTTCTCTGTCGTGGGCATCATTTTAAAATTTATCATCTGTTATTGTATGTCTTATTTCCAACTGTTTTTTTACTGCATCTTGTACATTGCCTTGAGACATACGGTATGTGTGGAATGTGAAAATGATGATGATGATGATAGCAATTATATCCTGCCTTTCCTCTTTTGCCAAGGATGGCAAAAACATCCACTTTTTTTAAAGCATTCTAGATGCAGTTTCAATTGAAAACGTCTAAAAACAGTTTCATTCTAAAAACAATTCTATTTCTCCAGATGCCCCCATGGTAAACAAGTCATGATGGTGCCAAACAGCAAATCATATTCACCTATGGGCTGACATAGGGCAAACATAGCCAGTTCAGAGCAAGGGCAACAGGCTAATAAAACACTTTTGCAGCACTTTCAACACTGCTGTAAATATTCACCAGTCAGTGCTTCTTACCCAAACTGAAATAACAAGCATTCTCCTTCAGATATACATAGAAGGAAGGAACCAACCTGTTTTAAACACAATATGACAACATCGGTAGCCTTGCCCAAACTGTGAAGTAAACTGTCTCACACATCATGACATGAGAACATTTCAGCCCCTCTGACATTCCGGGCTGTCAGCAGTTGTTACATACAGGAACTCAGTAATAACACAGTGTATTTTGCTCAGCCTGGCTTGGCTCCCTAGTTATGCAAAGTTGAGTCAAGGCTGAGAAATAACACCCTTGGGGAGTTTTTCTGGGTAACCTGGAGGATATATGAAACGGGATTAAACAGACATCGCAAATAAGCTGTAAACTAGGACCAGCTCTCCCAGATTGCAGAGGATCACTTACTAGAAATGTCACAAAGGGTCAATATTATTACATCTGGAATCAGGAGAGTGAGTAGAAGTAGTTAGCAGATCTAAACAATACAAGCCCCATGAGCTTTCAGTGAAATCTATATGTCTGTACTGTTATTTTCATTATTGCGTAGGAATGCATCACACTTTATCATCCCTGGCACCCCATATTGATTCTGCTCTACACCTGTGCAAGCCAGTTTGGCCCTAGGTGAACATTCAGTTGGGTAGGAGTGCACAGCAACCACAAGAATAGGATCAGACCTGCCTCATCCTAAAGCCCTTGGTGGCTTGCCTGATTTGGCTTGAGTCTGCTTCATTTATCTTCCCTTCTGCACTTTTGTAAAATTAAGCAGCAGCAGCTATAATTCCCCTCCTTGATGGAAAAGGATGGAGTCAGGCTTCTAGAATTTATCTCTTGATCTCCCTACATTGCAGGGGGTTCAACTTGATGACCCTCAGAGTCCCTCCCAAATCTACAATTCTATGGTTCTATGAAATGGCTGGAACAAAGCAACTCTTTCACCTTTAAACTGCATTGGACTTCTTTCTCATAGAGCTTTCTTTGGGCTGCGTCTGCACATTCAGGTTCATTCAAGGGTCTGAACTTTTGTGTCTAGAGTTGCAGATCCTCTCTCTCTCTCTGGCAAGCAATTTCTCTTCTTCCCTATTCTGTATTTAGAGCTGCTATTGCAACCACTATGTTCCCACTTTTCATTCCTTAGATTACTGCTTGTGAATTATTGTTATGTTGAAAAAGTACTTCAAAAAGGCAAAATGGGATTTTGCACATCTTATTTGAAATTCTGATTTTTGAACTGGTTTAAAATCGTACTTTGCAAAAAGAAAGAAAAAGTTCTATGCCTTGAGTGCGAGCATCCTGAATTTATGTAATTTGGCTATACGGAAAAATATATAATAGCTCAGATCCAGGGAACTAGGAGTGAGGCAGAAATAATCATTCCCTTTGCTGAATGTTGTAGACTCTTCCTCCCTTCCCCTTTACTTCCAAAGCCATGGCAGTGCAGAGGACAGCATGTCAGACTTCCCCAAGAAATATATGGGTTCCCATCCCTGGTCAAGCCATGAAGTCCATTAGGTCACTGGTCTTCAACTGGTGGGTGAGGACCCAGTACAGGGTTGCAGCCTGGTCCAAGATGGGTCACAACAGGAACATTACCACCGGGAAGATATATAGTGAAAGATTAAGAAATCAGATGAAAGTCATGGACTATATGGAATTAGCAGAAATGACCGGCAGAATCCGAGACCAGGGAGAAGAGTTGGTGGAAGAAGATTGGAAGAAATTTAAAGATTATCTACAGAAACAGTGTAAAATTAATGAATGATGGAATGATGTTGGATTGAGGCTAAGGGGTTTTTAGCAATAATGTTTGAAAGACTAGGAAAAATGGAGTGTTAATAGAGGGAAAGGTAAAGTTAAAAATATTAAGACCAAAATTAAGATAAAGGTAAAGAGGGAAAGGATTTGCTGAACAAACAATTGAACTGGAATACAAAGGGGGGAAGTGTGGGGAACTCCGAGAAACAAGCTAATGTAAGATATGTTCTGAAAGATGGAATTGTTTTTAATTGTTATTATTTTTTGTATTATTTTTTGTATTTTCTCTTTTTCTTTTTTGTTTGTTTTCTTTGTTACTTTGTGAAAATCTTAGTAAAATCTTATAAAATAAAATAAAATAAAAGAAAGATTAAGAAATCAGTCCCCAAATGCATGTCTGGGTTCAAAGTATGTCCAAAGATTGAAGATGCATCCATTAGGTGACCTCCTGCAAGTCAGTATGATGTGGTTTGTACATGGCTTCCAATTTTAGTTAGGAGACAAAATACAGTTTGTCCAAAGTGAACATTGCCCGTTTAAGATGCAATGGCAAACTATGCTTTGATTAGACCAGGAAGGGAGGGAACTGGATTCTGCAAGAGAGGGGAAGGGGAGTGAATGGGAGCCTGATGCCTGGGTGAAAATGGCCAAACAATCGTTTGCAGCATGGCCATCTGTCATGGATGCTTTAGCTGAGATTCCTGCATTGCAAGAGGTTGTTCCTTGGCTCCCTTCCAACTCTGAGATTCTATGGTTCTATATGAGACAAGTGTGGTCCTCAGCCTAAATTGCCCTTATAGTTGTACTGTAGTGAGAATAAAATGCAGAGGTGAAAGCCAGGCCTGCCATCAGGAGACGGAAGAAGGGACATCCTGAGGGATGTTACTGAGGATGTGGCTCTCATCTAGCCAGTTTCCCTACACCCTATTGAGTGCAACAACTCATTCCTTAGCACTGCATTATTATTTTTTAAAAAGTAAAGGTGGTACAGTAACTCTATTTGGGGACCTGCTAGAGCCTTTGTATTAAGGAACCTGGACTTCTAACTGGTGAAACAACAAAAAATTATGCTAAGATCATTCTCCTAGCAACCTGTTTTTCAAAAAGTCTGAATCCCCCAAAATAGTTTCTTTACGTTTACAGAATTGAAAGACCTTAAAGGAACCCTCCTGTTAAACATTGCTGCTACATTTGTTAATGACTGTAATACTGAGGAAACAGCTAGTTTTACAAGGGAAATTATAACGAAGGCAAAAAGCAATCTGTTCAGATACAGCTCTTCATAAGAAACACCAAAGGAACCAGTATTGCGCTTGTAAGAATTCTAGTTGAAGAGTCACAGCACAATCACACACACACACACACACACACACACACACACTGTAATCACACTTGCACCAATACAGAACAGCAAAGGAGAACCTGTGACTTCCCAGATTTGGGCTACATCTGCCATCTTCCCTGACTGTTGCCCATGCTGGCAAGGACTGATGGGAGTTGGAGTCCAGCAATACCTGAAGGGTCATGGGGGTATAGAGCAGGGGTAGGCAACCTAAGACCCATGGGCCGGATGCGGCCCAATCGCCTTCTCAATCCGGCCCATGGACGGTCTGGGAATCAACGTGTTTTTACATGAGTAGAATGTGTCCTTTTATTTAAAATGCATCTCTGGTTTATTTGTGGGGCCTGTCTGGTGTTTTTACATGAGTAGAATGTGCACCTTTATTTAAAATGCATCTCTGGGTTATTTGTGGGGCATAGGAATTCATTCATCCCCCCCCCCAAAAAAAATTATAATCTGGCGCACCACATGGTCTGAGGGACTGTGGACTGGCCCACGGCTGAAAAAGTTTGCTGACCCCTGATATAGAGATTACTCCCTGGTATGTCTGTATAGGGTTGCAGAATTAAGAATGAATGTTCTGATGGCGCAGAGGGGAGAAAGACTTTCTCCTCTTTCTGCCCCTCTCCTCTGCGAATGGCAGCAGCAGCAACAGAATTTTAGGATTGAGGTAAGCTGTGAGCAGATGGGGGAGTTTGGGGCAAACTGTGGGTCTTGATGACAGTAAAAGGGGGGCACATGAAGAGCTGCTGGGGCCACCCATATGGTTGCCTGCTCGCTTGTTCGATCAAACCACCACCCACCCACTCACCCACCTAGGTGAACATGCAGTGCAGCCCTAATTAAACTGCTTTACATATTCCCCTACAGTGAACATGCTTAATAATGCACTCTCTTGTGGACCTTTGGATCACTGACTTTCTCAAAGCCAGAGGGGAGGTGTACAGCTGTCCTGTAAAGTTTCAAGTCAGTATAAATGAGCGGTATGTCATTACCATCCCTTAAAAATCAAACACACACACACACACTTTCTATGAGCAAGCAAAGGTCCCCCTTGATCAATAAGAAAATATCCCAGACCAGAAAGAGAGTAGAATCATAGGGTCATCCAGTCCAGTCTCCTGCAGTGCCGGAATCTCAACATGCAGTCCCCCATCCAATTTGAAACCATACCGGACCCTGCTTAGCTTTGCAAATGTGCAAATATGCTAGCACTGTTTTGTTTTTTTGTAATTGCCACACCAAATTCTGGGAAGTAGCTACTTGTGCATTTTATGGCATTTGCAAGAGATGGTAAACAACAATCTTCCCACCCTCTTCTCACATACAAATTGGATGCCAAGGAATGGGATGAGCTTATAAGCTGTCAGAAAAACAACAACAACAACAACTGAAGGTCAAGGAAACAAAAGGCCAAACTATCCAGAGGTCAGAGAACGCATCAGCATGCATCTAAGTCCGTCAATGTTTTGGAATCAGGTCAGTGGGACTTGTTGGCATTGCACGCTTCAGCTGCTCAGAGCTGCAGGTTTCCTTATGGGGGACCCCGCCCCCAATAACTTGAAGAAAGGGATCTTTTTAGACAGCAGCTTAGCTTATTGACTTGAGGAAGAGGTACTCTCTTTGTAGGAAGCAAATGCTTAATGGAGAAAAACCCACATTAAAGTTTGATGTGTGGAGGTTTATTTCTCTACTCCAAGCTGTGATTACATTAGATTTCCACTTCACTGCTGTATGAGCTCTCAACCTCTGCGGTTTCTTACTAGGAAGTCAATTGTTGCCTTTATTTTTAATGTTGAATCTGAAGAAGCATAAGCACTGGAACATACAATAATAGAATCACATACCAATAATACAGCCAGGACCAGCTCTGTCATTAGGCAGAGTGAGGCAACTGCCTGCTGTTCCTCCTGAGTCCTCACACCCTCCAGTTAGATCCTTCCCATAACTACCCTGCTGCTCCTCTCAGGTAACTAGCTGCTGCTAGTTGTGAAATAACTGCCAGTCCAGCTCCCTTTGGAAAGGAGGAGGGATACCATTTTGTCCTTCACCTCAGGCAGCTGAATGCCTTAAGTCAAGTCCTAAATATAGAATGCCATTATCTTCATTCTGATTATATGACGGCCCAAGCCACACCCCACACCCCATTCAATAGGTTCAGACCTTTCAATTCAAGTAAAGGTAAAGGGACCCCTGACAGTTAAGTCCAGTTGCAGACGACTCTGGGGTTGAGGCGCTCATCTCGCTTTACTGGCTGAGGGAGCCTGCATTTGTCTGCAGACAGTTTTTCTGGGTCATGTGGCCAGCATGACGAACCCGCTTCTGTTAACCAGAGCAGTGCAAGGAAACTGCTGTATACCTTCCCGTCAGAGCGGTACCTATTTATCTACTTGCACTTTTTTGGCATGCTTTTGAACTGCTAAGTTGGCAGGAGCTGGGACTGAGCAATGGGAGCTCACCCCGTTGCGGGGATTCGAACTGCTGACCTTCTGATCGGCAAGCCCAAGAGGCTCTGTGGTTTAGACCACAGCCCCACCCGTGTCCCTCACTTCAAGTCCCAGACCTCTAAACAACATTTCTTATTTTGTCATTTCATGGATTGGATTGGGCAAAGTGTCCATGTGACGCCTAGAGAAGTTACCGTAAGGGGAGAAAGCCAGCGTTAAAACGGAGCTCATTCTGATAATGATGTCATAAGTTTTTCCGACCTTTTGTAAATCTATGCCAGCTGGTGTTTGTGTACAACCTCAATGCAGTGTGAATGTGCAAACCGCAGTATAATCTCTGCTTGAGTTTGACAGGAGAAGATTCCTTTCCCATCTCTAGTTATAACCAGAAAAGAACTGAATGTATCCAGAAGGCACCAGGTGTAGATCTACACACGGGGGCTATAAAAAGGCAGAAATTAAACTGGTTATAACAAAAGGGGAAAAACGCTATGGAAAACCACATAGAATTTGTTTTTGTTCTCCAGCACCATCTGGTGTTGCATATTTATAATACATTCAAAACACTGGTTTTTTTTTTTTACTAATGTAGCTGAGTCCCAGGTTGGGGAAGCCTGGCATAGGTGTGTGTGAGGTCATGGCATTGGTGCAAAATGAATGTATAGGTTTGGAATACTGTTGATGTAGGTTGTGAGACGATAGTTGTCATGGGCATGGGATCTTGCTTTGAAATAGATCCACACACATTGCAGGCTGTGCAAATTCACATTGCGAGCCAGATATTATTGAACTTTACAGCATCACTATTCTTATACTTATTTCTCTTCCCGCTCACGGCTAGATGAAAGCAAAATAGCTTTCTTTTTGCTGTGATTCATCAGCTAGTGCTTGGGGACTGGACAAGCTTTCTGTAAAATAAAAGCTAATTGTTGTGGTCTGTGGTTATCTGTTGCACTGGCAACGCGAAGGTCTGGTAATTCTACTTATTGGCAGAATGCATTTCTTTTTTGTGCTGTTTGCAAGACCTTGAAGTGTTGATTTACTGTCTCAGACAAATCTCGTCTGGTGGCAGAATTCTTTGGGACTGGACGCTTAAATCAGAGAAATAACTTGGTGAGGTGCATTTTGCAAGGCAGTCGGCTATGATGAACATTGCCACAGGGATGAGAAATGACCGCAAGACTGTAAATGTAAGAAACCATAATGTCAAGAGCTGCTCCTGGCAGGGAGGCAGGGAAAATATTATACTGCCCTGGATTATGGATGACCTTAATTTAAAGTTCTTTGTAGGCAATCTAGAACACTGGTTCCCAATCGTATTGGCATGGAAAAACCCCAAGGTCAAAGTTACATGGTATGGTGACTAGGGCTGCCATATGTCCAGAGATTCCTGGGCGTATCCTGGATTTTGCCCTTAAAAATGGCGTCCAGGGGGGAATTTTTGGAATTGGCAAAATGTCTGGGGAAAACAGGACGTATGGCAAAGGGGGCAGAATACATTGCTGGCACCTGCTGCAGCCCCCACAGCGATGCCGAGGCTGAGGCTGGCCACATGCTGTCACCCTGGGCATCTGCCTGAGGACCAAGGTGCCCCCCCCCCAGGGACTGGTAAGCCTGCGTTAAGGAAGTGAAAAGGTTTGCGGGCAAGAGCGGGGTGGGCATGGAAAACACAGGCTCTCTCTCACAAACTAGGCCCAAAGCCACTTCATGAGGTGGGAGGAAGTAGGGGACAGGCCGGGTAGACCGGAGGGAGAGAGGGAGGGTACAGGGAAGGTTTTGTGAGGTGGGCAGGTGAGGTGGGGGAACGGCAGAGGCAACAAGGGCAAACGCAGCGAGGGAACAAGCAGGTTTCAGAGGAGGGAAGCACCCTACTCTTCTGCAGCCCCAAGCAGAAGCAGGCTGCATCCTGCTTCTGCTTGGGGTGGAGCAAGCAAGCGGCGGCTGTTTCCGGATCGCTTGTGGAAGAAGAAGAAGAGTTTGGATTTGATATCCTGCTTTATCACTACCCGAAGGAGTCTCAAAGTGGCTAAGATTCTCCTTTCCCGTCCTCCCCCAGTGAGGCTGAGAGAGTTCAGAGAAATGTGATTAGCCCAAGGTCACCCAGCAGCTGCATGTGGAGGAGCAGGGTAGCGAACCCAGTTCACCAGATTACGAGTCCGCCCCTCTTAACCACTACACCACACTGGCTCTCCCACCGTCTTTTCGCTCTCTTCCTTCCCCATCATCGGGAGTCGTCCTTTCCTCCCTCCTGGGTCCTTGGCTTGCCTCTCCAGCCCTGGCTTCCCTCCTCCCATGTGTGTACCAAAAAACAAAACACACACACAAACAAACAAAAAGCACAACAACTCTATCCAGATTTTCATTTTTGGAAATATGGCAACCTTAATGGCGACCATTGATTTATTGTCACAGCATCATAATAATATGCCAACGAAAACAAAATGTATCGGTTGTTCCAGCAAAGGAATTACAAGCAATAATTATTTTGGGTTTGCATATAATGCCAATGATCTATTGGCATAGGTTTTGTGACCTACTTGCAGGTTGTGTCCTGCAGCTTGGGAAGCTTCTGATCTAGAAGGGTGCAATCCTGATACTAGCTACCGCCTTACAGAGCTTAAGAGAGCAGTGTATGCTAGCCAGCCAGGGCTAAAGGTGGCTAGGCAGATCACTGCAGGAGTCTGGAGCTGGGGTTGTTCTGAGAGCTGGGTTGGATCCAGCGCCATTATGGGGCTGTTAAGAAAGCCACGGGTCCACTAAGACCCCTAGATCCTTTTCACATATACTGCTTGTACCCCATCTGATATTTGAAGAAATCACCATCAAATAATTGCATGAGATACTGCAGTTAGCCGACTCCTTGAGTGAATAAATGTAAATGAATATATATTCATTTTCTCTTGGAAGAAGTAGCAGTTTGGAAACGAAAAGAACGCCTGCTTTGTTTTTCAGTGAAGCGTGTGTTTGTGTCACAGCAGGCATCATTTCAGAAGAGGCTTCTGCGTGAAAGAAAAGTAGAGCGGGGGACACATACTTCTCCAAGATGGCATTTGCCATCTGCTGGTTTTATAAGTAATTGTGCTAAATATAGTTTTTACAAACATGGTAACCAGGTTTAGTAGGGGAACATGTTTATATTCAGTCAAGAGAGCTTTTATATGATTAATCCACCTGGCTAACTGATTGAGTCTTTTAGCACTGCATATTAGGATATATGACACCATGTTTTAGAGGACCCAGGGGCAAAACACCCTCTAAGATTTCCCTGACTTCAGTGAGTCTGCCTGTGCTACTCCCATCCGACATTCACAGACAGAGGCTCTTACCTGCGTGTAACGAAGAGATTTTATTTAGGCAAATAGTGGTACAGTGGTACCTCGGGTTACATACGCTTCAGGTTACAGACTCCACTAACTCAGAAATAGTACCTCGGGTTAAGAACTTTGCTTCAGGATGAGAACAGAAATGGTGCTCCGGCGGTGCAGCAGCTTTGCTTCAGGATGAGAACAGAAATGGTGCTCCGGCGGTGCAGCAGCAGCAGGAGGCCCCATTAGCTAAAGTGGTGCTTCAGGTTAAGAACAGTTTCAGGTTAAGAATGGACCTCCGGTACGAATTAAATACATAACCAGAGGTACCACTGTATGAGCTTGGCATAGTGCCGCTTAGGAGCTCAAGCACAGAGCTCAGGAGACATGATCCAGGAGCTCAGGAACAAGGCAAGAAGTTCAGAACTGGACGGAAGGCAATGAAGACGTACCAACAAGTTTCCGCAGCCCACCAAACATGCTTTTAAAGAAGTGGTGTGGCACACTCGCCTGAGAGATTTACTCACACTGCAGGAATCTTGGGAGTGCAAAACCACACGGGTTAAGAAGCTACAGCTCCCAGAATTCTATGGGTGAGGGCACATGACTGTTTAAAGCAGTATCCTAGTGCTTTAAATGTAAGGCATGAATGTGGCCATAAATTAATGTATGAATTAGATCTGCATCGCATTAAAGTGAGCATGGAGCAGGTGTATAAGCAGTAGTTACCTGGAAGACATTCACCAGGTAGTACGTAGAGTGGAAAGGGGACAGTGGGAATATATCCTAACTGTGGCCAACCAGATGCCCATGGGAAGCCTGGGTTCAACAACATTACACTTACTTGTGATCCCCAGCTACTTCCTCAGTTGCTGGAGGTATTGCATCATCATCATCATCATCATCATCATCATCATCATTTATTATTTCTACCCCCGCCCATCTAGCTGGGTTTCCCCATCCACCCTGGGCGGCTCCCAACAGAATATTAAAAGCACAATAAAACATCAAACATTAAAAACTCGCCTAAACAGGGCTGCCTTCAGATGTCTTCTAAAAGTCAGATAGTTGTTTGTTTCCTTGACATCTGAAGGGAGGGCGTTCCACAGGGCGGGTGCCACTACTGATAAGGCCCTCTGCCTGGTTCCCTGTAACCTCACTTCTCACAGAATTACAGTGAGAAGTAGCAATTGTTGTAGAAGTATGCACAGTAGTTATTTAATGGAAAGCTTACGCCACAATCCATTTACTAGTCTTTAAATTGCCACAAGTCTCTTTGTTGTTTCACCTGAAGCTGAATAACAGGATGATTCCTCTGGAATTTTATTTCCATATAATTCAACACAAACACACTCCTACAGCAATGGGCATTTGTCCAATAAATGCAGTGACCTTCCTCATTTTGTTTTTCTAGTTCTCTGAGACTCTCGTGACAAGGGCTATTTATATCAAAACATAAAATCTAGCACTCCCCCAAGGTATCTCATGAGAAGAGTTTTCAGCATCCCGCGTTATGTTTAGTAATTTTGTGAACCTGGAGAAATACTGATATTTTTCACATAGGAGTGCAGTCTACGGCACTCATGAGCCCTATTCATGTGTTCAGGTAAATGTGTGTGGGTTCAAAGTAGGGAGGGTGTGAGCTGAGCATGGAAGCCTATCCCATAATGTCCGAGCGCATGCCAGCTCCAATGCAGACGTCACTGAGTTCAATGTGGAAGTCTGAAGGAGGATTTCAAGTGCATTAGAGCAAACCTGAAGCGATGTGAGTTATTATCATATTATTATATATTTATTAAAACGGATGCGGGTGGCGCTGTGGGTTAAACCACAGAGCCTAGGACTTGCCAATCAGTCTTCACCTGCCCGTGGAAAGATAACAAGGAGGGAGCCAGTCTAACTTCCCTAGGAAAGGAGTTCCAAAGTCTGGGAGCAACCACCAAGAAGGCCCTCTCCTGCAGGTGAGGAATGAGAGAAGGGCCTCCCTTGAAGATCTCAAAACCTGGGCAGGTTTGTATGAGGGAATACAGTCTTTCAGATAGCCTGGACCTAAGCTGCACAGGGCTTTTTAGGACTTTATAAGTGCTTTATAGTACTTTGAATTGTACCGGTAGCTAGTGGAGCTGCTTTAACAGGAGGGTCATATTTGTTCTATAACCAGCCCTGGTCAACAGTCTGGCTCTTTGAGACACTTGATGCTTCTGAGCACTTTTCAACACAAAACTTTGCCAGAACAGCCTCAGAGTGCCATTGGCTCAGCTGTTAAGACAAGGGTCCCAGACAGCCAGTGGTTGTAGCAATAGGCAATTGATGTCTTGGGGCCAAATAGAAAACCTTGTATCTGTCCTGTAATTATGAAGACACATTATCCCAAGCTGGGAAAGGGGTAGGGCTATTATTATTTCTTATTATTTCCTTTCCTTCATTTTTAGTTCCATGACTCACCTCTGCCAAGGGGTGGTTGAATCCATTGATTTTGGTTTAAGAAAAAACAGACAGAAGTTTAAGTAAATAACATTCGAGAAACTCGAAGAAACATATAAAAAGATAGCACATCTGAGATCTCTGTTTTTATTATGAGTTTCACCTAGGATAGTGATTGGGTCCAACTTATGGCTGTTGGGCATTACAGTGAACATTTAATAAGAAGTTTAAAGTTTTGCTCTTTTTACAGAAAGCTGTTAAGGGCTTCTGGCAGCGCTGGCGAATCCTGCAAAAAGCTTTTCGAAGTTGCGTTTGAGCAAGCTGTTGAAAAGTAGCTCAAGGCAGGCTGAACACCTAAAGTTCTTGGGTCGATGTGGGAAGCAGTATACTGAGATACGCCTTATAAACTATCATGGCACATAAAGCAAAGTTCTGCAGTGAAACCTGTGAAGACAGTTTTGCTTACGGGTTGTGAGAGCCTTCATAAACATCTCTGAGCCATTTAGCAGATGCATTAAAAATTGCCTTCATTTCACGCAGCTGATGTGACGAGACATGTTCTTTAGAAAGAAGAAAGAAAAAAAGGACATGCGTGGCAGTAAACAGATAGTATAAGAAAGGGGATTTAATGTTTTGAAACTGCAATGCCAGGACACTACAAATCCAGACTTCGAGTCATAACCAAATGCAAAACACTACTAAACCTTAGGTTACGTAAATACAATCCTAGTAACAACAGACACAACATAACAGGCCGTTTTTGACTATGTAACTTCTATTCCGAACACAATTCAACATAATAATAATAATAATAATAATAATAATAATAATAATAATAATAATAAATTTTATTTATATCCTGCCCTCCCCAGCCGAAGCCGGGCTCAGGGCGGCTAACAACACTAAAATAGTGCAACATTATAAAAACATTATAAAAAATTGATTAAAATCAAATTCAAAATTGATGGCAACCATAAACTAAAGTTTGTAAAGATTGCCAGAGGAGGGAGTCAGGCTGCACCCTGACCAAAGGCCTGGTGGAACAGCTCTGTCTTGCAGGCCCTGCGGAAAGATGTCAAGTCCCGCAGGGCCCTAGTCTCTTGTGACAGAGTGTTCCACCCGATCGGAGTCACAGCCGAAAAAGCCCTGGCTCTAGTTGAGGCCAGCCTAACTTCTCTGTGGCTGGGACCTTCAAGATGTTTTTATTTGAAGACCGTAAGTTCCTCTGTGGGGCATACCAGGAGAGGCGGTCCCGTAGGTACGAGGGTCCTAGGCCATATAGGCCGTATAGGGCTTTGAAGGTTAAAACCAGCACCTTAAACCTGATCCTGTACTCCACCGGGAGCCAGTGCAGCTGGTATAGCACCAGATGAATGTGATCTTGCAGCGAAGACCCCGTAAGGAGTCTCGCTGCGGCATTCTGCACCCGCTGGAGTTTCTGGGTCAGTCTCAAGGGCACTATGTGTAATTCCATAGACCAACACATCATGCCATACCTTCAAGTTTTCCATCTGATCTGATATCTACATACAAGGAACATTAGAATCTTCAAAGCAGCGACACATGGAACACGACAAAATAAGCATACCATATTGTGGTTATTGCCAATATGCCAATTTAGGAACTGAATGGACTTTATCTCCTGACCATCCATTGGACTTTAATTTCTCAGGATATATTCTGTTTACACGATGTGTTGGTCTATGGAATTACATATAGTGAGATATTATATGTTGAATTGTGTTCGAAATAGAAGTTACATAGTCAAAAACAGCCTGCTACGTTGTGTGTGTTGTTACGATGAGTCGTAACCACCATTTATTTATTTATTTATTAAATTTATATCCCGACCTTCCTCGCAAAGGAGCCCAGGGCAGCAAACTCAGCCCTGAGTGCTCACTGGAAGGACAGATCGTGAAGCTGAGGCTCCAATACTTTGGCCACCTCATGAGAAGAGAAGACTCCCTGGAAAAGACCCTGATGTTGGGAAAAATGGAGGGCACAAGGAGAAGGGGACGACAGAGGACGAGATGGTTGCACAGTGTTCTCGAAGCTACCAGCATGAGTTTGACCAAACTGCGGGAGGCAGTGGAAGACAGGAGTGCCTGGTGTGCTCTGGTCCATGGGGTCACAAAGAGTCGGACACGACTAAACAACTAAACAACAAACAATAAGATGGTAATTGTAGGAATTTGTTGAGAGGCCAGCAGCACCTGGAAGGTCGCAGGCTTCCCACCCTTTCAAGATTCAGAAGGTGGCTACATACTGTCTCAGACTTATCATCAAATTGGAAACCTACAGACAGCAAACTACAGCTTTTGCAGGAATTTTTCATAATGGCATCTCCACACATTGAAAAAACACCTCTTTTTTTTTTTTTTGCCGAGACAAAGTTACAGAGTTCTGTACTTACACCCCATAGTCTTGATATCTATTTGCACTGAGGTCATTTTGTAGCACTATAGGTGTTAGTTACATTTACACTCCCTAAAAATTGCCTTTGCTGCAGTGTTGAAAACAGGATGGGAGAGGGAACTTCTTTTTGACGTTTTCATTTTTTTTTAAAAAAAACCAACAAATTATTCAGCTTGGCAATATTCATAATGCCACAGAATAACAGCTTGCAATGTTAGGTGATGTTGCACTGGTAACAAACAAAATTGGAATGAACAGTTCATTGGGGGCGGGTTCTTTTTCCCACAAAAGAAAAAAAGTTTGAGATATTCATCCATGAGATAGAAAAGAAAAGTATTTAAAAAGTCCACTTGTAAGAAAAGAGAATATTTAGGAATAGCTCACCAATATCACATTGCTTCCTGCCACATGGTTTCATTAGCATGTGTTGTTGTTGATTGTATTGTTGTGGTGGTAGAAATAGAATATAATAGCCATATTATATAAGGATTGTTGTTGTTGTTTTTAATTTATTCATCATCTATACAATTGTATCAGAGCAATCTACAATTAAAGAAAGGTTTAAAAGGTTAGAAACATACAAGGGTAACGGTAAAAGGTAAAGGACCCCTGGATGGTTAAGTCCAGTCAAAGGCGACTATGGGGTTGTGGCACTCATCTCGCTTTCAGGCCAAGGGAGCCGACGTTTGTCCACAGACAGCTTTCCAGGTCACGTGGCCAGCATGACTAAACCGCTTCTGGCACAACGGAACAGTGTGATGGAAGCCAGAGCGCATGGAAACGCTGTTTACCTTCCTGCCGCAGCGGTACCTATTTATCTACTTGCACTGACCTGCTTTTGAACTGCTAGGTTGGCAGGAGCTGGGACTGAGCAACGGGAGCTCACCCCATTGTGGGGATTTGAACCGCCAACCTTCTGATTGGCAGGTCTAAGAGGCTCAGTGGTTTAGATCACAGTGCCACCCACGTCCCTAGAAACATACAGAACCACCTCCTGCCACCCCTGCCGCCCAGAAATGGCCATTTATGAGAGGTTATGAATCAACACATTGGAAAAAACCAATGCTAAGACTTTGACCATCAACCTTTGGGTAAAAATCATACAGTCCACCTCATCCCACTCACTCCTGTCTTGTCTTAGGGCAAGAGTCCAAAATGGCCTTCTGGTCTCTCTGTCTGGCTTAGATTATGGACTAGTTAGAAAGCCCCAGGGAACTTGGCACAACCAGATAAACAGGCCAGAGAGCCAAGATGCTTGATAATGTGGGGGAGCATAATATTTTGTGGGTAGGTGCTGACAAGAGGTCGATGATTCTTTTTTGAAGAGCATTATTTGTTTTAAGATACCCAAACCTGTTCCAGAATCCCAGCAAAGATAGGAAACAATGCCAGAAAGGGCATTTCAATTGTAATGCACGCAGTTGTCTGCTCATAGACAAAAGTCAGGTCACATCAGTGTCAATCTTACATTGACAGATGCTTGTTTTAAATAAATAAATAAATCTAAATGCTTATGCCTTTTTGTGATATCCTGTACTCTTTCAGTGACCTTTTAAAACATTGGTGCTTGTACTTTTCAATGTATGCGCAATTATATACAGCTGTGAGTCAGAGGCATTTGCTATAGTGGGATTCCTGAATAAACATTCAAGGGCTCAGACCGCATGGCTTTTGCAGTTTTATTTCCTGTGTCTCGGAGTGTGGCCTGACAGTTGTGTGCTGCAAAACATTTGCTAAATAGGCCGGGACCTGGTCTGCATTTTGGACGGGAGACGATTTGGAAGTCCTGTGTTTGGAAGGGTGGTGCAATGTAACTATAATAAGCAAAAATGATATTCTGTTGTGTAGACTGGGAAGCCTCGCTGAGTATTCCCATAGAGAGGCAGCTCAGAAATGCACGCAAGCATAAATAAAACATATTAGAAAGCAATATAAAATGTTTTCAAATATAAATGTTAAAAACTCAGTGAACATTGCCCACAGGGTCTAATATTTCTGCAAAAGTGGTAACCTTTTCATAGTTATTGCAGTATTTTCCCTGCACAGGAATTCTAATTTATATATTATCATTCAGCTCTTAATTCCTCACACTTAAAATGGATATCCATCTTATTTCCAAATTCCATATCCTTCAGAAATGTTTTATCTGATTCACTTCGACACTTGTTATTAAAATAGCCCTATTTGGATTGAGTGAAAGGGAATGGAAGAAAGGAGGAAGCAAAGCAGAATTTAGATAAGAAAACAACTCGGTGGGGGGTGGTGCAGTATCAATATTTATAAATCCTCATCTTTGGTTGAAATCTCTAGGTGAATTCATGCCGTCAAAATGTTACGAATAACTTTTAAAACGTTTTCGCCACCGTATGCAGCAGTGCTCTTACACAATGGCCTGCAGCTGACTTATTGCGTATGAAGACCCCCAGGAGCTACCCCATAAATAATTACACAGAATTTAGTTGTAGGTTATTGGAATAATGTTGGCCGCAACTTTATTGATTACAGATAGTGAGTGGTTTGTTTAGGCATTGGTTCCTGACTAGCTGCACCTGACCTCAGCAGGACAGCACTGACGACTGGGCCCCACCATATCGTCAGTACAGTGGTACCTCGGGTTACATACGCTTCAGGTTACATACGCTTCAGGTTACATACGCTTCAGGTTACAGACTCCACTAACCCAGAAATAGTGCTTCAGGTTAAGAACTTTGCTTCAGGATGAGAACAGAAATTGTGCTCCGGCAGCGCGGCGGCAGCAGGAGGCCCCATTAGCTAAAGTGGTGCTTCAGGTTAAGAACAGTCTCAGGTTAAGTACGGACCTCAAATTAAGTACTTAACCCGAGGTACCACTGTACAGGTAAACACCGTGGGGGAGCATTGGTACGGTCACGTGACTCAAGCTCACCCCAAAATACTCCCAGGGACTCTTGTGTGGTCCTACCCCCGAATGGGGTCGACAAAAGCATGACAAGTCCCTGGATTCCTTTAACGGAATACCTTTTGCCATTAGAGGGGCCAGATTCTTCAACCTCCCCTCCACATCACCATTTAACCAATGCCTAACCGCCGAACCTTACAAAGTTGTGACAATTTGCTGCCCCAACAGCAGATGACCCACATCGGCATAGCAAGGTCATAGCTAGACCCTAAATATAGGGAGGGTGGGAGGGGAATCGGTGCACAAAGTGAAAAGAGGAAGCTCTACGCAATGTGCTGCGGTATATAAAGATCCCTCAGTTAATACACAAAATTCCCTTGGCCAGATTTGCCCAACAACCGAGGGACCTCCAATCGAGTTGTTGTGGCTATCCAATCTCTCCCACCCACACAACAATGAGGTCAGTCCCAATGATCTCACCGCAACACGTGCCCTCTGTGAGGAGGACCCGATTTAGCAAAAACCTGCCAGTGGAAAATTGCACCATGGAGACACTATTTTTCATCCGGTCCTTATACTCACCCAAGAAGGTGTTGATCTGATAGACAGCTAGGTCTTCTATACCTAGGACTATTTCCAGTACAGTGGTACCTTGGGTTAAGTACTTAATTCGTTCCGGAGGTCCGTTCTTAACCTGAAACTGTTCTTAACCTGAAGCACCACTTTAGCTAATGGGGCCTCCTGCTGCAGCTGCGCCGCCGGAGCACGATTCCTGTTCTCATCCTGAAGCAAAGTTCTTAACCTGAAGCACCATATCTGGGTTAGCGGAGTCTGTAACCTGAAGCATATGTAACCTGAAGCGTATGTAACCCGAGCTACCACTGTATGCTAGTGCTACTCAGAGTAGACCCACTGAAAGTGCAATGGGTAACATACTTTTTGGTGGATGGATGGCAGTGGAATGAAAACAGTGGTGTACACAAACAATGAGCAATGATGCCTTCTTACACCCATCAGGAGAAGCAGTGTCTCCCCCCCCCCCCCAGCAAGAGTGTGGCAGAGTGCAGTTTCAGCACCTTGTTTTGTTTTTTTCTAGAAAGAAAGCGCTGGTTAAAAGCGTGGCACTTACTGTAACAACTTCGTGGTGAGTTCTGGCACCTTTTTTTCTAGATAAAAAGCACTGAGAAGTAACCTTGCATAAGCATCTTCAGTGTGCTCTACAACTCAGGCCCTCAATAGTCGTCGTCCCCACCTTTCAGCCCAAGGCACCCCACTCTCAGGCTCTTAGACACGCCAAGACATGAGCACACGCCACACTGAACAGTTTCATCCAGGAGGGATGAACTGTTTGATAAAGATCTTCTTCAGTGACCCAAGGACGCAGATCAAAAAATCAAAGATAAAAAATGCTTGGATTTTTATATGGATTATTCTGAGTAATAATAGTAATAGTATTATTTATATGTCACCCATCTGACTGGATTGACCCAACCACTCTGGGCAGCTAAAAAAAAGGTAAAGGACCCCTGACAGTTAAGTCCAGTCGCAAACGACTCTGGGGTTGCGGTGCTCATCTTGCTTTACAAGCCGAGGGAGCCGACGTTTGTCCGCAGACAGTTTTTCCAGGTCATGTGGCCAGCATGACTAAGCCGCTTCTGGTGAAACCAGAGAAGCGCACGGAAATGCCATTTACCTTCCCACCAGAGTGGTACCTACTTGCACTTTGACATGCTTTCGAACTGCTAGGTTGGCAGGAGTAGGGACTGAGCAACGGGAGCTCACCCCATCGCGGGGATTCGAACTGCCGACCTTCTGATTGGCAAGCCCACAAGGCTCAGTGGTTTAGACCACAGCACTAACCGCGTCCCAACAGCTACAAACAAATTAATAAAACCCAATATTTCCTACTAGAAATTAATACTTAGTTGTGGCTTCAGTTGTCACAGAAATGTTTTTTTAAAGTACATTTCTATATGCAGTATATGTGTTTTTCTCCTTCCATATATTGTTTGTCATCCCTAATAGGAAACGTCCGTATCATGCTACTGTCAGATTATCATACAGAGTGAAAATGTTATTGTTCATCTCTTAATGGCATATAAACAGAGATTTTTCAATCTTCCTGGAAACGATTTAAGCTATACGACAGATGATGGAATGATGCGGGATTAAAACCACACTTTATATATCTACATAAGTATATCATCAGGTCCTATAATATTATCCATATCACTGAGTGCAAAAAAAGATGTCATATTCAGTACATAAGTAAACAGCTGACATGCGCACACATTTTAGAAACTACAGATCTTCAATTTTGACCAAAAACGTGGAGCTACCAGTTGCGAAATATTTCAGGTTCTGAGAAACACTGTCTGCGAGACTTATCAATCATATTTCCTGAGATCCAGCAATGATGAGTGGATACACTCTCCGTTGAACACAAGCTTGTTTTGTGTGATAAAAGGCCCGGTGTCCTCATGAGCCCATCCTTTGCTCAACTGGCAGCTACAATTGGATGAGTCGACTATAGAGATCACATTATAAAGTGCTTTTAAAGAAATGGCGTAAGCATTGTGTTTATATTTTCTTAAAGATTCCTGAATCTTGCCAGCTTGAAATGAACAGGTGACTCATATACGATTGATGATACATCCTACATCTTGTGAATAAGTAAATGTGTGTTTATATGTGTGCATGAGTGTGTATGCGCATATATATACAGGCATAGCATGAGAGGGCAATGGCCCCAGGCACATTTTTTTAGAGGATTGGGGAGGGGTGGTAGGCTGTATGCCTGAGCCCCTTCCTGGATCCAGTTAGCCAGGCTAGCTTCCTGGTGAGGTAATTGCTCTCTTAAGTATGGGCCATTAAGGTAACAAAGGAAATAGTTCTGTGCCAGATGAAAAAAGGTATGGGCCTCCTACCCTCAACTTGCTGGTAGTTAGAAAGACAAAGGCCAGAGTGAAGAGTTGCGTCTGCAAGCTAGAAGCAAGGCTGGGGGTGAGCAGCTGGGAGAGGGAGCCATGCCTGATTTCTGATGGAATCCAAGGCTGCAGCTATGGAAGAAGCAAGATCCGCTTGGGGTGTTAATGGTGTGAGTCTCTCCACGTAGTCTCAGGTTCTATATAGATGTAAACAAACCACATATCCTAACACACCACTGCCTCTGCTGTCCCTCATTCCGAGGATACCGAACCCTGGATAAGCTTGGGACCCCTGGAATCTTGCACCACTCAGAGGTTGAGGTGGTGTATAACAATAGAAACACATTGTTTGCGGAGCTATTCCCCATTGAAGTGTTAAATGTGTATATTTGTATTCTCTGTGTGTGCAATAAACATCTCTGTGTGCATGTGAAATACATGTCTATTGAAGATGCTCACTGGAAAAGTTCTTAAGCTTTTTAACCACCCAGGGAAAAATATGTGGGATGGGTAAACTCATGAGAGAATGTTTTCCATTCCAGTGCCAATCCCATCATCACGAACAATCTCTTTTAAAAAAACAGAGATTGTTCCAAAGATGGAAATCGGACCTCAGTTTGCTTTCATCTTGTATGTAAAGGTAAAGGGACCCCTAACCATTAGGTCAAGTTGTGGCCAACTCTGGGGTTGCGGCGCTCATCTCGCTTTATTGGCCAAGGGAGCCGGCGTACAGCTTCTGGGTCATGTGGCCAGCAGGACTAAGCCACTTTTGGTGAACTAGAGCAGCGCATGGAAACACCGTTTACCTTCCCGCTGGAGTGGTACCTATTTATCTACTTGCACTGGCGTGCTTTCAAACTTCTAGATTGGCAGGAGCAGGGACCGAGCAACGGGAGCTCACCCCGTCGCGGGGATTCGAACCATCAACCTTCCGATCGGCAAGTTCTAGGCTCTTAACTTGTCGTATCGACAAGTTAATTTTTGTGATGGCATTTTTTTTTTGCAGCTGCCAGCTTTTAAAACTGCTTTTAATGATGCAGTTTAAACTGTTGAAACCCACCCTAGTTACAAGAAGATTATTATTGTTACTAATGCTATATGCATACAGTCTAGCCCAGCAAGATGTGTACCTCTGTAGGTGCCCTGTGATCTTGCCTCTCCCTCTCCCTTTCCCTCTCTCTCACACACAGCAGTTTAGGCCACAATCCTAACACTACTTACCTGGGAGCAAACACCGTTCAACTTCTCTCTGAGTAGACATGGTTAGCCTTTCAGCCTAAATCTTGGTACTCCAGGAATGGGGAAACAGTTTCCCTCCAAATGTTGCCGAACTACAACTCCCATCACCCCAACCATTGACCTCGGGGCTGATGGGAGTTGTAGTCCAGCGGCATTTGGACGACCACAGGTTCCCCACTCTTATGACTTGTTCCTAAATTATGAGGAGGCTTTCTTCCTCGCCCCAAAATCCCCTGTAAAACTTGAGCCGTTAAGTTAGCCGTTGTCAGAATTTACAGCAGTTGCTCAGTTGCCATTTCACAGTTGTGAGATGCCGCAAAAACATAAATCTGCTACGAGGGAAAACATGCTGTTGATTAAACCCTCTCAATTTATTGGAGCCATAAAAACGTTGGCTACAGAGAATTAAGCGTTCCTTCCCGCTTCCCCCAAGCTTTGATTTTTTTTTTTTGAGATGTTGAGAGTTCCCGGACCCTGCCTCTTCTGTCCTGGTCATCGCGAACCTTTTCAGTTCCTTGGCCACTTAGGACTTGGGGCTACATTCATTTGGCTGTTCTTGTCTTTGTTCTGCCATTCCCCCTGCAGCGAAGCAGCACCACTGTCTCAAAACACTGCTCAGATTTACCCAGGCAATCCTAGGAACACTCAGTGACTCCCTTAAACCACTCTGATTTCCTCCTTTCCATAGTGTTTTCTACCCTTCCTCTCCTCTCCTCTTTTTTTCCAGGCGAGTTTTCGCTTCTCCTCCATTTCACTGAAAGGCCATGCGCCACTTTAACGCGATTCTGTCTCTTTCTAGATGCTTCACTCTGCCAGTTGCTCTTCCTAAGGGCTTGTTTCTGCAGTGCGACCACCCATACGATTGCAATCACGACTGAAAGCTGAAACCTTCATCATACGGTTCCCAGCATTACATAGTTTCTTTATCTTGGCCTTTGGCACCTGAGATACAGGTCCCACTCTATCCCTGTTACTGTGATTTGTTTTATTATGACTATTTTGTGTGTGTGTGTTGCATCAGATTGTTATAAGGTGTGTGATCTTTGTCGTTTCTTCAGCTCGCTAACCGCCTTGCGTATAGTAATATAGAAAGGCAGCGTGCAAATTAAAAGTGAAAGGGGAAAAAAAAGAAGAAATGAAAATGTCAGGGGGCGATCCTGCAAGGGAGGGGGTGATTCCCTGGATCCCTATCTCCACTCTACAGCTGTGGATCAGAGGGGGCGATCCTGCAAAGTACGGGTGATGCTCTGCTAGCAGCTTTACTTTAGGAAACCCTCAGGATTGCCCCTCTGTTCAACAGGAGGGAGGAGAAGGATACATAGAATCATAGAATCATAGAGTTGGAAGAGACCACAAGGGCCATCGAGTCCAACCCCCTGCCAAGCAGGAAACACCATCAGAGCACTCCTGACATATGGTTGTCAAGCCTCTGCTTAAAGACCTCCAAAGAAGGAGACTCCACCACACCAGTGGCGTAGCGTGCGGGGTGCAGGGGGGGGGGGCGGCCGCACATTTGGGGGTTAGGGTTAGGGGGCGCAAATCCACAGGTTAGGGGGCGCAAATCCACGGGTTAGGGGGCGCAAATTACTTGCCTTGCCCCGGGTGCTGACAACCCACGCTACCCCACTGCACCACACTCCTTGGCAGCAAATTCCACTGTCGAACAGCTCTTACTGTCAGCTCTTACATGAGAGTACCCTCTCCTGACTGTGTGTTTAAAACACTAATTAAACCCTGGTCCATCCCTGAACATATGCATACCACACAAGTATCTCATTTTGAGCAGGATATCCCAGATTGACAGAAGCTGCCTCGGCTTCTGGTCCCAATCCTGGATGTCCTGCTTTGGCTCCTGTGCTCCGGCCGGTTTTTGTCCCACCCTGTGGCCCAAGTCAGTTGGCTCACGCCAGAGCGCAGGACCAAAAAATGGAAGTAAAACTTACTTTGTTCCCATGTGCCACAACCCTCCTTCCTCCTTCTCCTGCCAGCTTCTGGCAGTGTTGTTGGAAGAAGAAGAGTTTGGATTTGATATCTCGCCTTTCACTCCCCTTCAGGAGTCTCAAAGCGGCTAACATTCTCCTTTCCCTTCCTCCCCCACAACAAACACTCTGTGAGGTGAGTGGGGCTGAGAGACTTCAAAGAAGTGTGACTGGCCCAAGGTCACCCAGCAGCTGCATGTGGAGGAGCGGAGACGCGAACCCAGTTCCCCAGATTACGAGACACTGCTCTTAACCACTACACCACACTGGAGAAGGAGGAGGCGGCTGTGGCGAAATTGCGAAGGAGTGGGTGGGTGGGTGACAGCAGCTGGTGAGTGAGCGGGCAGGGTGTGTGTGTCCAGATTTGCCCTCCTGAAATGTTGAAGGGTATACTTAGGTGGGAAAAGATCTGCTACTGGGCAGGGTTCTACTTTCTACCTTCAAACAACCCTTCCAACGCTGCAGTAGGGAAGGAAATCCCTTCCACTCTAAAAGCAGTGGAAATGCACATTGGGAGTAATGGAGGAATGGAAGAGCTTTGCAAACATAGATGGACATGGCTCCTTTTTGATCCCTGCAGCCAGCGGTGGAGGAAGCCGCTTGGGAGCCTGGGGCAGCACCCCATGGATGGGGTGAGCCGTGAGCTGGGGGGAGGCAGCGGGTGGACCATTTGTGAGCCAGTGTGGTGTAGTGGTTAAGAGCAGTAGTCTTGTAATCTGGTGAACTAGGTTCGCTTCCCCGCTCCTCCATATGCAGCTGCTGGGTGACCTTGGGCTAGTCACACTTTTCTGAAGTCTCTCAGCCCCACTCACCTCACAGAGTGTTTGTTGTGGGGGAGGAAGGGAAAGGAGAATGTTAGCCGCTTTGAGACTCCTTAGGGTAGTGATAAAGTGGGATATCAAATCCAAACTCTTCTTCTGCATGCGCCCAAGCCACCACGTCTCTCCCAGGAGAGACATGTGGCTCGGGCGTGCTGCAGGCCCCACGGTGAGTGCTGCCCGGCATTTTGTCACCCCCCTCAGCAGTGACACCCGGGGCGGCCTGCACTCACCGCACCCCCCCACCACACCCCCCTTCCTGCAGCCAAATGACTTGACATTCGGCATTTTCATGCTTTCATCTAGCTGAGTTTTGAAACCAAAGAGATTGCCTTCTCATCTCATGCAGAGGTAAGGCCCTCTCATTTCAGTGGGATTTATATTCCCAAGCAAATGAGCGTAGGGTTGTGGCCTTATAGGGACATCCTTAAATGCCAGTGCTGTCGTGTTTAGAGATCTTAAGTTGATTTTATATGGCTGGATAAACAAGGCATCTGAATGTTATTTGTCTCTTACCGTGCAAACTGCCCCACCCATTTCTTCCAGGCTTCAGATGACCCGTGTCAGATTATTGTTACAGTCATTGTGTGTGTGCGTGCGTGCGCTATGGCAATATGAATCCAGTCTTATCCTGGATTTCAGCCTGAACTTATTAATTGATGTTTTACATACTTTTGGACTTATGCAAGCCTCTCTCTCCTTTTACATAAATAGATCTCCTCACTTTATTGTAGTATAGTACCATCAAGGCATTGCAATAGCAGCATGCATGGGTAGCTGCAAACATTGGGGTTCCTCCAACTCTGCCAGTGCCAATCCCTTGCACATGGTCCATGCTGTTTCAGCCCCATAGGGCTGTCGTTCAGAGAATGAATTAACTGTTAGTACATAGGAGGAGGGTTGCAAAATATTTTCTTCTAGGCATGTTGTGAAACAGTTAATGCTTCTCACTTTGACACAGGTCTGGCTCCAGTTCGCTATTCCAGGCATGCCCCATGGCTTTTGGCTTAGAACAGGAGTTAAGAAATTAATGCATCCTCGATTTCAAAGGAGGGTTGTCATATTGCGCAGGGGCTGCAATTTGAGAATCACAAACCTGCTTGTGTACAGTTCTTTGAATCCTGAACTTACTAATCCCATAGAATCATCGAATTGTAGTGTTGGAAGGGACGCAAAGGGAGATCTAGTTCAACCCCCTGCAATGCAGGGATCCATTTACAGCAGGGGTCAGCAAACTTTTTCAGCAGGGGGCCAGTCCACTGTCCCTCAGACCATGCGGGGGGCTGGACTATATTTTTGGGGGGTTACGAATTCCTGTGCCCCACAAATAACCCAGAGATGCATTATAAATAAAAGCACACATTCTACTCATGTAAAAACACCAGGCAGGCCCCACAAATAACCCAGAGATGCATTTTAAATAAAAGGACACATTCTACTCATGTAAAAACACGCTGATTCCCAGGCTGTCCGCAGGACGAATTTAGAAGGCGATTTGGCCAGATCCAGCCCCTGGGCCTTAGTTTGCCTACCCATGATTTACAGGGTATATATGGATGGCAAGCAAGTTGTTCTCCAGATCTGGATGGGCTCCATCTCCCACCAGCCCCAGCTAACAGCCATAGCTAACAGTCAGGGGTGATGGGACCTAAGAAGAGAGCTTCTGGATCAGACCAAAGGTCTGTGTCACCCGGCATTTTGTTCTCACAGTGGCCAGCCAGATACTCGTGGGAAGCAGGATTATGAGCATGATAGCACACACTTGCTCACAATACTCTAGGTCTTAGCCCAAAGGCTGAGAAGAGATGCCAGACTCCTCGCCCTCGCTATGTAACCAGCGACAAAAATATCAGATGGAGAAAAGCCCTTATAGCTTTGTGGCTCCAGTGCATGCACTCTGCCATCGTTGAAGGATGCTATCGCTGGAACCCCTAGGAAGAGAAAGTTTGCCCAATGGGGTGCCTAAAGATTTAGCCCACTACTTATTGGTTTGTTGAATCTATGAAGACTTTATGGAATCGTAGAGTTGGAAGGGACCACAACGGCCATCTAGTTGAACTGCCTGCAATGCAGGAATCTCAACAGGCAGTCCAGTGTCTTCTCCCCCTATCTCCCCTTCACCATCCCCCTTCGCTTGGCCAAGGAATGTGAGCTCCAAGTTTCTCATTCCTTGACCTAGTAAAGGAGAGGAAGGATTACAGCTTCCCATTATGCATACCAGACAGATGTGTGGATGTATCATGGAGTGGGGAGGACAGAACACCAGTGATGTGTCATATAAAAGCTTGAAGGGTCCCTCCCCCCTTTTAAGTGTCAATAAATGGTGTTTTGAAATGCTGGCTGGGGGAAAAGGCAACACAATCTCCTCCTCGAAACATTGCACTTGATATTCTGCTGCCATGGTATCTCAAAACCTAATTCTACATTTTCTGATTCCTGCAAGACGTTATAAAGATTCATTAACAGGCTTCTGGTTTCCTTCAAACCACAGAGTAATATCTCACATGTAGTCAAATTCTGGGGAATATTATGACCTTTTACACAATGTCTGATATGAAATAAACCTTATACAACAAAATTCTCAGAGCTTTCGTTTTCATACAAATCTAATTGTATTTATCACGGTTCCATTAAAAGAGAAACCCATCATTTTAATAAAACCACAGTCCTCCCATAAGACAAAGCTTCCACGTATATTTACCTTATTAGATCTTCCATTATGAAATATGAGTGCTAATGGAGAAACTTTTAGCATTCAAACTGGGTAAATTATGAGACCACTAAGAGTTCCTTTTTTTAGCAGCCCCTGGCCTTTATATTTCATTATAAAATTTAAAATCTTAGTGGATCCCAGGATTTTAGCATGCTGCCACAGGGAGCAACCCTATTTACAGAAAGTTGGCATAAAGCAAACCAATGTGAATTAAGCTGGTGTAAAGTTACACATTAAATCGGAATCCCCTCATCTATTCCAGATTTGGCGACACCTTGACATCTTCCTTAACATTCTGATTACAAGCTGCTTAAATTTCTCAAATACCGTATTTTGAAAATGAAAAATAATAACAATCATGGTCTGTGTCAGTTTAAAATAATGGTTTTACTTACAAACGTCAAAGGCCAGATTCATGTGCTTTCCCATGCAGCAGCAAGAAAAACACAGTTACAGAACTTGGTAAGAACATTTCTAAGCACACGGTTAGGACTTGGACTGATCAGCTCATGCATCCTGCCTGGTTGGATTCACATGGTTGAAGAGGGGAGTTAACAAAGAGATTTCTTGACCCTTCATCTTTTTTGCTAAATTTGGCTGCGGTGACTTTGATGTATGGTATCACATATACAGTATAACACAAGGAAAGCTTGCTGGAGCATGTCAGTGGTCCATCTCCATCCTCTTCTCAGTTGACTAAGCCTATATGCTGAACATTAAGAGGGCAGGGCTCATATAGCATTAACATTCCAACAGATCTTACTCCCCACTTAGATTTCTATGGGAGTTCCCAAAGTCATCACATTGGGTTCCAGCATAGCCAAGTCAAGTCTCTGGGTCTTCCCAGCTTCAGATTAAACTAGCTCTAATTAGACCCTGGTCTAATATTCTTCTACCCCTAGGACAGTGGTATACAACCAGTGTACCGTGGCACCCTGGGGTGCCTTGAACGATGGTCAGGGGTGCCGCGGGCAACCCTGTCCCTCTTTCCTTTCCTCCCTCCTCTGATGCCCTCTCGCGTCTCTGCTTCCAAAAGGCTTGTGCAGCTGTTTATTGCAGAAGCCGTAGCTATTAAGAGATGGGAGGCTGAGCAAAAGAGGCTGAGGGAACACTCCACAAGAGAGGGTGTTCAAAAAAGGGTGAGAAGCTGCCAGCTCTGCAGGCCAGGGGTGACATAACTGGGCTCCTGAGCCCCACAGGGGTGCCGCAGAAAGAATGTAGTTGGTTAAGGGAGCCATCTCTAGGATGGTGTGGCATTCAGCCAGGTTGGGGGTGGAGAATGCCTTGACCTTCTGGAAGCATCACTTTGTGGTGGCAACATGGTCAACTCTTTAGTCATGTTGAAAAGGATTCTTTAACAGCCGTTCAGCAGTTCCTTTACTCTAGAATACTGTTTTACAGTATTTAAAGCCACAGGCTTAGATTGGACCCAATGATATTCATACCATACTCATTTTATTGTTTGCTATTATTGTTATTGTTTAATATTTAATAAAAATTATTATATTTAACAAAATGTGTATGCCTCTTAAATTTAAATAAAACCTCCAAATGGTTTGCAAAGGATATACAATATATATTAACACTGTAAATAAAAATCAAGGTTAAAAACAAGTTTATAAAAAACAAAGTGAGTAAACTTAATAGTTAAAAGTATACTGTACATTCAAAGCGAAAATTATTTTATATTTGGTATTTAATTTTGTTAGGACACTTTGAGCTTTTATTGTACAAAATGACTAACCAAATTCATAATTAATATTACAGATTAATAATTTTACCACAACTGAGCCTGGGTTACAATGTCATTTTGCAACAGAAACTAAATGCGCTTCTTTCGTTCCTCCATTCTCTTCAATGAGTTGTTTATGAATTTTGGAGGGCAACGAAGCAGCAAAAATCTGCTGAAGCTTGTTTATAAGTACTGTGTCAGTAGGGTGAATAATATTTTGATTACCCCTTTCTTTAAGCAATAAAGGGACAATCACAATGTTTTGAATTGTGGGGAGAATTAAAAATAATTATCACACACAAAACTGTGATCAGTCCATAGCAGCATTTTCAACATGTTCAATAGCTATAATTCAGGGAGAAGCAATTACAGGGTATTTCGGTTGGGTTTTTTAATCCTATGTTTCTGTCTTTCTTGAGCACCAAAGCAAGTAAACACAACCACTAAGTACTCCTAGCCTTTGATATTCAGCACAATATCCTTAACTCGGTGCACTGATATCAGCTAGTAAAAGAAACTGAAATCCCTACAAAATTGAGCATATTTGCCTAAAAATCTTATGAAAGGTGGAAATTTTACAATAAGGAATGCAAGCCTAAATGGAATAAATTCAATCCAATTAGTATTTCTTTGCAATAGCGAGTGAATTTGGAAAATGCTGTATCGTTTTCAAGTATGATTGCAATTACTTGTGAACCTTAAATGTGGTGTCTAATGAACTGGACGTGACGTAGAGATAACTTTTCCCTTTTCACCCATGTCACGTTACAGCAGTGAGTTAAAGCTAGTGTGGTTGTTGTTGTTGTTTAGCCGTGTCCAACTCTTCGTGACCCCATGGACCAGAGCATGCCAGGCACTCCTGTCTTCCACTGCCTCCCATAGTTTGGTCAGACTCATGCTGGTGGCTTCGAGAACACTGTCCAACCATCTCGTCCTCTGCCGTCCCCTTCTCTTTGTGCCCTCCATCTTTCTCAGCATCAGGGTCTTTTCCAGGGAGTCTTCTCTTCTCATGAGGTGGCCAAAGTATTGGAGCCTCAGCTTCAGGATCTGTCCTTCCAGTGAGCACTCAGGGCTGATTTCCTTCAGAATGGATAGGTTTGATCTTCTTGCAGTCCATGGGACTCTCAAGAGTCTCCTCCAGCACCATAATTCAAAAGCATCAATTCTTCGGCGATCAGCCTTCTTTATGGTCCAGCTCTGACTAGCAGTGAGTTAAAGCTAGTGTGGTAGATGTGTGATTTGAGTTTCTTTGCTTTGTTTTCTTCCTCCTAGCTTTTCGGGCACTGAAGCTCTCCTCCCTTTACCCTTTTAACTCTGCACTCAGCAGAGCTGTGTTGCTTCCAATAACCATTCAGCCAGAACCTTCTTGTGCCTTGCCTTGCCTGCTTCCCACAGGCATCTGGCTGGCAGCTATGGGAGCTGGATATTGAATTGGGCCACTGGCCTGATCCAGCAGGCTCTTCTGTGGCCCTTATGCGAAATTGGTGAATTAGATATTTGTCCAGAATAGACAACCAGATGCCTAATTGCAAGGCATGCACCATGCCAAGTATGAAGATGGATGCATCTGTGTCAGAATAACACAATTTCCAGTCATGGGCTGAAATACATTTTGGTAATGCAAGCCATCCATTTTATTTACATGAAAGTCATCCTGTAACAAGCCCTTGTTATCCTTTATGCCTCTTCCCTCCCGCTTAAAAAAGAAAAAGAAAAAAAGACTACAGGCCATTGTGGATTATTATTATTTGTTTTTTTAAAAGAAATAATAAAAATAAAAGATGAGTAGAACATATTTATCAAATGTATTTCCTGAAAAGACAGATTAATGGCCAGCTGTTGTGCCAAAGTGAAGAAGAGATGGATGGCACACTTATAAAGTGTGTCGAAACTTTCCTAAGCGCTGTGCAGATATTAAAAGGATAAGGCAGTCTCTGCCACAGGCTCATTATCTAACAATCGTGATACTGGATTTTTTAAAAAAGCAATGAGAGGGTAAGAGGAAGGCAAACACTGGAGCAGCTGCACCTTCTTTGGCTGAGGATATCATAGAATCATTGGGATGCGGGTGGCGCTGTGGTCTAAACCACTGATCAGAAGGCTTGCTGATCAGGTCAGCGGTTCGAATCCCCATGAGTTCCTGTTGTTCGGTCCCAGCTCCTGCCCACCTAGCAGTTCGAAAGCACACAGTGCAAGTAGATAAATAGGTACCGCTCCGGCGGGAAGGTAAACGGCATTTCTGTGTGCTGCTCTGGTTCACCAGAAGCAGCTTAGTCATGCTGGCCACATGACCCGGAAGCTGTCTGTGGACAAGCGCCAGCTCCCTCGGCCTATAGAGCGAGATTAGTGCCGCAACCCCAGAGTCATCCGTGTACTTTTACCTTTACCTATCATAGAATCATAGTGTTGGAACTTAGAAGGAACCTTAAGGATCATCTAGTCCCATGGTTCCCAACGTGGGGCACACGCCCTACAGGGAGGCAATTTGATTTTTAAGGGGGTCAATTCGAGAATGAGTTATTAACAAACTACAAGAAAGAAGATTCCACCTAAACATTAGGAAGAGCTTCCTGACAGTAAGAGCTGTTGGACAGTGGAATTTGCTGCCAAGGAGTGTGGTGGAGTCTCCTTCTTTGGAGGTCTTTAAGCAGAGGCTTGACAACCATATGTCAGGAGTGCTCTGATGGTGTTTCCTGCTTGGCAGGGGGTTGGACTCGATGGCCCTTGTGGTCTCTTCCAACTCTATGATTCTATGATTCTAACAGTGAATGACATGTGAGTAGTTCACTTTTTGAATAATAAGAATTATATTGGGGTGGGGGGGAAACCACCAGGATTTTAGAGATGCTTAGGTGGGACATGGCAAAAATAAATAAAAAAAAGTTTGGGAACCACTGATCTAGTCCAACCTACTGCAGCACAGGAATCTCTTTGCCCAACGTGGGGCGTGAACCAAGGACCCCGAGGTTAACAGCCTCGTGCTCTACTGACGGAACTACACCTTTCCACGATGCTTGGCGATGGAGAGAGGAGACGAGTCTAAACCAGGAGCACGATCATCCTAGCTCTTGGGCCTCCTCGATGCCTTTGCATACGATCGTGCGCAAGAGGAGGCGGAGACCCTCCGGAAGAGCTGCTCCCTCGGGAGGCAGCTTGTAAACAGGATGCTTCCTTCTGATGCGCTACTACAGGGGTGGCCAACTCCGAAGTGACTGCGATCTACTCAGAGAGTTACAAACTGGCAGTGATCTACCCCCTTTTGGGGGGGTTCAGGTCAAAGTTCTTGAGCTTTTTTTTAGGAACGAAAGCCGTTTTGGGGGTTTCAGGTGAAAGAGTTGTTGAGCTCTTTTTTTAGGGAGGAGGAAAGCCCCATTTTTGGGGGGTGCAGGGAGAAAATGATGAGCTTTTTTTAAGGCGAGCCAAAGCTGTTGAGCTTCTATAGGGGGAGCCGGTGATCTACCAGTGATCTACCACAGACGTCCAGTGATCTAGCGGTAGATCGCCATCTACCTGTTGGACGTGCCTGCGCTACAAGGGTTTCCCAGGGAAGGTCGAGGGGGCGGGCAGCAACCGAGGGGCGTGGCTGCCGAGGATGGTGCGCCTCGCATCTCGGCCGGGCGCGCCAGAACTTTTCCTCCTGCGCCATGTGATTTCCTCTCTCTCTCTTTCTCTCTCCTCCACCCCTTTCCCCCTTCTTTCTTCCTCGACAGCGGGAGCCGCGCAAACTTTTAAAGCCCCCTCCTTTTTTTGGCAAAGGCTGCGGGCAGTGACGACTTTCGGAGGGGTGGCGGCGGCGGATCTCGCTGGTTGACATAGTAACTCCTCTCTCTGCTCGCCTCAGTCGGTGTCTGAGGGGCTGCTCGGTTGCTGCCGCCGCCACCGCTACCTTCATGGACTGCAGCGAGCGACCCCGGCAGCAAAGCGAAGGCGAAGGGCTGCTCGGGGCTTCGCTGCCTCCGCTGGAGCTCCGGCGACCCCGGCTCCTCCTTCGCCATGGGGACACCGCGCTGCCCGTAGCTGCGAGCGGCGGGCGCGCCAAGCAGCCCAGTCTCCTCCTCGGCGGCGGGAACCCCGGGGCCACTTTTTCTCCTTATTTCTGAAGGAAAGGCAGCAGCCCCGAGTGCGAGGAGCGCCCCACTCTCCCCCCATTTGTGTGTGTCAGGTTATATTTTTTTGGGGGGGGGGATCATCCTTTAAATAATAATTCGAGGAGAAGGAAACGAGGGGCTTTCTCAGGGACGACGACCCCATCCAAGAGCGGGGTGAAGAAGCAGCAGCAGCAGCGCCATGAGCCAAATTGGCCAGCCGCCCTTCGGGCCTCACGGCTCTCCGGCGGCGAGCGGGGCGCGGAGGAACGACAGCCGCGACTACCTGCTGATGGACTCGGAGGCGTGTGAGGAGAACTGCACGGCGCCCTACGCTTACTACCCCGCGTGAGTGGCTTTTTCCCGCCAAAGTGAGGGGGTGGGCGCCGCTTTGGGGAGAGGGGTGGAAAGTCAGGCGCGTCTCCCTCACGCGCTGCCCAAACGGCGGCGACGACGACGGTGTGGGAATAGGGCAGAGAGAAACCAGCTGCGCTCTCTCTCTCTCATTTTCGAAACACAAGAGTTCAAAGGGGATCGTGTGAAACAGTAGCGGGGTTGCTATGAGGTCGGGTTGACTCGCTTCCCGGATCCAGAGAGCTTCCTTCAGGGAGCTCCTCTTGGCGCGCGGAGCTTTTCCCCTCACGGAGCTGCACCTGTGGCTTCCAGCCTCCCCCGCTGGGAAAGGGGAAAAGCGCGGGAAGATGTGGGAGGGCTGGGGGAGGGGGCGCGCGATCCTTATCTAGGGAGCCTTTCCGCCGTGGAGTTTGGCCCAGGAGCCAACTTCTAGGGGGCGAGGCCCCCTTCGTCCCCCACAATAAAATATCTGAGCCCCCCCCCCCCAAAGTTGAGGAGCATTGGCATTCGAATGGTGTGCCATGTCATGTGATCATGCGGGGCGGGGATTACCTGCGCCGCCCCCGCCCTCAATATTTTATTCAAATCGGCACCCGTGGAGGGAAGATAGGGAATAGGTGGCTGGCGCTGGTGGTTTCTCTCGTGTAAGAGTGCAATGGAGTCTGTGTGTTTTTCTCTTCCAGAGAGGCATCCCCATGGGTGCAGCCAGGATTTTTGTTGGGGTGGGTGCAGAATCTCAGATTTGTATTGATGTTGATTGATTTGGGGGGAGGCACCCCCTCTTTCCATCACAGGTTGGTGTGTGAGATTGAGGGTGGCGTTAGCTACAGCTAAGAATTAAAGATGTGGGCTGCTCGCTGCCCAGCTCTCTAGGCGTGGGAACTGAGGGAATAGAAGGTAGCCGATGCCATGCCCAAGGGGCAGAGGCAGCCAACATGTTGTCCACTAGCAGCGGAGAATTTGGGGCACCCCATGCGTAGGAATGGGCTGGATGTGGCACGGGAAGGGCTGCTGCCTGCCTGGCACTCCAGAACTGTTAGCTGCCTGGTTGAATGAACAGGCAAAGGGGAAACCCACACCAACACACTTAGGTAGTGCCTATTTACAAACAGAGAAAGCTGCCTTATCCTGCATCTGATCAGGGGTTCCACCTGGCTCACTATTGCCTACACTGGCTGGCAGCAGTTGTCCAGGATTTCAGGCCGGGGGCTTTCCCAGCCCTGCGCAGAGATGATGGGGAGCTTTCCCACGCAAAGTATGCGCTCTCCCGCTGAGCCACAGCTCTTTTTCAACACGTTAAGATTTGAGGTTCTGAGTGCTGCTTCTGCTTCCATCGAGGTTGGCAACCATTTGAGCATGCGCCTTCCTGCTCAGGTTTAGGGGGCAGGGAGTATTTTGGCGAGGGCTGTAAGTGAGCAGAGTATTTGTATGTGGCAATCAATGGGAAGTGGATGTAAATGAAGAAAGATGTAAAGGAAGAGACTGTATGTAAAGTGTATGTCAAAGGAGGGAGGTGACACAGGGATGCAGGTGCTTTCTCTCTTGTGATGAGGAAGCCTGTAGGGCCCTCTAGGTGTTGGCGGGCTCCAATTCCCACCAGGCTCTGCTAGCATGGGCAATGGTCAGGGAGGGTGAGATTTCTGGTTAAGAAACATCTGGAGAGCCACAGGTTCCCCCATCCCTGCTCTCAACAAGGCAGGGTGCATAAAGAAGGCGACAGTTCTTACAAAGGGTTGACCGTGAGCTTTTTGTTACAGGTGTGTTTGGAAGAGGGGGAATAAGTTGAATGTGGGGAACTCCTATACTATGGCAGGATGTTTGTCAGGGGCTGCTGTCAGAGGGAGTGTGTAGCTACTCTAGAGATCCTATGGTGCAGTTCCATTACAGTGGTACTTTGGGTTACAGACGCTTCAGGTTACAGACTCTGCTAACCCAGAAATAGTACCTCAGGTTAAGAACTTTGCTTCAGGATGAGAACAGAAATCATGCGGCGGCAGCATGGCAGCAGCAGGAGACCTCATTAGCTAAAGTGGTACCTTAGGTTAAGAATAGTTTCAGGTTAAGAATGGACCTCCAGAACGAATTAAGTTCTTAACCCAAGGTACTATTGTACTAGCGTTAAACATCCTGAGGTCCTTTGTAGGCTAGAAAAGATTCCAGTGGAATGAAATGAATAACAGTTTCCTTCTAACTAGGGCAGTTACAGATAAGGGAGGGTGTGACAGATTTTTTCCTCTCTCTTGTGCATTTTCACATGGAGCGAGACTCCTAATGCCCACAAATGATTGTGAGTACAAACTAAGGGAACAGAATGCAAAGATGTGAATTGATCTACCTGCTGCATGCTGGAGGAAGGCTGCAAGGCATCAGGAGTGTGTGATTGGGTTGCTTTTTTGCCAGCAGTGTGAAAAATTAATGGCTCACAGCGGGGTGGTGAGAGAAGAGACCATCGCTGCTTCGTGGTGACCTGGGGGGAAGCCTGCACTCTGGCCAAGGGAAGCTGGAAGAGAGATCTCTCAGCTGGCATTGTGGTCACCCAGATGCCTCTCTGAAACCTCAAACTATCTGCTTCTCCTCCTCCCACCCCATTATGTCTGCTGGTAATGATGCAGAGACCTCTTCCCCCCCAGGTTGACACTCAGTGGTTTCTTCCAAAGGGGGGGGGGGAAGTGTGTGTGTGTGGGGGGGGGGGGAACACCACCAGGAAGGTGGAAAAGAAAGGGAAGCTGCCCAGAAGTACCTTTATTGAGAACTCTGTATTTCCAGCTACAGTGGTACCTCGGGTTAAGTACTTAATTTGTTCCAGAGGTCCATTCTTAACCTGAAACTGTTCTTAATGTGAAGCACCACTTTAGCTAATGGGGCCCCCCATTGCCGTCGTGCCGCCGGAGCACAATTTCTGTTCTCATCCTGAAGCAAAGTTCTTAACCCGAGGTACTATTTCTGGGTTAGCGGAGTCTGTAACCTGAAGCGTATGTAACCTGAGGTACCACTGTACTGTATTCTTGAGAGGCACTTTTAGGCACAGCCAACCTGAGTCTTTGGCCTCCCACTCTACTGCAGCACACATACTTGAAAAAGATTTGAAGAACTGACAAATTCTCTCCAGATGCAATGAGTAATGCTATCTCCTGCCTACAGCCCAGTGCAGGAAGTGGAGAGGAAAAAGGAAATGATAGATGCAAAAGGGGAAAAAAGAGGCATCTCTTTTCAAGTGTCAGAACTAGGAGTTGCTGCGTAACGCTAGTCCGTCTTGGACTCGACATACGTGTAGGAAGGCGGTTTGTGTGTGTGTGTGTGTGTGTAAGTGGAGCAGAAATGTGTATTTTTGGGGGAATGGGGGTGGGGAAGAGAAGGGAACCAAAAGCATCTGTCAGGTAAGTGAATTATGCTTCGGGGAATGTTAATAAGGGTCTGCTGAGAAGGAGAGATGAGCGCTCTCTGGCATGGAATATCTGTGTAGGTCCTTGCCAGAGAGTTCTCATTTCAGCAGACCATTATTAACATCCCCTGAAGCATAATCCAGTTATGCGACAGATGTTTTTGCTCCCTTCCCCTTCCCAACCAACATGTCAACTCTTTCCCCCCATAGGAGTAGGGGGTAACATCAGGAGTCCATGCCACACATGAATGGATCACAACCAGTTGTGCATGCCTTGTGAATATAAGGGAAAGTTGGCCACGAACCACTGCCATCTGCAACAGTAATTTTAGTTTGCTAATCTACATGGCATATTCCCTCACCCTAGTGTGATGATTTTAGTTGGCTATCCATCCTAACAACACTCTAGTTAGCAAGACATACACACTGGTATTTCCAAACAGAATAATCTCTGCAGAGGTTAAAGACTGCTGACATCAAGCTGTTGCAGACTGCAGCTCAATATGCAAAATTCCTTGGAAATGTTGACACTTAGTTTGGGATTTAGGTCACATCTTCTCACAAATTTTTGTGTGAAACAGACCGAGCACAGCACCTCACTTTTCCACGCCTCCTGAGCTGCCAAACATTCTGGGTTAGCCAGGAAAATCAGATTTCATCCATTTTGTCTCTGGATGAGTAAATCTGAAAGCACCTTTCAGGGTAGCCAAATTAGAAATAAATTAATGAAGCTATCTTAAATGGTGCATTTGTGTTTGGTTACCTATTTTTTTATTTTAGTTTTAAAATCCAGAATATATACATTCAAAATAATGCATAGAAATGTATACAGGTGTTTAAAGGAATAGAGTTTCTGAGAAATTACATGAACTTTACATGCTGTGCTTCCTGTTTTTCTGTTTCTTGATTTGATGGTGACAACTTTAACTTGTTCATGCAGTGGAGAGGTACAGTCATTCCTCCGTGCAGAATAAGAACTGATTACACTATGTAACATGACAAGAATCTGAAACATTCAGTGATGGCTGTAAGAGGCATAGTTTCTTCCTCGCTAATGCTTTCCCTTTGTATCTTAACTACTTAACATGAGTCATTTTGCTATCCACCTCCTCTGATTTATACCACTTAAACTTGCCAAAACCTATTAACACAGCCTGGCACAGAATAGGACTGTTGGTAGGAGGCAGCAGTAATAGGAAAGGATTAAGATTTAAGGCGTTCAGTGGCTATAAGTCTACATATTATTATCATCACTATTATTCGTTTTATTTCTATACTATATATTTTTAAGGGGAGGGAACAGGTTGCAGCCTACATAAAAAAATAATCAATAAAACATTTCTGAATAAAGTCAAGTGTGAAGTATACATTCAAAACAACATAGGTAACAGGAAACTAAAATATTATCTTGAAGATTTCAAAATAAATCTTTGCAAAGGAGGTCAAGTACAGAATACACATGGCTAACTTTTTTTTTAACTTAAGCATTTCAAAAGAAAACAGGGCTAAAGGAAGTCAAATACAAAATGCACATTTAAAACAGCATAATTAGCAAGAGGATGAAATATTATAAACACTGAACGTATCTGCTGCTGCCGCTGCCAGTCCTGCCAATGGTGGTTCATGGCGGCTGTGGAAGCTCAGGTTCAATGACCTGGGTCTTCACTAAGAGACAGCCAAGATGGTCATAGATACATACAGTACATAGCATAAAAGAAACCTGATGAATACGAAAACAAACTCTTAACAAGAAAATTGGTGCGACTAACAATAAAAGACACCAACAATAAAAACAGAATCATAGATTTTCTTCTTCTTTGGCAATCACTCGTAGCCGAGTAAGATTGTCTTCCACAAACACGGTTTTAACAATGAGTCTGTAAGTGACTGTGGAGGCCAATTCTGGATCCACACATCCTTCCACAGTGGGGACATAGGTTTCCGGGCGGGAGTTGATCACAGTGTGGATTTGCCAAGCATGCCTTCCTCCTAGCATGTTTCTCCCTTGCTTCCTGAGTTCGAGTGTCTTCAAAGCCCATGACACCTTTAGTAAAGGCTGTTCTCCAACTGGAGCACTCGCAGGCCAGTGTTTCCTGGTTGTCAGTGTTTATACTACATTTTTTAAGATTTGCCTTGAGACAGTCTTTAAACCTCTTTTGTTGACCACCAGCATTACGCTTTCCATTTTTAAGTTCGGAATAGAGTAGTTGCTTTGGAAGACGATCATCAGGCATCCGCACAACATGACCAGTCCAACGAAGTTGATGTTGAAGAATCATTGCTTCAACACTGGTGATCTTTGCTTCTTCTGGTACATTGGCATTAGTTCGCCTGCCTTCCCAAGTGATGTGTAAAAATTTTCAGAGACACCGTTGATGGAATCTTTCAAGGAGTTGGAGATGGCGTTTATAAGTGGTCCATGTTTCACAAGCATATAGTAAGGTTGGTAGTACAATAGCTTTGTAAACAAGCATTTTGGTTTCCCTGCAAATGTCCCGGTCCTCAAAAACTCTACACTTCAATCGGGAGAAAACTGCACTCGCAGAGCTCAGGCGATGTTCGATTTTGGCATCAGTGTTGGCCCTTGTGGAAAGATAACTGCCTAGGTAGGAGAAGTGATCGACATTTTCCAATGTTACACCATTGAGTTTGATTTGTGGTGCTGCAGAGGGGTTTTTTTGTACTTGTTGGTGCAGCACTTTGGTTTTTTGGATATTGAGTGATAGGCCAAGCTTTTTGTAAGCTTCTGCAAAGATATTTAGGATGGTTTGGAGGTCATCCTCTGAGCGTGCACACACTATGTTTTCATCAGCATACTGAAGCTCTATGACGGAAGTTACGGTAACCTTACTCTTTGCTTTCAGCCTGCTCAGACTGAAGAGCTTTCCATCTGTTCGATATATGATTTCTACTCCAGTGAGGAGTTTCCCTTCGACAAAGTGTAGGATCATGGCAATGAAAATAATGAATAGAGTTGGGGCAATAACACAACCCTGTTTAACACCTGATCCCACTGTGAACGGTTCACTTTGAGAGCCATTGTTATCTGCGATTGTTGCATCATATGATCATGGAGGAGCCGAATGATGTCTACAAATTTATCTGGACAGCCAATTTTCAGAAGGACAGTCCCCAGGGCATTACGATTTACAGTGTTGAAAGCCTTAGTCAGGTCAATAAACGCCATATACAGGGATTGGTTTTGCTCTCTGCATTTTTCTTGAAGCTGCTGAGTGGTGAAAATCATGTCCACTGTCCCCCTAGAAGGCAGAAAAGCATTTTGGGATTCAGGAAGGGTCACCTCGGATATTGTTAAGAGACGATTTGCTAAGATCACGGCGAACTTTAGCATGGACAATAACATAGTCTAAGAGGTGACATGAGCTTGACCAATCTGCGGGAGGCAGTGGAAGACAGGAGGGTCCATGGGGTCACAAAGAGTTGGACATGACTAAACAACTAAACAACAACAGAAGGTGACAGTGGTTTGACCAAGGATGCCTTCATGAAGTTTTAAATTTATTTTTCTGTTGAAAGAGTGTGTTGGTAATAACAAGGCTGTGTGCTGCATATATTGTCAAAAGTAAGATTCTGTTCTGGTTGCTGTTGCCAACTCCTTTTCTCCGAATAGTCCCAGGCCACAGATCGAAATCTTGCCCGACTCTTGCATTAAAATCACCCTGGAGGATAATTTTATCTTCCTTAGGCATCTCAGATAGGATGGCATCCAGCTGAGAGTAAAAATTTTCTTTAATGTCTTCATTGGCATCCAGTGTTGGTGCATAAGCGCTTATAATAGTAGCCTATTGGGACGCGGGTGGCGCTGTGGGTTAAAGCCCCAGCACCTAGGACTTGCCGATCGAAAGGTCGGTGGTTCGAATCCCTGCGGCGGGGTGCGCTCCCGTCGTTCGGTCCCAGCGCCTGCCAACCTAGCAGTTCGAAAGCACCTCCGGGTGCAAGTAGATAAATAGGGACCGCTTACCAGCGGGAAGGTAAACAGCGTTCCGTGTGCTGCGCTGGCTCGCCAGATGCAGCTTGTCACGCTGGCCACGTGACCCGGAAGTGTCTGCGGACAGCGCTGGCTCCTGGCCTTTAGAGTGAGATGAGCGCACAACCCTAGAGTCTGGCAAGACTGGCCCGAACGGGCAGGGGTACCTTTACCTTTATTGGTTTTTGGTGAGCTTTATTATTGGAAGGGACCACAAGAGTCTTCTAGACTAACCCCCTGCAATGCAGGAATTTTTTGCCCAATGTGGGGCTCAAACCCACGACCCTGATATTATTGCAGAGGGTGGTATATAAATCTAATAAATAAAATAAAATAGGCACAGGTAGATGATTTTGCAGGAATAAAAAAGGGTTGGGGTTTTTTTGCACTTACTGGAAACAATAAGGTGTAAGCACTTGTCTATCAGACATACGTCTCACAGTTTGGGAATTGTAGGCAACTGCTGTGAAATAAATGGCCTTCAGTAGCCAATAAATTAATTCACCGCAAGGATGTGACTTGAACTCAACAAAATCAGCTCTCGGGCCACAAAATCACTGTGATTTGCAACACACCCTCTTAGATTGTAAAACTGAGCAAAAGTTGACGGAACACATTTTTTACCAGAGTCTCTAGGTGAGCGCCATTGATCATTGTCTATTGCTAACAGGAGGTTGCTGTGTGCTTGCTTAGAGAAAACCTGAGTCAAAATGACCTGCCTCACTTCATATCCTTTCTTTTTTTCCTAATCGAGGAGAACATCCTTCAAGAGGGAAGAGATCCATTCATCCTAGGGCCTGGTTCTCAGAGCCAATATACCTTTGACGTGTAGTGAAATCATTATGCCTGTTTTGAAATAATAATAGTAATAATAATACGTTATTTTCAGAGTGAGATGAAAATAAATTTAGGTTTGACCCAAATGCTCATCATTTCTCAGACGCAGAATCTTAACGACTTCTCACCAAAGTTGTAGGAATAATAAAAGTTTGTGGGTGTCGAATGATTAGCACTTTAAATGTGTAAAGCAACCAAGTTAATCAGAAGTAAAAGATTACTGCGTCATTCCTCCACCCCAATTTATCACATGACATACAAATGCACATTTTCTCTCTTCTGCAGACTTCCTACATAACCATATGTTTCCACATAAATTCATTATAGTTTTCTTATTAAGTCTAAAATAACTGCTTATAAGTTTGTGCACATGTCTCAGGCAGAGTTGTGGTTGGGCTCCAGCTCCAGTCACCCCAGACTCACTGGCCATACTGAAAAGTTGCCTCATTCCTTACAGACCACATGTGGCCCTCAAGGTGTTTTTAAGCGGCCCTCGGCAGCATCTGAGGCCCTGCCCCCAGCTCTCACATTGCTGGGGAAGCGAGGCACTGGACTTTGGGAAGGAATGTGTGAGGACTCTGACAGGGTCCTAGAGTTCTCTTTCCTTCTTCCCAAAGCCTAGTTAGCACATTCCCAGCTTTGGGGAAAAGGTTTGAGGGTTTGAGGACCTTGCCAGAGTCTTGCATCTCCTTCCCAAAGCCCAGCTCCTCGCTTAGATGGATATTGACTACCAAATGACCCTAAAATAATATTACTTAAGCATAGAACATATCTGCTGCTGTTGCTGCCAATCCTGTTAATGGGACAATTATTTAGTTACACAACCCTTTGGAGGGATCAAGGGAAAAACTTCATCACCTGTACATTTATTTACCATTAGCACTTCTATTAAGCTGTCTTAAGACTTCCCTAGTTAACACCAGAAAGTCACAGACATGTGTCCCAGTAAATATACAGTAGCCTGCAGTTCTGCAAGACAAAAATGTTTCTGGCTGCCACACAGCACACACAAACGCTGTTTGCACAATCCAAGGATTGTCAAAATGCGCAAAGATGGAATCCCCATGCAAGTGCAGCTTTTCCCATTTTCAAACTCACCATATTTTGCGCTCTATAAGACGCACCAGACCACAAGACGCACCTAGTTTTTGGAGGAGGTGAAGTAGTGAAAGCAGCAATCCCTCTTGCTGTTCTGGCTTCTGAGATAGCTGCGCAGCCTGCATTCACTCCATAAGACGCACACACATTTCCCTTACTTTTTAGGAGGGAAAAAGTGAGTCTTATAGAGCAAAAAATACAGTAAGTTCCTGGCTACATTCACCTTTACAGACACTTCTACACTGCAGCTTCATTCTGCAATGAATGATAAACAGGGTGCTGTTTGCCTGCAAAACATACTTCCAGTGTCCCAGGCACTGGGGAGGGAGGATGAAAGGATTTGAGGGTGAAGCAGTAATTAGAGGAGGGCAAATCCTGAGGCTTTCTTATACAAATGTGTTTCCTTTATATCTTGTTAAACTAAGATTAAATTCCTTTTTATTTAAGCGCCCAGAGAGCCAGCTGGCCTTTGTATTTAATTACGCCCACCAAGCATACAATTTCACCTGTGTTTGCAGACTGCAATTCTATGCTTTATTAAGGCCAAACATATATAATCCCTTGATGGCAACCTGGTGAATGGTGGTACTTTTTAATACTGCATGAAACAAGAAAGTGGAGAAATTCAAATTCATACAAATGGAACAGTCCCTGAAGAGGAATAACAGCTAGGATGCATAGGTAGCAAATGAGTTGGGCCAAATGTCCCAGTTGTACTAAATGTGCCGTTTTTGCTAAGTTCTCCGGCGCGATACCATGAAACCTAGATTACGCTTGCAATGTCATACATACTTACATAGGTAAAGGTAAAGGGACCCCTGATCATTAGGTCCAGTTGCGGCGCTCATCTCGCTTTATTGGCCGAGGGAGCCGGTGTACAGCTTCTGGGTCATGTGGCCAGCATGACTAAGCCACTTCTGATGAATCAGAGCAGCTCACAGAAATACCGTTTACCTTCCCGCTGGAGCGGTACCTATTTATCTACTTGCACTTTTTGGCATGCTTTTGTACTGCTAGGTTGGCAGGAGCTGGGACTGAGCAATGGGAGCTCACCCCGCCGCGGGGATTTGAACCGCCGACCTTCTGATCGGCAAGCCCAAGAGGCTCAGTGGTTTAGACCACTGCGCCACCGGTTCTTTAAATCCAGGGCAGTGTTATAGCCAGCCTCCACATTACAGAGGGCTGCTTACGATTATGGAGAGCACCATGTGCGGAAAGGAGCTCTGTAGAGATTGCTGCATGGCAAGAGGTTATGTGATTGCCTTTTCAGGAGGGATGAAGTGTTGCTTTGGCACTTGAAAAAAATTAGTTGCGTGGAATTGAACAGAGTCAGTTCCAGAGAAGAGAAGGGCCATAGACCATTGGGAGAACATATGCTATGCACCTTCACCCCCAAAAACAACTGGACAGGAAGGTGCACATTCTAGTGGTCACCAACCTTTACAGAAGCATCTTCCTTTCTTAAATCTTAAGTGCCAATCTTAAATGTTGGGGAGGACCTCGTACACAGAAGTTCCCAGGCTCACGTCCCTAGATCACCAGATAGTAGGAAATACCTTCTGTCTGGAACCCCGGAGAGCCTCTGCATAAGACTCTTAATCTCAGGGTGATGGTGGTTTGAGCCCCACCTTCGGCAAAAGATTCCTGCATCTCAGGGGGGTTGCATTAGACCCCCTCGTGGTCTCTTCCAACTCTACAGTTCTGTGATTCGATGTTGTGTACAGAATCAGACAGTGCTTTGCTAGATGAGCCAATGGTTCCTGTGAGTCCTTCTCCGGCTGCTTTTTAGAAGACCGTATTGCTGAATGAGCTGCACGTTGCAGCAATTCACATCCAGTGAAGCTAGGAAATACAGCAAAGGCGTTGTGCCTTATTTAGCAAACAAACCCACGTAGAAAACACACCCTTCCAAAAAACTTTATGAAAGAAAATGAAGCTACCCTAGTGACAGGGGTGCAAATGGAGCAGATTGGCTCCATTTGTGATGCCATATAGAGCTATCCAGGGGCTGCCAGAGACATCTGCACATCCATAATGAGAGAGAAAAATAGTGATGTGCCCTAATCAGCTGTTTGGAGTCAGGGAGGTTGTTTGCAGCCACACCCACGTTCCAGCAGGTGATCAGAGCTGTTAGCGTTTGCAGCTTCACCATCTGTTTAATGGTGAGGCTCAGTTTTAATCTTGGTGTTTTTGTTTTCTTTCAAAAAGAAAAGAAAAAAATAGAATGGATGCTCTAATTTATGGTAACAGCACAGATGAGTGCATTCTGCAATCACGTTCAGCCACAACATAAAATTTGTTGGGGGGAAAAAGCTTCCCATTAACTCTGCCATTCTTACAGCTAATTCAAAATAAGCCATGCTAAAAGGTGGGATCCATGAATGCTACAGTCGCTGCATTCAAAGATACTTCATTCCGAGAAATAAATTTTCATTTGCTGTTGGGATTTGTTTTCAGCATACAGAGGCTAAATTCTCATGTCAATAAACCATACTTTAGCATAGCTTTGCTCAACCACTCAGTTTTGGACTGAACGGACGGGACCAATGGTGGATCCAGCGGTCAAGAAGGCTGTTTCTGCACATGCTGTGTAGAGGGTGTTGGAGATTCCATACGACCAAGCTGAAATGGCTCTCCCCCACGATGTACGTCAGAATACATTGAGGCTCTCTTCCAACGGTGATTAACAACCTAAGCCTTTAATGAGGCTTCAGGCACATTCCCTCATTACGCAGAGCATCCAAACAGCAGCAGAAGAGCGAGAAATATATGCTAGGTTTATTTATATCTATGCAGGACAGAAAATAATAGACATCTGCTCTCTGTGAGAGTCAGTGAAGAACTGGGAGAAAGAAACAGGAAACCAGAAACATCAACATCCGTCTCCTGTCTCCCGTGAGAGTTCCAACAGTCTGGAATGTAAACAGAGTCTTGTGACTCCAAAAACTGCACAGTGGCATAACAGAAATCTAACAGAGGGAAGTGAAGGGCAGATGGGGCCTGTCAACCTGGGAAGATAGCCCATCCAGGAGAAGGAAAACTCTGACCCTAAACCTCCGCTGCTTTGTGAGATATCTTAGGGTGAAGAAAAAGCTCAGGAGTAAACCCTACACAAATCTGGGGTGGAATCCCTAAGATGGTTGGATGCCTGCATGCCTCCTTCCGGCAACTCCTGCAGCCAAGATGGTGCCAAACATGTGGCTCTGCTTTCCTTTGGACCACATCAGTGAGGCCGAGAGGGAGGTTTCGTTGTCTGGGCAGTTCAGGACCTCCAAACAAACTGCCCAGGCTTGCGCCCAGTGGTGGGGGTGTGTCACTTTGGTGCTGCTAACGCAGCGGTTTGACTTCACCCTTGGAAGCATACTCCATTGTCTCTCAAGACAGATGGATGCCAGCAACAACAATTCCCATCATTCACTGTTGTCTGCTATGAGAATTTAAAGAACTAGCCTAGTTTGCAATACAAAACAATCAGAGTACAGGCCTTCAAACAGGAACCATCTTTATGCTGCAATCGTATATTCATTCATTCATTCAATGTCCATCAGTCTCAATGTTTAACTTTGGCTGGATCATGATATGTCAGCACCAGCCCTCTATTAATTGCAATTAACAAATCAGGAGAGAGAAGTGACACCGCTGCCTTTATTTAAATAATTCCATAAATTGTCTTTATTTTCTTATTCCATTTCTTTTTCATTTTATTGTCAAACAGAAGCTTCAATTCATATAGGAAAATAAGTAAAGGTCCCAGCTGAGGTTGGTTTAACATTTTTTATTAAACACTTTGGTTTCTACACTAGTACAGCTGGGGTTTCAAATGAATGCTTGGAGCCAAGGTGATACAAAAATTAGAAGAAAAATGTAAACAGAAAGATGTAAACAATCCAGTACTTATTTTGATGATGAAAACTGCCTGCCATACAATCCCAGTATCCTCTCTCAGTTCATCATTTCACTAAATTGCATAAATTTCCAAGGACTAGAAAAACCTGTAAGTGACTTTTTGGCCAGCAGCTGTATTATATTATCTTCCAGTACTGAAATTACACTATAGCCTCAGTTGGGAATGAAATAAATCTCTCTCTCTCTATCTCTGTACGTAATGGGGCAATTCCATAGGATAATGATTGCTAACATATATAATGGATATGTGTGCATATAATCCCAAACTAATGGGTAGGACTTTGCCATGGAACAGATGCTCAAAAACTCCACAATAATGCCACACCTTCTGCCATTGGCCGATTGCAGATTTTTGCAGCACTAAGCACTATATGCTCTTATGAGTATATTCCCCCATCCTGTTCTAGGTTATGGTATAGTTCGAGAACAGTTTTACCTTGTGCTGGAAGTCGTTTGTCCAGAGACCCTTTCAAGTAGGCTTTGAACCCAGATCTCAGCAGTCCAACCTCCCACACTGTAGGTAAAAGGTAAAGGTAAAGGTACCCCTGCCCGTACGGGCCAGTCTTGACAGACTCTAGGGTTGTGCGCCCATCTCACTCAAAGAGGCCGGGGGCCAGCGCTGTCCGAAGACACTTCCGGGTCACGTGGTCAGCGTGACATCGCTGCTCTGGCGAGCCAGAGCTGCACACGGAAACGCTGTTTACCTTCCCGCTGGTAAGCGGTCCCTATTTATCTACTTGCACCCGAGAGTGCTTTCGAACTGCTAGGTTGGCAGGCGCTGGGACCGAACAACGGGAGCGCACCCTGCCGCGGGGATTCGAACCGCCGACCTTTCGATCGGCAAGCCCTAGGCACTGAGGCTTTAACCCACAGCGCCACCCGCGTCCCCACACTGCAGGTATCACCCCTCAATAGCCGTTGGTCTGCCTAGAGCAGAAATAGCCAAAATGGTGTCCTGCAGATGTTGTTACAGTATGACTCCCATCATCTGTTGTCCATGTAAGATGAGGTTGATGGGAGTTGTAGTCCCAACAATATCTGGAGGGCACAGAAAACCTCGTCAGGAGGATCTCTCAACAAACTGAGTGGCCTTGGGCATCTAGCTGCTTCTCCACCTGACATAACTCACACAAAGGTTGCTGTGAAAAAGGTGGCTGGTACCTATCAGCATCAACAATACTAGGCTAAGTGGCCAATGGTCCTCATAAAAGTCATCTTTTTAGGTTCATCGACAACTCCAGAAGTCCCATCCCTCCGTAGAGCTGCACCTTCATTACCTGTGCTAGTAGTATGCCTATCCAAGTGCTGTCAAGAAAGAGGCAGAAGGCTTAGTGCTCCCTGAAGATTCTCAGTTATGTATGTAATTGTCAGGAATGGATCCAGCTATTACTGTATTTTTCACTCTATAAGACGCACCAGACCACAAGACGCACCTAGTTTTTGGAGGAGGAAAACAAGAAAAAAAATATTCTGAATCTCAGAAGCCAGAACAACAAGAGGGATCACCGTGCAGCGAAAGCAGCAATCCCTCTTGCTGTTCTGGCTTCTGTGATAGCTGTGCAGCCTGCATTCGCTCCATAAGACGCACACACATTTCCCCTTACTTTTTAGGAGGGAAAAAGTGAGTCTTATAGAACAAAAAATACGGTAATCTGAAACTCTGCTAAGGGCCACCTTACAGATTCATGTTATTTTTAACATGGAAACTACCTGAAACCTGCTTGTGAATACCTAAGAGAGTGAGAAAACGGCCAAGATTGGAGTATTTAGCTATATGGGATAGCTGTTCCTAGCTCTTTGTCTTCTTTGCCTATAAAACAAGCCCTCAATTGTACAATATAAGGAGGAGATCGATAGTTAATAAAAAAAAATGCTGCAATACTTTGAATCTCAGATATGTCGAAAGCGTGGTGCTAATTGCAGTTACATTCTCTGAATAGTGCCCTGCGAAACTCTGTGGGACATTAATGCACAAATGGTTTATAGGACAACTTGAAAAACTTGTCTGGAGCAACAGTAATTTGTAGTCATATTTCTACATGGCTGACTTTCATTTCCTCATAAATGCTAAAATAATGAATCAACTTTGAGCAGAAAATGTAATTAGCTTGTTCAGAAAATATGGCCAGTGTTACTTTTCAGTTATCATACAGTGGCCTCCGTCTCTGTATATTTTGCTTGACATTTTCACTCAAGCCTGCAATACTTGAATCTTGCACAGACCCCATTCATTTCGAAAAGGTTTGGTGCAGGAGACCTTATTGAAAGAGCATGCCTGAGATAATAATTCTTCAGGGAGCTGGGTGCTGATGTTGGCTTTCGGTGCTGCAAGTTGTTTGTGTGACCACCCACCCTAATAGAATTTAATAAATCTGGCAAGGCCATTATGGCAAATTTAGCAAGCCTGTTGGAGGAGTTTTTAATAGTTTTACACAGTAATTGTAATGAACGATGAAATGATACGTTACAATAAACCCTGCTTATTGTAATGCATATCCATAGTTCTCATTACTGTATTTCATGTCTGGCTAAGGGGAATGGGTGCAAAGAAGAAATAGAAGAGTAATACTGCTGCTTTCCAGTAGTGCCAGGCAGAGGCTGTTGGTTGCCTTCAGTGTCTATTGTGCAGAGTTATGCTTCCTCTTGTACTTTTCAAACTCTTCTGCAGACAAGAGGATTTGGGCAACTGAATGTTCTCATACAGGTAAGAACCAGTGCAGTGTTGTGAGGTTTTTGGACGAGGACTCAGCTACATTAGTAAAAAAAATATCAGCGTTTTAAATGCGTTATACACTTGCAACACCAGATGGCACTGTAGAGCACAAAACTTTTCTATGCGATTTCACATACCGTTTCCCCCCCTTTTGCTATAACGATTGAATTTATGACTTATTTATAGCACCCCCCCGTGTAGATCCACCGTAGGATCTGGGAGACCAGGGTTCAGATATACACAGGATGGTTAGAGCATGGTACTGATAAAATCAAGGTTGCAGGTACGATCCCCGTATGGGGCAGCTGCGTATTCCTGCATTGCAGATGGTTGAACTAGATGATCTTCAGGGTCCCTTCCAACTTGACAGTTCTACCATTCTATGCATAACACTTACTGGGTGACCTTAGACAGGCTTGCCACTTTCTCTAAGCCCAACCTCCCTCACAGGGTTGCCAAGATGAAATGGTAGCTGTAAAGAACCATGTACACTACCTTGAGCTCCCTGGAGGAAAAGTGAGATACAAAAAATTACTAAATACCAACATTTGCTAAAATCCTGCACTGCTGTTAAAGGCACACTCCCATTGTGATTGGCTCTCCACCTCCTGCCCTTTACATTTCAGTACCTTTTCCTCCCTCTCTGCTCTTGTGGATGCACTTTATAAGCTGCCAAGCCTTGCAGTTAGCTTCCCCCGATCTGCAAATGCTTGCATGCTGTTTTCTCAGTGAGGCTCCTGCTGCTGAGCATCTGCTTGCTATTAATGCCACAGCACTGATCGCTTGTTCCATCACTAGTGGAAGCAGTGAGGGAGAGCACTTTCCCCTGCATTATTCTAGATTGTTGACTGAGGCATTCTGTTCTTTCCCCAGTACAGTATATGCATTTCTTGAGTTTTCTGAACTAGTTTTAATAATGTTGCTTTCCCCACCCCCCTACCCCTAAGTGTTTTTAATTGTTCTTTCATCTCTTTCAAACAGCATTCTAAAACTCGTTTGGGGGGAAATGTGTTCACAGGGTAAAAACATTTCCAGAAACCTTCCAGTCCGTGGAACAAGTCTTTAGAGACCTCATCAGAAAACTGTGGCATTGTTAAAATGAACAGTTTCAGATGTGAAGAAGGAAAACATGGATTTTAGGGGGGGGGGGGAACCCTGTTACAACAAAATATTATGAGCAGTGATCCATATACCCTTCTTGGAATATTAAGTGCTGGATAAGAATCCCGTGCACTTAATCATTGAAAGTCTAGGATTTGGCAGCCTTTCTGAAGCTAAGCAGACTCGAGACTCTGAAGTACCTGAATGGAAAACAATGCACATGGCCTTTCCTTCCTTGAAAGAAACCTGTCTCGCTGCCAAAGGATAAATTTACAAAGAGCAGGTTCATAAAGGAGAAGATGGTCCCTTGTTTGGTGCTTTACAGGTTAAAACCAATGCTTTCGGTTGTGATGATACTTAATCTAGTGATGCTCTTTTAACACTGGGGCTTGGAAATATGACTTAACAAGGGTGAGTAGTGATTAACAGCCAAGCACTTGTGCTTGGAACTTACTGCAGCCTTCAAAGAGTCTTTGCAAGAATCACCACATAAAGTACATTCTAGTAATCTCACCATGACGCCACCAAGCTGTGGGATATCCAGCTTCATATAACCAACATGCTTAAGTCTAATTAGTGCATGAAGGAGTTAATGCCATAGAGTATGCTGGCCTGCTAGGCTTAGCTAGGCTACTCCCCCTCACCTTGGGAGGAAGGCAATCAAGGCCTTTGTTCACCTCAGTCTACCAGAGAAGCTCAGCGTGTGAAGAGGCTAAGCTGCTTGCTGCAATTTAGCCACATGGCTCTAACAAGCCTTTCTTCTGTTGCTATACCAATAATTTAGGAACATTCATCACTGTAACTAAGCCAGGTTGATCTGAAGCCTTATTTACCAAGGGGATCCAGGGCCTGAGCCCATTAGCGCGCACTCCCTACCTCGGAGGAGACAATGAGGCACCAGGGACCAAGTTCTTCAGAGAGAAAGGTTTTTATTACATCTGCGCAGAGGGCACCAGAGGAATGTGTTTCCCAAGTCTGGCGCATCAGACAAAGCGTGCATTCAGCTTTTATCACCCTCAGTCCTCCTCCTGCTCCCCCTTTACACCAATCATATACATCCACCTATACACTCCACCTTCTTGGAGCATGGGGGCGGGGAGGCAACCTTACATTCCTACGCTTGCGCAGTAAGTGAATTACTACGTGTCCATTCTACCCATATAATCGCTACGTGGCCATTCTTACTAGGGGCCATTCTAACCTAACAAGTTTGCCTTGCCTAAGATACTTGTACTCACTCCCTTCATCACTGCCTGTGTGCTCTGATGGCTATATGGAAAGTTACTTATTTATTATTTGTTAAATTTGTATGGTGCCCTTCATCCATAGATTTCACAAGATAAAAATGCAAAACAAAAAACAAAAAATACATAATAAAAACAAGAACAAAAACAAAACAGTGACTCCCCCCCAGGAAATGCACATGAACTGGACCCTTGAAGAGTTTGTAAGTAAACATATTTTTAACTTACCAAATGTGTGTCTTTTTCTATGCTAAGGGAAGCGGAGAACCTTGGAAGGAACTTAGAAGAGCATATTTTAAAGGTCTAACAGCCTATATTTCCATGCTTTACTTTGCTACATGTTTGTGATTTTGTGACTCTCACCAAAGAGTACTTGCCCCAAACTTGAATCTTGGCATCCAGGAATTCATCTTTTATATATCTATTTTTTTCCTTGCCACCAACATGCCATAGGCAGCTATATCAAGGTTAAAGTTGGAAATATGGACATAGTAGCCACATCATGGGATTGTTTCTTGCCACTTAGATCTCCCAATGCTTTTAGAGCAGAACAGGTCTGACATAAACTGCAAGTGTTCTTCCTCTGTTTTTGTATTAGAAAGGTCCACATAAAACTTTAGAAACCACATTTTACACTTTAGTCCTGCCTTCACAATGAACTGGAAGGATTTTTGTTTATTTGTTTTAATTCCTCCTAAAATCAGTTTCCACTGTCCCTGCAGAAACCACTGCTTCGGTCATTTCGAAAATAAGTCATGCCTTGTAATGCAGTGTGCGCATTAGAACAGTATTACTTAAACCAATAAAGTTCATTTTTGTTCCTACTTATGCAAACTTTGGCATTTTGAGTATGATAATTGCATTAGTCTGGCGACAGGGAAGCAAGAAACAGGGGCTAATGACTCCTGAGGAGCTTCATTTTTCCCCCTTTCCAGGCAAGTCCACAACCTATTGGTCCCTGAGCTCTTGGTTCTTATGGGTATGTGATCTGATTCATATCGAATTGATGATAGTTAATGGTTTGGAAATTGTGGGATGTGGGTTTTGACTTGTTGCTTATATTTCTGCACTCCAGGAAAAGTGCCATCCTAATCTTGATTTATTCTTGTTGAACAGGGATAGGATTGCACGTAAACTCCCCTTGCCCCATCAGAGTTCAAAGGTAAACCAGGCATAGAGAACCCATGGTGGTAGCAGATTCCATAGTTTAACTGTGTGATGTATGAGTAAGTACTTCCTTTTGTCTGTTCCGGATAGTCCATCGTTCAGGTTCATTGGTTGCTCTTGAGTTCTAGTATTATGAGAGATACAGGTGGCGCTGTGGTCTAAACCACTGAGCCGCTTGGACTTGCCAATCGGAAGGTCGGTGGTTTGAATCAGTGTGATGGGGTGAGCTCCCGTTGCTCTGTACCAGCTTTTGTCAGCCTATCAGTTCGAAAGCATGGCAGTGTGAGTAGATAAATAGGTACTGCTGTGGCAGGAAGGTAAACAGTGTTTCTGTGCACTCTGGTTTCCGTCACAGTGTCCCGTTGCACCAGAAGTGGTTTAGTCATACTGGCCACATGACCCGGAAAACTGTCTGTGGGCAAACGCTGGCTCCCTCGGCCTGTAAGTGAGATGAGCGCCACACCCCATAGTTGTCTTTGACTGGGCTTAACCATCCAGGGGTCCTTTACCTTACCTTTTACCTTAATATTATAAGAAGGATTTCTCTTTCTTCAGTTTCTCCACACTAGGCATATGACAAGTCCTGTGTTCTTTTTGAGGTTGTTCTTTCCCCTGGTGGGTTGGAAGACATTATTTAAATATTTTAAAAATAATTTTATAAGTTGTGTGATCCTTGTTTTCACAACTGGATCCTTTTACATGGGTTTTTTTTTGGTATTTCATGCACTGTGAATTTCTGTTATTTTTATTGATTATTGTTTAGCAATTATTTATTGTAATTGTTAAGTGTAAACTGTTTAGTTATTATTTGATTATATTTAATTTTACTGTTTACTAATATATTCTAATGGGTTATTGAATATTCTTTATTTGAAATAAGCTGTTTATTTTAAAGATATGTTTTTCTTATGACTTTTTTTTTTGTATTGGATCTGATTGTTATTAGGTGTGTGATCCTTGTGGTCTGTTTTGTTGTTTTTTCAGCTTGCAAACCACCTTGTATAAAGGCAGTATACAAAATAAAAGTGAAATGAAATGAAGACACATTTGTGTCAGTCCCAGCTACATGGACTTCTTAGATTTCTCCATGGATTTATATGGACATTCTCAATTCCATCCCTGGAGACATTTAGAAATAGTGACCCAGGAAGTGACCTAGCCGGACCATGGTTCTTTCTAACATGCATGCATACAAAGTTATGGCTTTGTGACTGTTTCTGCGCCTCCCTCTTCCAGCCACTCCAGCCTAATCCCACCCAGTTATCATTCCTCTCTGCAAGTTTTTCAGTATTCTGTGCGTTGAGTTCTTATCAAGATGTTTTTGGGGGCTTGTGTCCATTGCATTATTTATTGCAGGTTTTTTTGCACTTGTGGTGTACTTTGCAGATTTCTCTCTCTCTCTGTCTGCCTCTATCTCTGTCTCTCCTCCTCTCTCTGTCTCTCGTGTGTGTGTGTGTGTGTGTGTGTGTGGTAGCTTTGGCACTAACACATGAAGATTCAAAGTGGTATTATACACCCACCCACCCACCAAAACCTGTGCCCCCCCCAAAAAAATTAAATAAGAAATTACTTGTTCCTGATGCAAATAGAGATAATGAATGTTCAAGCCGCTTGCCTTATGCTAAGACATTTCTACAAGATAAGGTAGCATGTTCTCCAAGACAGCTTCATTTGTAGCTTTCTTCCTGTCCAGAGTCCAGCAAAAGGCAAACCCGGTTTGGCATCATATGCTCACCTGTTTTGGACCTTTGCTTGTCCTGTTAAATCTCCACCACTCCCTGTCGTCTTCCGCCTACTCAAGCAGTTGTTCCGCCACAAAAGCTGTGTGTATACCTAAGCGCATTCACTTCAGGCTTGCTACAATCTGACCTTCTTCCCATAGCAAAAATTTCCTTCTATGGCCATTGGTTGCTCAACTGGGTGTTTGCCAGTTTTCAAGCTGGCTACACTGTTTGGACCTCTCAGTTACACTTCACCACAGCTCATTTTGCCTGCTCTTAAATGTGAGAAAAAATTGAAAACCAGACAGTTTTATCAAGTTGATGTATAGATAGGTAGATATGAAGAAGGATAGAAAACTCAATTTCTTGTGGTTTTCTGGAATAAGCTTAAGCATTTCTGGGGTGAGAACATGCCACGACATTTCCCCGCCCTTTGGATCGCTGCTGCATGGAGTTAAGAAGCCTGCAGCCAAATATTTTGGCTGGCTATTTGAAAACTATATGTGAACTTCAGCTTTTCTCACATCTACGGTTCCAACTGCACCTCTCTGTGTCCATTTTCGCTCTCAGTTTTCCTTCCCCTCTTAGGGACAAAGTACACGTTATGTGAGAAGTGATAATATACATTTAGCAAAAAGCGGGTGGGAGTTGGCTTCTGTTCCCACATATTTTCCCCAACGGCTTTGCCCTAAATGTATGTTTTTCCTCTATCCCTGTGGGGAAAGGGTTAAAACAAGGATAGGGAACCTCAAGATCTGGCTGGACTCCAGCTTCCATCAGCCCTAGTCATCATAGCCAATGGCTATGGAAAATGGTGTACAACTGGAGGAACAAAGATTCTCCACTCCTGGGTCTCACTCCCCATCCAAGTCCAGCACTAGTCGTCTATGTGATTGGGCACCTGCTAAGACCAGCCTTGGCAGGTCACCTACTGTCAGTCAGAGCTTCCTGAGCCATTTTGGAGGCACGTGGAAGCAAGGAGGCTCCCCAAAGCACACACCTTATCAGGGACAACTCCTTGCCCTTCTCTCAGGCTCTAGGTCCAAAGCCTAGCAAGTCCTGTACTTCTCTAAAGCTTAGGAAAATATCACTGTGCTTCTTTCTGATATTAGAGGCACACGGAAGCCCAACTGGGTAGTCTCCTGTCCTGGGTTGCATAGCAAGCACAGAGCATTGTTTGCCAGTTCAGACAAGACAGCAAACACCATGGTCTGGTGAATGAGCAGTGAGGAGCCTCAACATGTAGATTCACCTCTCTCCTTCTATGCAGTCTGTGGCTCCTCACAGTTTGTTCCTGACATATGATATATGAAACATCTCACAATTCTCTCTCCAGGGTCAAGTCCTGGGAAACCCAAGCCTTCCAGTTTTCAGCAGAAGCTGAAAGATGGGAAATGCAGGGCAGAAGTCCTCCTTCACTCAGCGCATAATTAAACTGGAATTTGCTGCTACGGGATATGGCGATGACCATCAACACAGACGCTTTTAAAAGGGAGTTGGGCAAATTCTATTTTGTTTTATTTATTGAAATATGTTTAACCCGCACTTTCAATAAAAGTATATTAAGGCATGCAACATTATGAGTAAAAACACCTGTAGAAACATCAGTAAAACCTCTGTAAATATTCGCTAGTTCAGTTGCTAGCAGGCTAGTCTATTTTCCATCTTAAGATGGTGTTTGAACATTGAGGAAACACAGCAAGCTGTTGATGCAGAAAGAGAGAAATCTTGCTCCCTTGCCAGCTTGGCACTGTAACTCAGGTTTCTTCATGTAGGTGCTTCATGTAGATCATGTGGGATAGTAGAGGTGGGAGGTTGAAGCCTCCTCTTCTCACAGTCTTCTCCTCATCTGATCCATGGGAAACAGCTGGGAGGCAGGGGAAATGGGGGATGGCAGGAATGCCTGGAGAAGAAGAAGAAGAAGAGTTTGGATTTGATATCCCGCCTTTCACTCCCTTTAAGGAGTCTCAAAGCGGCTAACATTCTCCTTTCCCTTCCTCCCCCACAACAAACACTCTGTGAGGTGAGTGGGGCTGAGAGACTTCGGAGAAGTGTGACTAGCCCAAGGTCACCCAGCAGCTGCATGTGGAAGAGCGGAGACTCGAACCCGGTTCCCCAGATTACGAGTACACCACTCTTAAACACTACACCACACTGGCCTGGAGGTTCCACATCTATGTTCTGCACAATTGTACTGTAAGATTAAAGCTCATCACAAACGTGAACAAAGGTGGCAAACAAGACAGTAATGTGGTGGGTAAAATCAATTCTGACAAAGGTTGAAGACAGCCTTTGAGGCATGGCAAGCTCATAACTGCGTAAGCAGGCCGTTCAGCTTATAAACAGCAACTTGCAGAACAGACAAATGTTAGTTCAAGCCATGAGGATCAGTGCAATAGACATTTGACTTGCGGTAAGCTGCAACTGTTGATAAATTTATGGTGTAAATGTCAGCAACCCAGGGCTTCGAGAAATTTGGGCAGCCTGATCATTAAGAAAAGTAAAAGGCCTCTCCTCCTTTTTATTGGCGCTTGTGTCAGATTCAGATGATCAAAGGCTACGCAGATCACCGCAGAATGTGTAATGCACGGCTACAGACACCAAATAATTCAACACTAATGACGAAAACAGCATCCTAGCTACACAGGGGAGAGTTGCAGTGATTGAGATACAGGAGACTGCAGAGCTGCTCAGAACCGGGGAAAGGCATGGACTGCATTCACTACTTGTTTATATATTAGATATAAAAGAAATAAACTCCTCGACAGTGGCCTTGTTCACATATTACACTTTTCATGGAAATTGGTACCCCCTGTGATTTAGCTCTACCTTGCAACCATAATACCAGCATAACTCAATGCGTTATTTGCTGACATCAAAAGTTTCCTTGTCCCCACCAGTGACTGCCAATGACTCAGTGGCCTGCCTTGTTTGTTTTTCTCAGAGGGTTGTATCCATCTTCATTTTCACCCTTCTACCTTTCTCCTTACCTAATATAGATAATTCTTTTTGTTGTGGAGAGGTTGGAAGCAAGGCAGCAGCAAAACACTTGAATATACATAACTGGGCAGAAACATAGATCGATATATTTAATATTGACCGTAATAGTTTCTCTTTGGAGACTGTGATGACTTCAGTCATTTTCTTTATTCAGTCACATTCAGTCACTTTCTTTATTCATGCACTGTAATATAAGTCTTAACAGCTAATAAAATGTTCACCACCCCTAATTTAATCCAAGGCAATACCTGCAACTTTTCATGGGCCAGCAAGAGATTTTACGTTAAACCCTAGATACTATTACAGCAACTTTAATTATTTTATCTCTCTCTCTCTCATCTATCTATCTATCTATCTATCTATCATCTATCTATCATCATCTATCTATCGATCATCTATCTGTCTATCTATCTATCATCTATATCTATCTATCTATCTATCTATCTATTTATCTATCTATCTATCTATCTATCTATCTATCATCTATCATCTATCTATCTATCTATCATCTATCTATCTATCATCTATCTATCTCTATCTATCTCTATCTATCAGCTGTCTATCTATCATCTATCTATCTATCTATCTATCATCTATCATCTATCATCTATCTATCTATCTATCTATCTATCTATCTATCTATCTATCATCTATCTATCTATCTATCTATCTATCTATCTATCATCTATCTATCATCTATCTATCTATCTATCTATCTATCTATCTATCATCTATCTATCATTATCTATCATCTATCATCTATCATCTATCACCTATCTATCATCTATCTATCATCTTTCTTTCTTGATTTAATCGCTCCTCCCTCTTAAGGCTGGTGCTCTGATAGCAGCTGTGATAAGGATGAAATGCACATCTATCTTATATAGCATTCTTTTACTTCGGAGGTTGGGTTTACAGTCGGTGATGTTGTTGCGAATGGGCTTCAGGGCAGAAGTCCAGGACCTTACAGATGAAGGGGCCCCCAGAGTGAAGGATGGCAAATAATGAGGACATTGGCAGGAGGCCTCAGAGCAAAGCAGAAGTGGCAGTCGATGTACCTCCAGCCAGCCATCACCCTCACTTGCACAGAATGCCTTTGAGCCATGAGGCTCAGAGACATTGTGAGCAAACGAAGATGACAGGGAGCTGGAGGAGCATCTGCCGGTAGGAAACTCCTTGCAGTGAGCTCTTTGTGACCCAGCCTCCCCATCTAAACTCTTTCCTGCTTGTTAAGCATATAGGGGAAGGACCCTTTAAAAGCCATCCTTTCCCATCTAGTAAGCTTATTAGGAGAGCAGAACAAGGGGATGGCAGGCAAAGAGAGAGCAAAGCAGCCAATCCAAGACTATGTAAAATCATATAATCATAGAACTGTTAGAGTTGGAAAGGACCCCAGGCGCCGTGTATTCCAGCCCCTGCAGTGCAGGAATCTCAACTAAAGCATCCATGACAGATGGCCATCCAACTACTGCTTATATGGGTGGGGACAGATCAGCAGAGAGTGAGGTGATGCAGCCCCCACCTTGCAAAAAGGCACCCTGCCCAAGCCTGACAGCGCTGACAGTATATATTACAATGTGAAAAGTCATTTAGGTTCCCTCTGATACTTTTCTAAGGATTGAAGCTTGCAGAGCATCCTAGGCGGTATAAATTATGAACATTTTCCATATGACTAACAAAACGTGTCCTGCTTGAGCAAACACCTTAGGCTTTGTTTCCTGTGAATTGAATAGTGCTTTAAGCAGAGCATGACTTGTATTTTTCCTGCCAACAAAGTGGGATCATTTCTATTAGCACTTTACTAGGTTTATATTGAATGGGCACAGTGTAATAAAACAGGGTGGCTTCTGAATTAATCAGGTGTCCCTTAGCTAAGCACTGGCAGAAAGCTACCCGGCCTTCCAATATTCCCTTCCTTTCCTTGTACATAGTGCTAGTTTGCAGTCAAGGATGCCGTTGCCTGCTCGTCAGATCAAAGAATTATGGAGTTGGAAGGAGGGACCTCAAGGATCATCTAGTAGTCCAACCCGCTGCAATGCAGGAATCTCAACTAAAGCATCTATGGCAGATGGCCATCCTACCTCTGCTTAAAAACTTCTAATGAAGGAGAGCCCACCACCTCCTGAAGGAGTCTGTTCCATTGCTGAACAGCTCTTACTCTCAGAAAGTTCTTCCTGATGTTTAGTTGGAATCTCCTTTCTTGTAACTTGAAGTCATTGGTTTGAGTCCTATGCTCCAGAACAGGAGAAAACCAGCTCGCTCCTTCTTCTATGTGACAGTCCTTTAGAGCACACAGGAAGAGGGGAGCATACATCTCTAAATGGGTTTTGCCAGACTTTGTTTGTTTAACTCTTTTGCTGCCCATTGTTGGGCCGAAGTCATGGAAGCATCCCTCAGGTTGGTACCAACTCACCCAGCTTTTGTAGGTGTGCCTGCCCAGACAAGGTGATATGAAGTTATTCCTGAGATGTGAAGTGCCCTTTGTAATTACACTTTCACACTGTCTAATTCATGCCTTGATGTTGCAGTTATCCAAGTGATAATAGTAGTACGTGTGAGAATTTGGGTCTGCTTCTCATGCTGGTTCATCCAGCAACGTTGGGTTAGTGCACGTACGATGCCCAATTCTGTTGAGGCAGAGCCCATAGAAGGGTTGGGAAAAGCGAGGTTCAGCAAGTTATCTTGAGCCGATGTCAGTGGGTTGTTGATACACAGGGGTCTGAATGTCCTGTGCGAGGTTGGGAATCATGGAGCAGAGAGCAAAGGTGGTCAGGGGCAGCAGGTCTTTCAGCACCCTGGACAGATCACAAAGAGATGATTTGTTCCTTAGTTCTAATTGGGCCTGAATTCCTTTCTGCAAACCTGCATCACTGGCTACCGCAACCTTTTACTCTGCATCTCTGTTTAGTTTACTGCTTATAACTAGGGTCACTCAGGACACTCACCTTGGTGCTTAAATCATGACATGTATCTTTGCTGACATCCATGCACATGATGCCTTTCATGGTTTATTTTCTACTATCCACCTCGAAAGAAAAATGGAAGGATTGTGGGAAATTGTGGCTAAATAGCACATATAACCTCCCGACTTTTCTCCGGGTTCTTTATTATTATCAGCTGAAAGTGTTATCGAGGCTGAAACATGCAAGCAGATATGCTCAGGGAAGCTCACTTTACACCCCACAGTGTGTTTAGTGGCAGATCCATAGTTTTCCCTCATTGGGATTTACTAATGTCTTCAAGATAAAGTTAATAACATAAAGGCTTTTAGCATAGATCCTCTCCACATCCAATTCCATCATATTTCTACCATGAAAACAATTTCTGTGCCAGTGATAATGCTGTCTCAAGTCTTAAATGGAAAGCCTTAATGCCCATTTGTCTCTGTGGATGTCTGTCACTAGGGAACTAGTTAAGAGATGTCTTGGGTTAACACTGATGTGCTTGCTAATGGTCGTAGGGCAGCACTAAATTTATTTGTTTCTTGCACGGATAGCTTTCTTTTTCACCAAGGAGATCAGAGAAACATGTTTAGCCACATAATAACTGTCATTTAGGTTAGACCAGTGTTTCCCAGTTATTTTGGAGCTACAATTCCCATCATCCATAGCTGGTCAGGGATGATGGAATTGTAGCCCCAAAACAGTTGGAGAACAAAGTTTGGGTTAGACCAAAGCCATACAACTTGCAACCCACAAATTTGAACCAGGGGCAAAGAAAACGGGAAGCGATTCACAAAGAAGACGTGATTTTGGGTTTATTCTAGATTGGATTGCAAAATGTAGTGGACTTTTGAGACCACTTGCTGCTTTTGCTTTTTATGCTTCATAATCATAGATGTAGGGCAGGGGTGTCAAACTCAAATTCATCGGGGGCCGCATCAGCAGTTTGGTCACCCTCAAAGGGCCGGTTGTAGGACTATGTGTCCACTCTTTATTATCATAAATTATTGTCACTGCATTCAATTATTGATAATAATAAACAGCATCATGAAGCAAAAATATTTCCTGTTTGAAAACAAATATATTTACATCACTAAATTCTGAGCACATTAATTCTACATGATATGTTGTCAAATTATTATAATGGCCACAGATCTTCAAATTCTAAAAACAAAACTTTGATCCCATGCAAGAAAACAAGGTTAGGCAACTTTAAAACAATATCCAGTCGTTAAAAATATAGCAAAACAGGGAGGGGATGCACAAAACTAATAATTAAAATGGGGGGAGGGAATGGAAAACCTTAGCATCAAGGGTGTAGCCAAGGGGGGCAGAGGGGTAGCTGCCCCTCTCTAAATCAATAAAAATCATTCCCTCGCTTTCCTCCGTCATGAATATGGAGAACTTCGTGGCCAGCGAGAGGCTCGTGAACGCAGCCTACATGCTTCAGGGGTCGCAGGGGCGCCGCGCGCACGAGCTCCGCTTGCGGGCCTTACTGGAGCAGATAAAAAGCTGGGCTCATCGTTTCTTTCCCCGCTGAGGGAAAGCGGGAGCGGGGGCGTGGCCTCGTCTTCGGAGGCTCCGCCCACCCGCCTGCCTGCTTTTCAGGCCGCGCATGCGCTGAAGAGGCGGCTTTCTTGTGTCAAAAAAAAAAAAAAAAAGCGAGAATAAAAGGTGAAGGCTGGCGGCCGGCAGCGGCTACACGGGCCACATGATGAGGTCTGGCGGGCCGGATTCGGCCCGCGGGCCTTGTGTTTGACACCCGTGATGTAGGGGGTTCCTGAGGCATGAATTGCAGAGTGGAATGGAATGCCCCTGAAACACTAAACAGAACCTCCCCCTCCAGATTCCCCTTGAAGATGCAAGCTGAAATACTCTGTTGATCTACTATATTTCTTTCACTTTTCACCCTAATTTCAATGGGTATACTCTGAGTAGCGTTATAGGTGCTTGTTGAAGAGTAAGAGGGACTTGATTATACAAATGGGGCCGGCTGACAAACTTGTTGGAGTTTGTGGTTTACCTCACATCAATCAACATATTTTGACAGTGTTGGAGGTTAATACCACTTACCCGTTTAAATGCACTTCAGAAGAAAAGAAAAGAAAAATTGTAAATATGGATTTTTTAAAGTCAGTGTGATCATGGGAACACAATAAGCGTTTAAGGATAAGATTTTACAAATCCTCACTAAGACTGCAGTCCTGTACTCACTTAGCTGGCATGAATTCCCATTGAACTCAAGGGGGTTTGTTGCTAATTAGATATTATGTGGCCTTATGGATTCTACCAGCATCAGTCTTTGATGTAATTCTTGGAATGGATTTTTCTTCCCCATGAAACTTGCCTGATAGAAACAAAAAACCAAAATCATTGATCCAAATGCCTTTCTGCTTCAGTTGTTGGTGGTAACTGGTTGCAGCAATGTATTGGTAGCAATTGAGATTTTACTGTAGTGTGGGTTTTTTGGGTTTTGATACTGATGTGTTAAGTTACATGCCAGGGTAGCCAATGTGGTTCCCTCCAGATGTTTAGCAGTGTGTGTGTGTGTGTGTGTGTGTGTACACACACACTGCTGTATCATAAAAATATATCGCAGCAGTTTACAACAATATAAAAAAGTAAAACCAGGCAATAAAAGCACAAAAAGTTAAAAAGAAATTACAAGCAAACATTAACAAACCATTGTAGGGGATATACTCTGGTGGAATAGAAAAGTTTACAGGAGGTATTTAAAAGCCAGCACAGAAGGTGCCTGTTGAATCTCTATTGGCAGGGTGTTGCACAGGACTGGCTGATGTCAGGGACTGGCTGGATGAAGAAGAGTGGTAGGAGGCACCAGAAGGGAAACCCCCCAAGGGAAACCCCAAAGGAGGAAGGCTCAGATCCAGGAGATTGGTGGCGGGACTCTGAGGAGAGGTCAGATGGAGAAGAGTGGGGAGGAGGTACCAGATGTTGAAGGGGCAACAGGGTTTAGTGAGCAGGAAGAGTCTGTGACAGGGAATAGTTCAGACTCGGAGGCTGAAGCAGAGGAGGGGAGTCAAGAGGCTGCAGAAGAATCCAGGGAGTCTCCCTCTCCTTCTGCAACAAGCTCCTCTCCACCCTGGTCTCCAAGAACATGCAGAATTATGAGGAGAGCAGAACGGAGGCCAGAGGTGTGCAGATGCAGTTTGAGACTGGTTGGGAAACATTCAGGGGAGGAGGAACCTTAGAAAGGGTGGATAGCAGATCTTCAGTCCTGGCAACTGCTCCATAGGGGCAAGACCTACTGGAAAGTGTGCTTAGACCACTAGTCCGAGTTGTATGTTGTTTCCTTGAATAGAGAATTAAATTCACCAACAACAGAGATCTGCTTCTTTCCTTGCTGACATGTGTCTGACTCCAGCCCTGACAGCCGATGACACTAATGGCTTGGTTTGTCATTGTTGTCAAACAAACCCTCACCAATTCTGGAAGAATCAACAGGGTCACACTTCCTGTCTGTTGTCCAGCAGAGGTCATCACACAGAGCAACCAAAGGAGTTTCCATGCCAAAACCAGCTCAAAACCCTGATTGCAATGAATCTAGAAAATCTGTCTCATTCAAGAGAATCTGGAACTCTCTTAGGAATGTTTGCATCAATTGTAAGATGCTTGTTTTTATATAAAAACATGAGAGAAGCAGATTGTTTTGGAATTTGGTTCCAAATAATCATTTCTGAGCCTTAGGAGTAGGAAAATATATCAAAATGAGGTCTTCTGCTTCTGGACTTCAATGTCTTCTTGGAAAAATAATTCCAAATGCCACTGTGGGAGTCTTTGCAATTAAAAGTCCTTCATGGCAGTGATTTTTTTTAATGCTTCTGTGCCTTCTTGAGTTCTCTGCTGTGTTCTGATTTATAGTGGATGATGCAGTGTTTGGAGTAAACATGAAGCTGGTGCTAATGAAATTTTAATAGTTTTCTTCTATTTTCAGACTCGGATATTGGTGCAGTTGAAGTCAGTGACAGCTTACTCTAGACAACTGTCCCATTCCTTCTTGAGGATTGTCCATAAAATTTCAGATTCAGTATTTTGTCAATAACAACACTAGCAGGGCAATTCTGTGCATGTAACCTCAGAGGTAAGCCCTCTGAATTCAATGGAACTTACTCCTGGGTTACATTCCAAATCAATACTGGGCCAATACCTTTATTAGGCCAACCAAAGCATCACAAAATAGTGTGCAAACTTTGAGATTTCCAGAACTTTTCATTTTGTTGTTGTTGTTTAGTCGTTAAGTCTGGTCCAACTTGTCGTGACCCAATGGACCAGAGCATGCCAGGCACTCCTGTCTTCCACTGCCTCCCACAGTTTGGTCAAACTCATATTAGTTGCTTCGAGAACACTGTCCAACCATCTCGTCCTCTGTTGTCCCCTTGTGCCCTCAATCTTTCCCAACATCAGGGTCTTTTCCAGGGAATCTTCTCTTCTCATGAGGTGGCCAAAGTATTGGAGCCTCAGCTTGTATGTACCTTGTATGTACGCTTCAGGTTACATACGCTTCAGGTTGCAGACTCCGCTAACCCAGAAATAGTACCTCGGGTTAAGAACTTTGCTTCAGGATAAGAACAGAAATTGCACGGCGGCAGCGGCAGCGGGAGGCCCCATTAGCTAAAGTGGTCTTCAGGTTAAGAACAGTTTCAGGTTAAGAACGGACCTCTGGAACGAATTAAGTACGTAGCCAGAGGTACCACTGTATTTGCTCTGTGGGACAAAACATCATGGATCTGCTGTTACTCTGTCTTTAGTTAGCTCAAAATTCCCATCTCCATTTCTGGCAGCGATGACTTCAGTGCCAACCATCCTTTGCTACATCAGTTGCTTGCTTCTCTTATTTTCAGGTTTCTACCTCCCTATTTCTTTGAGCTCTCTGCATTTCCATCCCTCTCTCTGCCTTCCCTGCCCTTCTGTCACATCAGTCAGAGGCATCATGAACACTACCATAGCCACAAAATCCCTCAATGCATTGCAATATAAATTGCTGCAGCAATGGTTTCTTTCTGGCAGCGGGTTAATTGCTCTATCTTGTCTGAAAGACAAATGAAATAGATGAGTGCTTCGGTTTTGTTTTTATGGCGAGTTTACCCCTGATATCTGGAGCCAGCACTGGGTTTTTTCTTCTTCTCTTCCTTCTGAGTACAAACAGCAATCAACACCAGGCCTCTAAATAATTCTAAGCTAAACACATCCTATCAGATAAATATTTATTAGAAATGCCCAATTAGGCAGAAATAATAGCTAATTTTCCTTGCTACCATTAAAAATGTCGGCCATTTCCTGCTTCAAGAAGCGGAGATGTGAGTTAGGAAACGTAAAACAAAATGTTGCATCATAAAACAGGACAAGGGCAAACACATTTCTGTTACATTTTATTTATTTATTTACTTGTTTATTAAATTTGTATACCACCCTCCATCTGAAGATCACAGGGCAGTTCACAACATAAAAATACAAAATGAGAACACAAAATACATAATCATCATAAAAAAGCAAACCAGTAGCCCCTCCACCCACAAACACATTTTAAATGCCTTACAATGTTTAATTACATGAATCTAATTACATGGATTGATTTTACCTAAATTATGTGTTTTGAACTCTGCCGCGCCACTCCCGGCTCCTGGTTGGATACAAACGAAGCCTGCAAACATATAAATTGCCTGGGACGTATGCCTCATTCAAGTCAAAGAGATACAGATAAGAGTTGTGCTGCAAGTTAGTTGAACTTCAGTCCCATGGAAATCCATTGGATAATTTATTAATGACTTAAGTCCCGTTGATTTAAATAGCAACTAAGTTCAACTAATGTAGACTGGCTCCAACCATCCCTACTATGTCCCATTGAATCCTTAGTAGAGCCAGGAGAAAATGGTACTCATTGTCCTTTCTGTATTTTTTATATGGTAGCTATATTGGAGTGAACTTCCTTCCTTCCTTCCTTCCTTCCTTCCTTCCTTCCTTCCTTCCTTCCTTCCTTCCTTCCTCTCTCTCTCTCTCTCTCTCTCCCCATTATCTTTATGAGGACTTTAAAATGGGTGCTACAAAGTAGATCTGGTAGCACAATGCTTTGGGCTGCATGATGGAATTTTCCTTCCTTCTCATTTTTCTGTGCACCTCTTGAATCTGTTCCCCCAAGCCCTTCAGAGAAGATTTGGAGAGGGCAAGGAGATGCATAGGAAGAGGGGAGGAAGGGAAAGTTCCATCGCACAAGTGGAAGTATTTCGTCAGATACTGCCTAATGTAATTATTCTTTCTAACTGGGCGAGAAAGCCCATGGTAGTGTCCATTATATAATTTCACATAAAGCAAAGGGAATGAGTGTTTAATGTTTTAGCTGGAATGTGTCGAGCTTCCTGTTTACTGCATTGTGTGGAAACACACCCAGTTAAAGGGAATCTCAAGCTGTTGGATCCATTTACTTTGCCTGCTCAAAGCAGAGCACTCAATTTATTCCACCCAGAAGTTAAATTGCATTGCTGACATTTCAAATGGAGATGGATGGTTTCATTTCATACTACCTTGGCATGTTTTGCTGTGCAGCTTCAGAGTTGCACTGTTTCACCAAGAGTGAAAGGAATAGAAAAATGAGACAAGAGATTTGGTGCACAACCAGCTCTGTTTGTAATGGATCATGCATTCTGCATATACTTAAAAATGTTATTTACAATTAAGCAGTATATAAATGTTGTTAAATAAAAATTGTGAAATGGGATGACTCGTTTTCTTTAATTGATTTCATACAATGCAAACCAGTTAAGCGTAGAGTCAGATCAATGCTAGCCTATTAAGCTCAACTCCTAAAAACAAATTCATTTTATTAATATAATGTAAGACTGTATTGCTTAGAAGGCAAAAACAAATTGATGGCTGGGACCCAAAAACCCAACCCATCAGTTCCACATACCCCAAGGACTTGCTTGAATTCCTTGAGCTGAAAGTTCATCACACCACATAGCAAATTTGCTTTGAAACACGGGGGACATTCAAAAGCAGGTTGTGTTGTAGTGACATGAGGTGTGCATGTCTGATGTTCAAAGTAAGCAGGCCAAAGAAATCTTAACAGGCACATTCAAGTCTTGGGGAACCAAAAGTAGCTTTTTGGATATTGGCCCATGACTGCCCTGAATTCAGTAAATTGGCTGTGGGTGAGTTGCGTGTCATGGATCAGCAAGGGGCTTTGATGTCCAGATCCTACCTTTGTTCCTACCCCACATTTTTATGGCCTTAAAAACAAACCAGCATCTGGATGAAGTAGCTTGGACTTCCAAAGAAGCATGGCTTCTCAAGAACCAAGTGAATTGATGGGATTTGGTCTCTTCACTGCCACTTCATTCATTGAGAGCCAGTGTGGGGTAGTGGTTAAGAGCGGTGGACTCGTAATCTGGTGAACCGGGTTCGCTTCCCCGCTCCTCCACATGCAGCTGCTGGGTGACCTTGGGCTAGTCACACTTCTCTGAAGTCTCTCAACCTCACTCACCTCACAGAGTGTTTGTTGTGCGGGAGGAAGGCAAAGGAGATTGTTAGCCGCTTTGAGACTCCTTAAGGGGACTGAAAGGCAAGATATCAGGTCCAAACTCCTCCTCCTCCTCCTCCTCCTCATTCTCTAATGTAGTCTTTGCCAACCTGGTGCTTTCTGGGTGATTTGGATTATGATTTCCGTCTTCCCCAGCAAGTATGGTAGCTGGGCCTGATGGGAGTTGTAGTCCAAAGCATTGGTCCAAAGGGCACCTGGCTGCTGAAGGATGCATGAATAGTATTAATCTCTTAATGTTGGTCCCATTGCAAGGCCAGACTGTGCATATAGCAGAAAGTTGCATTAAACCTGAAGATGTTGAACCTAGATCCAGGAACTAAGCTGTTCCTACTTACTGCATTTATTGCCTAAAAACTTGGAAGAATAATTAAAACATTCCCCCCCCTTTTTTTCTTCCTCTCTTTATATAAAAGCTAATTCTGGTATTCCATCTTGACTGTATGGGACACTTTAAAAGCCTTTTAGCAGGAGGTGGTTGTTAAGAAAAGCAGTCAGTAAGAGGAAAAACAGATTGAGAACTGATATTCTGAAAGATGCCGAAAGTCTGGAAGCTCAACATAAAAGCTCAAATTCCAGCAGAGTCTACCAAAGATTAATAGCTGCTGCCAGGAGCAAGTTTAAACTCTGGGAAACTTCTAAAGCAGAAGCAGCTCTCATCCACTTTTCAAGCATGTTCATTACACAAGAAATAACAAAACAGATTCATTGCAGTTTAATAGACTAGTATTCCTATTTCTTATATTGATCTGTGGTGGTGATTGGTTTTGAATCTCACTCCCCCCCCGTCCAGCCACAAATGCAGTTCTCTCTATATGGTTATTTCAAATATCATTATTAACAGCAGAAAAGTAGGCTTATGCAATATAAAATAAAGCACTTTTCAGCACCACACTGGCCTGGGGGTAGGAGGAGCGTTGAGGTAACTCTGGGGACTGCAAAGGGAGGTGGAATAGATCAAAATCACCTTCTTTCAACCAGCAGGAGCCCTTTAATAATAAAATGACACAAGTGGAACAGCTTTGCTGTCCCAATTGGATTTAACTACTGCCACCACCCTGGCTACCATTAAACTTTTTTTAAAGCCCCTATCTTGAGACCACCTTCTGAGTCTCTTCTCCCAATGCCACATCCCTTCAGAGACAAGGTAGACATCAACAAAGGGGAATGTTTTTTGGCTGTGACATCCACATACTGTATTTTGGAGTTTTTAAAAAAATCATTTTATGCAGTTGTTCACTTTATTTGAACTGTACTTTTAGAATTGTGATCTTCTAAGCAGCTCCATAAATCAGTTCCGGTGAAGGGTGGCATATAAATATTTTACATTAAATAATTACACCAACAACCAGCACCAAAGAGATCTGAACAAGACCCTCCCACCATCATATCTTATTACTCCTTTGTGCCTTGCTATACGATGAGCATTTTATGGAATAAATGTATCTGTTCCCTATATTATGGTGTACAAGTTTCCAGCTTTATTCAAAGACAGCCCTTCTGCTGCTGGGAGATCACTGATGGAACAACTGATTTAGAACTACTTTGGATGCATGCTGTAGTCTGGTCAGGAGGGCTCTGTCTAATCCCTCTTCAAGATTGCACACCTTGCTATGTTTCCCATGTTTTTCAGCTCTTAGTATGGATGATGCTTAAATAAGGTCATACCCAGACTCTTTAAGCGTACTTCTGGCTCTCTAACAACCATATTTGGGCTGGGTGGTGATTCCTTAGGTATGCCAAAGAATCCCCGCCCCCCATACGCCAGATTCCTTTACTTATTTCAAAACTGGTTTTGTGGAGACCCTCCTTCTTTAGAAAAGCAAAACTGTACATAATTATTTGCTTCTTTGACGATACCTTTTTCCTGCATGACAGCCTGTCTTTAGCAATATGGTGAACGATTACATTTCCAATCTCTTCATTAATTCTGTATATTTATTAGATTTTCAGAGCTTAAATCTGGATTTATAACTGCAGGAAGATGGTGTCAGTTCTTGTTAGCAGCAGAGATGAGTTCCCTCTTTCGTTTCTCTGCCCTTAGAGAAGAGCGAAATAATGCTGTTTGGACACTTTTAATGGCGCCGTGGAAGGCCTCATGTCTGAAGAAAGACGTGTGCCCTGGCAGCAAATGAGCCTTATAGGAAATAAGAAGCAGGAAGAAAGGTGGTGATGTTTCAGAAGGGAACTGCACCTGTGCTTCTTTCCATTTCCCCACCCTGCTTGCCTTTCCCCAGCAATATTTGATGTCTGTTTCTCCCTAGGCCACTTCCCTGCAAAACTGTGCCCAGAGTGGCTTACAGCCTATCAAATTAGCAATAGCAATAAGAACGTATTAGAAGTGTCACATCCCAGATGATGCCCTTCCCTGGATAATTTGGATCTGGGGCTCAATCTGCAAACATCATAGAATCATAGAGTTGGAAGAGACCACAAGGGCCATCGAATCCAACCCCCTGCCAAGCAGGAAACACCATCAGAGCACTCCTGACATATGGCTGTCAAGCCTCTGCTTAAAGACCTCCAAAGAAGGAGACTCCACCACACTCCTTGGCAGCAAATTCCACTGTCGAACAGCTCTTACTGTCAGGAAGTTCTTCCTAATGTTTAGGTGGAATCTTCTTTCTTGTAGTTTGGATCCATTGCTCCGTGTCCGCTTCTCTGGAGCAGCAGAAAACAACCTTTCTCCCTCCTCTATGTGACATCCTTTTATATATTTGAACATGGCTATCATATCACCCCTTAACCTCCTCTTCTCCAGGCTAAACATGCCCAGCTCCAGGCTAAACATCCTGGGACTCCACCCTGTCACTCAGCTGGAGTAATGCAAACACTCCCATCCTGGCTTGCAACCGGAAGGGCTCTCTTTATAGCCACTATTAGGGTGAGGCAATTGAACAATCTAACATGTGCAAGGGATTTGTGGGTTTTGAGTGCAATAGAGAGATTCTTGTGAAAGCAAGCTGTTCACTTGGAGCTGTCCGTGGTCCTGTAACTTCTGACCTGCCTGACCACCTTGAAGCCCAGTGGGATTTGACAACATCAGACCTGAACATGATGGATGTCTTTCTTTCAAATATTCTGCTTCCGGCATTAGACAGAAGCGATTAAATTTGAGGATCGTTACAGAACGCAGCAGGAAAGTGATGAAATGACTCTCCCCTTTCCTAGCTTTTTAATTTTTTTAAAAAAATACTTTTTAAAACAATTGCCAAGCAGAAAGTGTTGTCCTCCAAGACAAATACATGCACAGATGTTAAGTCTTGTATTCAGTCATCCACACGGCATCAAAAACAAACTTGGAAAATCTTTTACATTGCAGATTAAGATCACATCCACAGTTTATACTTCTTAATCAAATCAGTAATAATATTTTGTTGTCCTCGCTTCAACTATTTATTTGTGTTTTTACTTTGTGTTTTTAGTCTTGAGACTAAAACACAAGTAGCCCTGAGATCTTGTGAGGAAAGGCGGTATATAAATCTAATTAATAATAATAATAATAATAATAATAATATACTTCAGTCTGAAGCATTAAGATTATTTTTCCATAGTGGCTGCTGTGACTCAGTATGCTACTTTGATTGTGGTGTGTTGCTGTAACATAGAGTGAAAAATAGAATATTAAAATGATATTTATTATTAATGACAGCTATTATTTATTAAAGCTATATGTTGCCTCACACTTCCTTTAGGCATCTATATTGAGGATTCAACAGTATGCAGATTTATTTAAATTTAAACCATTAATAGGCGGATGATTAATCTTTCCCAATTTCGTAATTGCTTGACAACCCTAATTAAACCCTTGATACTGCAAGACTGAGATGTCTGAAATATGGGAATAGATTTGGACTTGTAACATATTTATTTCACAGGAAATCTAACTGAAATTATCAAATGACTTGACTATCAGTAAAGTTTATTTCTGCTATTAAAATATCAAACCCTTGTTTATGTTCCTGAGGCTGTGGAACTTTGAGAAAAATACTTGGTTTCGTTTTTATGGCCAAATCTTAGAAGAAACCATTTTATGGTTTGTTAATAAACGTGAGCGTGGGGTCACTGGACTGTGCCAGAAAGAGAAAAAGCTCTGCATAACTGCAGTGTAGTGGAGCATCGCAGACTCCAAAGCTGGTTTTATTTGATATTATTTCAGGGTTCTTAGCTGTTGCTGCTTTTTCTACTGGTTCAGCGGCCTTAATTTTGTTGTTTTACTGCTTTTTTGGAGTTGCTTTTTGGTGTTTCTGTGTTGAAATCCTTGGATGCTGAATGGGCATTCCTGTTCAAGAATGAAAATAAATCGAATGCAGTGCCCCCTATCATTTGGTTGAGGTCTTTTTATTCTTCAGTCATTGCCAATCTATACACCCCAGGTTTGTCTCTTATTTGCTTAGGAGATTTCGAAAACAGATAGTGAATTCTATCAGATTTTATCCAGGGTGTGTGTGTGTGTGTGTGTTTGGTGGTGGCGGCGGGAGTTGGTGTCTTTATTGTTGAAAAGCCTTTGCAATCTCTCTGAAGGTCTTTCAGGGTTTTTCTTTAAAAGCAAGCAGCATTGTTCGGCTTAATGGTTTTCCTTCTACAGAGGATTTTCTGCAGAGTGCTCTGGCAGGAAAGTGTTTTGAAAGGCTGTCTTGCAAGTATACTTTACGCTGCATACATTGCAGTATTAGAAAGATTCGGGGAGTGATAGTAGGTGAAGCAGCACCCTTGGTGACCCGAGTGTGCTGAGTCATGATAGAAATCGATGGTTCTCACCATGTGAAAAGAGGCCTCTCATGCAAACAGATGTTAATATAAGCACATGTGTCCTTCCCAGTCCTGGGGGAAGCATAAGGGCACCCTTGGGGAGTTGGTGGAGACCCAGTGGGGTTAACCACTGGTGCCTGTCATGGGGACCCCCAAATCAATGGAAGATATCGCAGAATACAGCTAGAGAGGAGCCAGCAAAGGGCACATCACTACATGCCCCATGCTCAGGCAGAATCTGGTCCTGCTTCTTAGCCTGCCAGGGCCATTTTGGCACAGTCTGATCCCCTCTTTTGGTAATCCTCACAGAACTCTAGCCCAATGGTTGCCTTAATTCAAGGCCTGTAGAAGGGATGACACAAGATGGCTGCCGAGCTTGAGCTCCGCGTTAGTATTGTGTTATTTGTGCTATTTTATTAGTCTTTTATTATTGTTTTAAGTGATAAGGAAGATTAATAGCTGAACGAAACCTGCTGTGAACTTTTACTGCAGCTGAGTGAGTATAACTCCCTAAAGGAAAAGAACGTGACTAGAGAGAAATTCTTGGGAGGAAAGAAAAATCGCTTACCTGATAAGGGCCTGGAGAGGCCTTGGAACCTCTCCTTATTACTCAAAAGTGCCTTGATTTGATTTTGAATTGATTTTAAAATGAATTGATTTTAGATTGCTGTGTTACTTTTATTTTTGTTAGCCGCTCTGAGCCTGGCTTCGGCTGGGGAGGGTGGGGTAATAATAATAATAATAATAATAATAATAATAATAATAATAATTTTGAGAGCATCAAAAGCAGGTCCTTTCAAACTTACTCAGGTGATCCGCAGAATTGACGACTTCTTCTTCTTCTTCTTCTTCTTCTTCTTCTTCTTCGCTTCCTCTTTTCTGCTGAGGAGGAAATTTTATGATTTCATGCATCTAATTTTAGTTCCCATTTTATAAACTGTGCTGCTTTGAAGTCTTAAGTCTATATCCAAAGATAGCAGGGCTAAGGCAGAATTTGGAGAAAGGGCTTGACCTGTAACTGCAGATTATAATGGAGAATACATGATTCTCCAAAAGTTTTTAACGTTCCCACCAAACATGAATAAATGAACCAATGACTCCAAGAACTGTTTTTTTTTAAAACAACAACAACAACATTTTTAATTGGTTTATAAATAAATACAAATACAATAACCATTAAGCACTTATCCAGCAGTGCGGCCAATGGTCTTGGATTGAATTATCTGCAAGTGGGTTTTGTAAGGAGCCGCTCTGGAATCTGCTCCCTGCCCCTTGTTGGTAAACGTTTTAACTGTGTTTTTTCACCTGATGCAGACAGGTCTTGCTCAGTTTGAAAACTGGTTGATGGCTGAGGTCAACTATGCCTCTGTAACTAGAAAAGTCCTAAGCCTAAAAAAGGAAAACAGAATAATAATATCAAATGTTTAATAGGTATTATCAGCTGGGCATGGAACTAAGTTTTGGAACAGTTTCCTGTGAGTGCCCAGTGGGGGTGGTTCATAGCACAGACAAAAGTCTCAGAAGCCTCTTATAGGTGACCTGGCTTGGTTATTGTCATAGACTAGACCCAACCTCTAGCTGTGGTTCATCTTTTTTCCCATTTCATGAACTGTCTTGCTTTTATTAGCCTTACACAAGCTACTCTGGGGAGCTTTTCTTTTTGGCTGAGGAGAAGGATGAAAAAAGCTTCACATAAACAAATCTCAGCATTATCTCAACATTTGACCCAACACAGGAGAGTCATTGAGGGTAAAGTGAAACAGGATAATTTAGATGTTGTACGGATTCCAGTTATATCAATAAATGTCATGGTTCCACTGGACCACCAGCATACCAAACAGCATTCCAGTAATGAGGATAACAACAATACAATGGTTCCTCGGGTTACAGACGCTTCAGGTTACAGACTCCGCTAACCCAGAAATAGTACCGCGGGTTAAGAACTTTGCTTTAGGATGAGAACAGAAATCGCGCGGCGGCAGTGCGGCGGCAGCGGGAGGCCCCATTAGCTAAAGTAGTACCTCAGGTTAAGAACAGTTTCAGGTTAAGAACGGACCTCCAGAACGAATTAAGTTCTTAACCTGATGTACGCTGTAGAACTCTTTTTATGTTTATTGACAAGTTATTCCATTCAGCAGACATGTTGCTCTTTTCATACATTTTTGTTGTTGTTGTGGTTTTATATGCACATTTGCTTTGTGGAATCTTCTAATGTACTTCTACAAAAAACAACAACAAAATTCTCTTTAAAAAACAAAAGCCAATTTCAGTTATTATTTCAGATGATCAAGTTGCTATGAGTTTTGCCAAATGCAATGCAAAGGATACATTTGATTTGCTTGTAATTTGTGATGACTTATGCAAAGGAGAGAGAAGGGGAGCAAGTGAAGCTATATGGATTTGGTCTTAATTCAGATTGGGGATGAGGATTGAAGAGCAGGCATGAGTCGAGATTAGCTACTGTTATGCTGCTGGAATAAAGGTAAGGCCAGTGGAAACATTTCTGACAGATTATAGCCTATCGTGGTGCAAGTAACTTTTCAATTGCCATCGACCCTGCTCTTCCGCATTGGAATTTCCTTTCTTAAACGTTTCTGAGAATCTGGAAGTGAAAGTGCCGCTGGTGCTGAGAGAGGTTCTTTGAGAATAATCAGAGAACAAGCAGAGAGTGAGAAGACAGCCAATTTTCTTACAAATTTCCTGTTTTCTCTGAGCTGGATGAAATCATGAGGTGGGTGGGGTGACGTTGGCCTGTGTCTACTCACAAAGCAGGGCGTACCCATTTCTTCTATCATTTGGGGAGCAGGTTGTTTAAATTATAGTTCCCAAAATGCGTATGATTAGCCCACACTGCGTTAGTGAGATGTCATGAGGTTAACTGCAGCAGCAACCACATTGGGACTGTTGTAATGCAGTGGCATGCAGGGAATCACTTGTTGCACAGTTATATTTTGTGCATTGGCACCCAAACACAGCGATGAGCAACCCAACAAAACAAAACAATACGGGTGTTATGTAATGAGCAATCTGCTGGTTGCTGGGACCTATCCTCTGCAACCAGGACAGCTCTGTAACGTTGGCACTTAAGGTGGGAAGGTTAGTGTAGAGATGGTGCCTTGTTGCACAAGGGGGAAGCAGGGAAGGAGAAGGGCCCATAGCTTAGAGGTAGAGCATCTGCTTTGCATGCAGAAGGTCCCAGTTTCAGTCCCTGGCATCTCCAGGTAGGACTGGGAGGTTCTGTCCGGAACCCTATCACTACACTGCCAATCAGTGTAGATAATACTGAGCCCAATGGTCTGATTGACTATAAGGCGGCTTTCTATGAGTTCCTATGAATGTGCCATGCCACTTAGTTGCCCATTGTACCCATTTTTGCTATTTTATTATAGTTGTTAGCCATATTGGGTGCTGCTTTCACCTGTTCTTTCCTTAGTTTGTTTTTAATGTTAAGTTAATTTGGTTCTGTCGGTCTTTAACTGGAGGTAAGGCTCAAAGCAGGGGTGGGGAAGCCACAGATGGCAAGCCTGCCCATTTGGCTTGTGAAGCCATTTTCATAACCTCCACCATTCCTCTGATGAAAATCAGGGCACGTGTGTTTGGGAGCCACGCTCTTGTTGGAGCCAGCTGACACACATGAAAGCACAGCAGCACTCCAAGCGCCAGCTGCAAGTGTTGGCTTATCTTCTTCCCCGAGCACAGTGTTACTGGAGGGGGGAAATGGGACATTCTGGTATCGAATCAGAAGCCAGGACAGCTTCTGTAATTCCAGGATTGTCCTGGGAAAATCGGGACACTTGAAGGCTATGCATTTTGTCCAAGCTGCACCCACCTACCCTGATGCCAGGTAAAGCTGGGGCTTGGATGAAAGGGTCTTTGCAGAAACCACTGACCAGGTTATTAGTAGTGCCTGTAAAGCCCCTTGCACACAGATTCTGAAGCATTGACGGTCAGCTGATAATGGGTGCTTGGGAAGCATTGTGCAAAGGGGCCTTGCAAGTGCTTTGCTGATTTCAACCTGCACAGGCAAAAATAGGTCACTTGGCATCACTTGGGTTGGCCCCATCTGTCTATCGAATTCAGCCCATGGATGTGAGTGGAGATAAGGATTCCTCAGCCTTGGCTCAAAGAATCTTCCCTTACACAGGTCGTAAGAAATGCATTAAAAAGAAAGCAAAGCAAAGCTGAAGACTTACCGGTAATTATTTCTCTCTTTCCCTACAGTAGAGGCGCTGAGAACAGACATGCCCTCCGACAGCAGACTATTGTCCGAGAGAAAGGCAGGAGGCTTGCCAACCGTGGACCGGCATATATGTTTAATGACCACTCAACCAGCCTTTCTATGGAAGAGGAGCGTTTTTTGGAAGCGGCAGAATATGGCAACATTCCTGTGGTCCGCAAGATGCTGGAGGAATCTACCTCGCTCAATGTGAACTGCGTGGACTACATGGGGCAGAATGCTCTGCAGCTTGCCGTCGCGAACGAGCACCTGGAAATCACGGAGCTCTTGCTTAATAAGGAGAACCTGTCCCGGGTTGGGGACGCCCTGCTCTTGGCCATTAGCAAAGGCTATGTCCGGATAGTAGAAGCCATCCTGGGTCACCCTGCATTTGCCGAAGGCAAGAGGCTGGCCACAAGCCCCAGCCAATCGGAGGTGCAGCACGATGACTTTTACGCCTACGATGAGGACGGCACCCGCTTCTCTCACGATGTGACCCCCATCATCCTAGCTGCTCACTGCCACGAGTACGAAATCGTGCACACCTTGCTGAGGAAAGGCGCTCGCATCGAGAGGCCCCACGACTACTTCTGCAAATGCAGCGAATGCAACGAGAAGCAGAAGCACGATTCCTTCAGCCATTCCAGGTCCAGGATCAATGCCTACAAAGGTTTGGCCAGCCCTGCTTACCTTTCCTTGTCTAGCGAGGACCCCGTAATGATTGCCTTAGAACTAAGCAATGAGCTGGCTGTGCTTGCTAACATTGAAAAAGAATTCAAGGTAAGTTGTGTTGTTGTTTTTTCTCTCCTGGGGTTAGGGGTTAGTTTTATAACAAGAGGCCACTGCTGGATCAAGCCAAAGAGCCATCTACTTTAGCCTTCTGTTTCCATTGGTTAACCTAAAAACATAAGGAGATCCTGATGGTTCTGGGCAATGCCCCATCTGGTCAACCACTGTGGGGAACCTGCAAGTAGAACCCAAACACAAGAACACTCTTCCCTTATGCCAGGATTTTTTTTTTGAGGGGGTATGTGGCTGCTGCTGTCTCTGCCACCACTCCCCCCCCCCCCAGAGGCGTTCTGGCGCCACCCGCCAAAGCTGGTCTACTACAAAGTGGGGTGGCTAGAGCTTCTTTTTTCCTCCTTTCAATGACACATGGGCCACTCTAGCCATGTGACTTTGTGGTAGAGAAGGACTGCTTTGCTCTTTCTGCTATAGCCTTATCCTCCAAATGTCTCTAGGAAGTCTACAAATAGGGATTGAAGTTTTGTCTCCCCAGTTTCCGGCATTCTGAGGTATACTGCCCCCCAGAGCATGGGGGGATCAATTTAGTTATGAAAATGTGGAGCTGTCATTGTTTGGCCACAGGGTAAGAAGCCAGGCACAGCTAAGGATGTTATTGATTATTCAGCCTACAGTGGAAGAAAGATATATTGTCGTGCCAGTTTAGGGGGAATCCTAATGAACCACCTTTAGATCGCTTTCACATTGCCAAAGATGAGGACAAAAGAGGGTGCCAGTTTGCACAAAACATGTGCATGCTAATTTGCATGTACAGGTGCAAATTTATAAAGAATTACTTTAATTTTAACCATGCATCTCACCATAGTGGGCAAGACTGCTGCCTGGGGACCTGTGTGACTGCTTGTTTTGCTGCTGTGCAGGTGATCACTGCTGATTGGGAAAATGCAATCCCCACCTCCCACTCCTCCTCCTAAAATGGACTTGGGGCAGACAGGACTTGTGCCAGTCACCTTTGAATAAAGCTAGATGGGTCACAAGTTAATGTTATGCTTGTTGCATATTTTAAAAAATGGCCGATTTCTGTGGCTTCTTTTCCTTCACAGAATGATTACAAAAAATTGTCTATGCAGTGCAAAGACTTTGTGGTTGGACTTCTTGATTTATGCAGAAACACAGAAGAAGTAGAAGCTATTCTAAACGGAGATGTTGAGCTGCACCAAGGGGAGCACGGACGCCCTAGCCTTAGCCGCCTAAAACTTGCCATAAAGTATGAAGTCAAAAAGGTAAGCTCTGGTTTAAGTAGCTGATTGGGTCAGAGATGTTTCCATTAATTTCCTTCCCATTTATCTTCCTATCCAAGTACTGGTGATATCGAGCATCAAATAACACACAGAGTTCCATGAACATTTGTCCTTGTCCCAATGAATCAGCATGTGAAGATAAACCTTCCTGAACTTTCTGGATAATTTGGAAGTGCTTTTGACATTCAGTTTAGCATTTATATATCCTGCAGTACATAAGCGGAAACCTACAGGACATACAGCCCACATGCAGTACATGTTTCAGGGCTATAGCTAAGTGGTAGAGCACATGTTTTACACCCAGCAAATCCCAGGTTCAGTCCCTGATATCTCCAGGTAGGACTGGGAAAGATCCCTTTCTGAAACCTTGGAGAGCCACTTCCAGTCCGACGGAGCAGTGTTGTGACTTGGTGCAAGGCAGCTTAAAGGCAAATATCAATAATTGGAACTAGTCCTAAATGCTAACAGACTGCCACTGAAGTCCTTTCAAAATTGGCATGTTCTGCATAAACCTGGGCCGCCCCAGTCAAAATTATAATATAGCCCAATTGCATTACAGCCCCTTCCCCCCAAAAAAAACCCAATTTCAATGAAATGGAAGCCTTTGAAGGTGTGGAGAGGTCCATGTGAGTATCAACTACATGAGTGGAGGACACCCAACTTTGGAGAAAGTTGATCTATAGCTTCCACGAGGTGCCTGCTGTGCAGATTTTATTTAAATGTAGCTAAAGCGCACCTCACATTTTCAGAGGCACAAGGCCTCTCCTACAAAATGCTGTGATCCAATAAAAGGGGATGGATGCTACCACCGTGCCTAGATTGAAAAATTTCCCAGAGGCATCTTTCAAGCCATGTCTGAACACAATTTACACCATCTGCTTGACCCAACCTGGCAGTTTTTATTTGTAGTAAGAATCTTCTGGGGAAACCTGGAGGGGAAAAACATTTTAAAGGATGAAATTGCAGAAAACGTAAAACCCAGTGTCTTGTCTTGACAAGGAAACTTCCTGCCTTATATAGGCATGTATTGCACACAGAAGCTTCTTTCATCCACACCGCTGCTCTTCCCTTTGTGATAATCACATGAAGATTACCTGCATTGTTTCTGTTTTAATACCTTCGCTAGCGGCTAATTATGAAATGAGTGGTGGTAATGTTCTCTTGTGCTCCTTTCCTTTGTCGTTTAGTTTGTAGCACATCCAAACTGCCAGCAGCAGCTCCTCTCTATCTGGTATGAGAATCTGTCAGGTTTACGACAACAGACGATGGCGGTGAAGTTTTTAGTGGTTCTTGCTGTTGCTGTTGGGCTGCCATTCCTGTCGATGGCTTATTGGATTGCTCCATGCAGTAAGGTACTAGTTGGTGCAAGGTTGCATCAGCCTTTTAAAACAGTTTCTGTACTTTGTTTGCATGCAGATCTGAAAGTGGGCTGAAGTGAAGCATGCACAATAAACAAGAGAGGCACTTAGCAATGCTTGAGTAGCAAGTGATTTATTGTAATGGTGTGAAGGCAGGATCACACACCTTGTTCTCAACAAAAACCAGCGAAAGCATTATGTTCAACTTAATTTGCTTTTCATTTGTGAAGGTGGCAGGAATGGGGGAGAAAACAGTGGCTGAAAGGCATCATTTATGTCTTTTGTATTTGTGCCTGGCTGTTTGTTAGCAACACACATTCATATAATCTCTCTCTCTGTGTGTGTGTGTGTATTTTATCATTTGAAGCCTTAAGCCTTTTAAACTAGTGTACTGGTACTGAAAATGGGACAGCTTGAAGCTAACGAAAAATCTGATTGCATAATGAAATACCAACATCCAATATCAACATTACATGATGAAATATCAACAGCAATGACAGCATCAACACAAAACAGGGCGCCATGCTGGTGCTGCAGTCCAGTTACATGAGCAGAGTAGCTAAATGTTTACATTGCTGTGCAATTGCCTTTAAACTGAAGACCCAAGGGAGCAGACCCAGGGCAGTAAGAAGATAAAGAGATTTGTGACATGTTTTTCAATGGCCCAGTACACATGTAACACTAAGCCAAACTATGGCTGAGCACAAATGAGCAAGTGCACAGACTGAAAAACATGGCTACTTTGCTGCTGGCTGGAGCTAAGTCATGGGTTGGGTTGGCTTAGTGTTATGTCCAAACCCAGGCTCCCTAAGACAAATCATGAGTGCCAAACCAAACCTTGTGGTTTGTCTAGAATAAAACAAGACACTAGCCTGGGTTCAGAAGCAATGCTGAACCAAATCATGGCTTAGCGCTGTGCAGCATGGCGGCATCAGTGCTGGGTGGAGCTAAACGGCTGTGATTTTTACTCCATTCACTTTATGTCACAGCTTGGCTTAGCATTGCATGTGGACCAGGCCATTGTGGCAGAAATGTTCCCAGGCAACTGAAACTCTGGAGAGCCACTGCCAGCCATACTGGCATTTTTTTTAATGCTGCTTATTACGTCCCACATCTGTCTTCTGCCCGCTCTGACCCGCTTTCCTGGCACCTTCAAGTGATGCTATTTCCCAGCCTCATCCTCACTTGTGAATGCAGGCAGGTAATCAATTTGAAAGGACACTGCCAAGGTATTTCGTTTATCATTTACAAAGTGTGTTTTAATCATTGCTGTCTTTAACCATCCCCTTGGAAGCTTTAAAAAGAGCTTGTCAGTATAAACAACAAGCTTTATTAGGGGGAGGGAATAGTCATTTAGCCTCTGAGGGGACTGACAGACTGTTTTGCAAAAGAAAAACAAAACTATTTTTAGGCTGCCGCCTTAAACAAACTTACTGGAGCATTAGTCTCAATGAATTAGACTTGCTTCTGAGTTAAAGTGCGTGTTGCTACTTATTTATTTGGTTGGAGGATGAGGGTGGAATGAAGATTTCCTAAAGAATTTAGCAGACTAGTGTGCCTAGCATTTGGCTTTACCAACCTTTATTAATATTAGATTCAGCCATACTTAACGTTTCGTAAACAGTTTATTTATCTTTGGCCATTTTCCACTGGCCTTTCACTCCTTCCTAGCTTAAACCTGCTTAAGGAAAGAAAGTAGCCTGGGATTCGTCGTAATGGTGCCCATTAAATAGTTGCTGGAAAAATAAAAAATTGGGAGTATCTGTGGTTGACTCTGTTTTGAAAAATGAAAACCATTTAACCTCCCTTTACATATAAACCATAGTTATTGCAAATACAGTTTCCCTCATTCAGTGAGATGTTATGTTTGCTTCCTTCTCTTCCCAAACCTTTTCCCATGAGCTGTGAGCAGCCAACTCACCACATCCTGGAAAGTTTCTCCGCACGCATCCTGCCTGATGCTTTTGACGTCTTGTGTTCCAACACGTCATGCACCCCTTTCCCCGTGTAAACTGACCAGAGCCTGCATGCCTCTCAAATTAATCTGGCTTTGGTGTGATGATTATGATCGTATTTTAAAACCTATGGGAAATTCCAATGCCTACTATTTCTAACAGTCTCTAATTTCAATCTAATGGTTATATTTATTCGCTTTCTAAAAGATAATTTGCTACCCTCCTATAGAACTGAGCAAACAGGGTGGTTCAAGTTTTCCATAGGCCTTACACAGACTCCTGGCTCTTCCCCATCTTTTCCACATTTTTTAGTGGCTAGGGAAACAATTTCTAAACCTGCAATCCTATGCACACTTACTTGGGATTTGATTCCATTGAATAGGTTTGGCAAGAAGAGGGAGACAGTCACAGATGCACTCAGAATACTGAGTTGACCCTCTAATCTTTGGGTGAGAAGTCTTCTTCAAGCTGAAGGCTGCATTACCTGGTAGAAACCTGGCAGGAGCCATATTTGAATAGTGGGGGCAGGCCACATTCAACCACACACCTGACCGACACACCCTTAGCATACAGGGACATACACCACCAAACACAGTCAAGTATACGAACAAAACTATTTCCCATAGAAAGAGGCATAGATTTAATTCCTAGTAATTCCACTTAAATTTCATCATACGTTTTCCCTGTAGACTTTGCAAAAAAAGTTTGTAAGCTAATAGCCATTGATATAGCCTTATTGTCCATGAATTTGTCTAATCCCATTCTTTTTACATTTTCCAAATTTATTATACACAGATTATAGGTGTGGGGTTTTTTGCTATTTCCAGCTTTTTAAAAAATAAATAAATCACAAAGTAATAATAAAAAATAAATACTTTGAATAAAAATGTGCACCCCACCCCCATAACTCTCCCATTGTAACTATCCAACCTCCCAGAATTTCAACAGCTCTTGCGATGGTTTGACCCCTTTCCGTTTGAACAGTACAAATTCTACAAACACCGTTCATATCTCCCCAAAATCATTTCTCCTGCATATTCCCCATCTTACCTTAATAGCACATGTTAATTTATCATCTAATCCCATTCTAAAGCTGTCCAAGTTTCTGGTCATTGCTGTATCTTGTAGAAGCGAATGCCGTAGTTTAAATATGCACTGTGTTAAGAAATATTACTTTTTGTCTGTCCTGAAGCTCCTAGCATTCAGCTTTTTGAATGGCCCTGGGTTCTAGTATCATGAAAAAGGGAGAAAAACATCTCTCTATCTGCTTCCATGCACAATTTTTATACACCTCTATCTTGTTCCCTTTTACTTGCTTTCTCCCCCAAACTAAAAAGCCCCTACCCCCAAACGTTTTAACCTGTACTCACAGAGATGTTGTTGTGGCCCCTTGAATAATTTTGCTGTCCTTTTATGAGCTTTCCCAGCTCTACCATATCCAGCGTGGTGTAGTGGTTAAGAGTGGTAGTCTCGTAATCCGGGGAACCGGGTTCGCATCTCCGCTCCTCCACATGCAGCTGCTGGGTGACTTTGGGCCAGTCACACTTCTTTGAAGTCTCTCAGCCCCACTCACCTCACAGAGTGTTTGTTGTGGGGGAGGAAGGCAAAGGAGAACGTTAGCCGCTCTGAGACTCCTTAAAAGGGAGTGAAAGGCGGGATATCAAATCCAAACTCTTCTTCTTCTTTTAAGGTGAGGCAACCAGATCTCCAAAATTCCAAGTGTGGCCGCGCCATAGGTTCATAAAACAGCTTTATGTTTTGGTAGTTTTGTTTCCAATCCCTTTCCTTACAAACCTAGCGTGGAGTTTGACCTTTCCACGGCTGACACACACCAGCTTGACATTTTCGCTTGGCTATCCATCCCGACCCCAAGTCTCTGCCCCTTCAGACTCCATTAGCATACATTTGGAGTTAGGACCTTTTTGCCGTTTTGTGAATCACTTCACACTTGCTCACATTGATCTGCATTTGTCATTTTTAAGCCATGCCCTGACACCCTTATTACCCAAGAAGCTGTCTGCCTTCAGTTCCCCAGAGCCTGGTGGGAAGCCGTAATCCCAGAAAAGGTTCAGAAAAGACTGGGGTGTATAGATCTTCTCAGGCAGCTCTTCCCATTTCCTGGACATCTGCCGCATCCCATTGAGCACCAGGTCCTTCTGTGGCTACTCCTGAGTACAGTCCAGGAATTGAAGCCCTCTGATTGTCAGTCAGGTGCATTTGTGCCAGCTCTGGACTTCTTGCCAGGCCAGCAATGACATCTCTGTTCCTGGGAGGGCTGCAGGCGAAGGAAGATAGTCAGGGGTCCAGGTGGGGGTCTGGTGTGTATGGCGTCATCAGGGGCAGACGGCATTCTTGGGGGGGCTGGGTGTTTTTGGTGCTGAAGGTCTATGCAGGGTTCCACTCCACTTCTTTGGCTGAGGTCCTCCTGGAGTTATTGTTGGTCTAGACCAGTGTTTCTCAACCTTGGGTCCCCAGATGTTGTTGGACTACAACTCCCATCATCCCTGAGCTCTGGCCTTGCTAGCTAGGGGTGATGGGAGTTGTAGTTCAACAACACCTGGGGACCCAAGGTTGAGAAGGGCTGGTCTAGACTCTGTCTGAGGCAGAGGGTAAGAAAAGCAGTTTTCCCATGATGCACTCCTGTCACACACAAGTGTCACAGCCTGGCACTCTCCTGGGTTGTTGTGTGTATATAAAAAGTAAATTTTGATGATATGCAAAAGTAACTGCAGCTGGGAAGCTAAATAACTCTTCTAGGTGATTGATAGCTTCTTTGTAAAGACAATGCCAGTTATGCCTCTCAGTTATGCCCCTTCCCCAGCTGTGTTTCTTCAATCTGTGGTTCCCACCTCGAAGGTGGCAGCAACCATTGTGCCATAGCATCACCTGGCATTTCTACTCCTCTGTCCCCTGCACTGCTGTAATCCTGAAGTCCCTGGGCAATTTGAGCAACGTACAGGGTGTATGGAAGTACAGAAAACTGCAAAAGGCTACTTAGAAATAGCATTAAGGGGTAATTATTTTATGCAAAGCATTCTCTCTTGTTTCTTCACTGTGTCTGGCTGTTGTTTCTTTTTGAGAGCAGCCTTCTCAAGATAAATTTATTTTGGTGGGGGAGTGATGTAATCTTTAAAATCTCTCTCTTTTTTTATTTTTGCAGTTGGGTAGAATAATGCGCGGACCCTTTATGAAATTTGTGGCACATGCAGCCTCTTTCACCATTTTCCTTGGTTTGCTGGTCATGAATGCGGCAGACAGGTTTGATGGCACCAAACTGAAGCCCAATGAAAGCAGAACAGATGGAAAACAGCTGTTCAGGATGAAAACTTCGTGCTTCTCGTGGATGGAGTTGCTGATTATCGCATGGGTAATAGGTAAAAAACATATTGCAAAGCTGCGTCTTGCAACCATAGCAGAGGACTGTGTGTCTCTTTTCTCTTATAGTGGTGAAGTTGTTGTTGTTGTTTAGTCATTCAGTCGTGTCCGACTCTTCGTGACCCCATGGACCAGAGCACGCCAGGCACTCCTGTCTTCCACTGCCACCCGCAGTTTGGTCAGATTCATGTTTGTAGCTTCGAGAACACTGTCTAACCATCTCGTCCTCTGTCGTCCCCTTCTCCTTGTGCCCTCCATCTTTCCCAACATCAGGGTCTTTTCCAGTGAGTCTTCTCTTCTCATGAGGTGGCCAAAGTATTGGAGCCTCAGCTTCACGATCTGTCCTTCCAGTGAGCACTCAGGGCTGATTTCCTTAAGAATGGATGCATTTGATCTTCTTGCAGTACATGGGACTCTCAAGAGTTTCCTCCAGAGTGGTGAAGTACGAGACACAAATTGAAGGGTCTTGCTGAATTCCACATCCATTCATGTGTATCCCTTGCGTAGGTTGTGAGTGGGAAATGCCACAACATTCTTCCTTCCTTTCCTCTTCGGTGCTTTTCACGAAACACATGCATTTACGTGTTAGCACACCAAACAAGGAACATTTGAGGTGCATTTTCAGAATGCTCTGATTATATCAGATGATCTACTTATTCATACAAGCAAACACATTCTGAATCAGATCTGTTAAGTCTCTGCCAATTAACCTGGTTCCAAAACCCAGCTCCTACTTTCTTGGTTATAGAGAAGACAGTTCACCCCAGAAAACACGGTTGATTGTCACATCTTAAAGCACCCAGCACTGCACAGATGACATGTTGTTATTAATTCATTTAAAATTTACATTTCAGAAGCCTAGAAAAAGGGGTGCAAGTTTCAATGTGTACACATGTTACTCTTGTTATAGCTAAAAGAAAGAAAGAAAAGGAATACACCTTCTGTTTCCTTCTTCTAAGCCTTATGCAGAAAAAAGAGGTGGCATGTTACTTTGAAAGTGCCGAAAATTCAGGGAAGTGCTCTATAGAAGTGACAGCATGTTACACCAAATGAAACTAATCATTTCTGGCTGCATTATCTAAAATAAGAATTAAATCTTTTAAAGCCATTTTTTTAAAAGAAAGTCAATAGTTAAGAGGCAAGACAGAAACTTGATGCTAATGAGTGTATTCAGATATTGTCAGTGAGCACTGGAGATTACTAACATGCAACATCAGAGAAATCCAAATTGGTAGGAGATAGCGTTTCTGGTTGATTAGGTGTTATGCATTAGAAGCTACTATAAAATGTAATAAAAAGTTAATGAACCGAGAACTGTGAGAGACATGAAGGAGCAAGTAGATATCTGAAAGCTGTATAAATTGCGAAGGAGAAACACACACAATCACATACATAGGATAATAATTATAACACACATTCATTCGTTTGAAATGCCATCTAAAACTCATAGTGAGCTAAAGATCTGTGCAGCACCTTTACACTTCCAGCTGCAGGAGAAGATGGATGCAGCTCATCCCAAATCTTTTCCAACTTTGGTTAAGATATCTTCCTCTTTTGCTGTATGATAACAGCAGGGGGTGCTTTTAGGGTGCAGTTGCTCAAGGTGGCCCAGTCTTGAGTTAAATATTAAATTCAAAAGGGATCCCAGCTGCATGAAACATGCACTATTCTTAAGTAGTGTAGGGTGGTAGAAGAATGAGAAGCTCATTGTTCAGAGGCTGGCCTCTTTGCTCAATTCTCTCTCTCTCTCTCTCTCTCTCTCTCTCTCTCTCTCTCTCTCTCTCTCCCCCTCCCTCCACACACTAGCTCTCAGCTGATATCAGCTTCTGCTTCTGCAGCAAAGCTCTGCTCCCAAGTCACAGCAGTCAGAAATGGTGTGGTCAGTTGCTAGGCTCTAAACATCGCTTCTTTACGAATTCACTACACCAGAAACCTTATTTGAATGATCACCCCTGGGAAGGCACAGCTCACCTTGGCAAATCTAGCAGGGAGGGAGGTTGTGACACGCTCTGCCATTCCAGGATTGCTAGCAAACTGGCCTCTCTCACCAGAGAGAGAAGAGGTGCTGATAAAAGCTGTTGGTGTATGAAAACCCATAGCCGCCACATACATCTCCTGCTGCACTGGTAAATTCAAAGCTAGAGTGCCGATATCCAGCTTGCAATTTGACAACTCTCCGCAAAGCCAATTGCTACCCCACCATTTTTACATAATGAATAGGGAATCTGAATAGAATTTGTTGGTATCCTTCTTGAGAGACAATGGAACGAACCTCTGGGGGGTGAAGTCAAAGAGCTGCAGGATCACAGCGCCTGCTGTGGCTGCAGCAACCGGGAACTCATAACGGCTGCCTCCTGCATTGTTTTTACCGCGTTAGCAGCACTGAACTGACCTCCCTGCACAGAAGCCTAGGCAGTGTGTATGGAAGTCCTGGGCTGCCCAGATGACAACACCCCACTCTTCAGCCTTGCTAATGTGGTCCAAAGGAAAGCAGAGCAATATTTTTGGTACCAGCTTGGCTGCAGGAGTTGCCGGAAGGAGGCATACAAGGCACCACCCAACCATTCTTAGGGACTCCACTCAAGATTTGCGTAGGGTTTACTCCTTAGGCTTTTCTTCTCCCAATGATGTCCCACAAAGCAATGGGTGGAATATTTCTTGTATAAATAAAATAAGAACTTGGCTTTCATTTTTCATTTTTTTAAAAAAATAATATTTATTAGATTTTTCACCAATACAAAAACCAAATTGCAAAAACAAACAATAAAAATAGTGAATCCCCCCAAGATACATAATAAAACCCTCCTCCCCTCCCCACCAACACAAAAATCAAACAAAGAAAAAACAACAACATTCAAAGCATTCAAAACAAAACAAAAAAAATGCCACCTTTCCAAATCCATCCTTCGTAACTTACTTTCTCGGCTTCCTCCCACCTCCCTCTTTGTATTCCAGTAATTAATCAAGTCAGCAAATTCCTTCCAAATTTCACTACTTATATTTGTTTAACTTAGTCCTTATAAACCTTATTTCCTCATCAACTCACCAAATAGACCCTAATTCACTAAGTAGTAAAGAAAAAAAGATACAAAAGAAAAAATATAACCTTAATTCTTACCCTCTTAGTTCCTAATATCATATACCTTTATATCCTAGTGTCTTAATTCTTTATCTTATTTCACTGGAACCAAATGAAGTCCCCTCATCATCTCCCAACAATTCTTAATCAAACAATAAAAAGGTAAAATATTACTTTAAAGAGTTCCCATTTTATCCCACCATCTCTTCCACCCGGTTCCGGGTTCTGCCAATCCTTTTTACAAATTCTAGAGTCTTTCATATCTTCAAGGTAGTTCTCTCATCCCGGTTCCCTAATATCCGAGGCTTTCAAATCATCTCCCTTGGCTGTCTGCAAGTTCTTTTTCCAGCCTGAAATTGAGCCCCAAAAAGCTTTTTCCCCAACGTCCCCTTTATTCCTCTTCAGCACGCTTGCCCAAACTCTGTATTTCAACTTATAGGCCAAAAAGTAATCCAAAGCGTACTCCACACTCTCTTCAAAATTCCTGAAGCTCATTTTTCCAAACTTTCCATCAGAGCCACTCTCCATAAAATAACTCATCAATTTTGCATCACTCAGTCCACATGGGCCACTGGTTCTCCAATTCTGTCCTTCAACCTTAATGGTCTCAGAGTTAAATTTGTGTCCATCAATTTGAGGCAATATTGCTGCAACTTCCACATAAGATTTCTCTTGCAGAGACAAAACCGACTCTGTTTGTTCCATCTCCTTCTCCATTTCACATCCTTGCCAGGTTGATTCCACTTCTCAGACTACATCTGTTGAATTACTTTTCTGTGCCAAAATATTTGCATTTTTTTTCAGTTCAGAAATACCTAATTCAAGGATACTCACTTTTTAAAAAACTTGTTCCAGCAGAGCTAATATTTTCTCAGCCATGCTCCCAGATTTGTTTTCCCTGATGTTATCTTGGTCTTCAAGGTCTCAGCCTCTCGTTTGCTGGCTGCAAAACTACCATCTGCATGGAATTTTCCATTCACAGAATGTAACAGTCACAGACACCTTTTTGCAACACTCTGCTCCTTTGTTACTTTCCATTCAAATTTCAGTTACAATTACAGTTCCATTCTCTGATCCTTCTTCAATAAAATTATAATCCTTCTTC